>NC_064634.1:47070964-47396873 GCF_023864275.1 Schistocerca cancellata | reverse complement strand
ATTACTTTTCAGCACGCTTCTTACAGAGAAGTAATCAAGTACCCAATTTTTTAAAACAGTTTCCTGCAAAACGCTCTTGAAGTCATCAGTAATTTCTTTGATGACGAGGTCATTTAGAGACAGAACCAAATCTCGAGTGGGGAAAGATACGGAAGATTTCCGTACTTTTCGAAGGATTCATTCTGGAATTTGCTTTGTTGGACTTCGAGAAAGCAAGGGAAATACAAATCTGAATGGTTGGATGGGGATTTGAACTGACTTCCTCCCAAAGGGGAGTCCATGATGTTTCCACGGCGACACTTCGTTCGATGAATCTATATACTGTGACTCCAGATACACGGACCAAAAAACGTTTTGCACCACCCCATTCCCAGAACTCCTGAAGATAGACGTTGACTGTAGATATTGTATCACAGAAACAGCCCCTTTGACTATTCATAGATGTCACTAAACCAGCCCAAAAATGTAAACAACCATGCATGAGCAGCGCCTATTAGATAGAGAGGACCCGACAGTCGAACAGCTTCAGTCATTTCATCAGGAGGGGGTATACAGCTCGTGTTGTCTGTAGTTCAACCACGCGGTTCAATCGCGTCCGCATTGTTACTTCGTGCCAGGAAGGGCTCCCAGCAAGGGAAGTGTCCAGGCGTCTCGGAGTAAACCAAAGCGATGTTGTTCGGACATGGAGGACATACAGAGACACACGAACTGTCGATGACATGCCTCGCTCAGGCCGCTCAAGGGCTACTACTGCAGTGGATGACAGCTACCTACAGATTATGGCTCGGAGGAACCCTGACAGCAATGCCACCATGTTGAATAAGCTTTTCGTGCAGCCACAGGACGTCGTGTTACGACTTAAACCGAGCGCACCAGGCTGCATGATGCGCAACTTCACTCTCGACGTCCATAGCGAGGTTCATATTTGCAACAACGACACCATGCAGTGCGGTACAGATGGACTCAATAACATGCCGAATGGACCGCTCAGGATTGGCATCACGTCCTCTTCACCGATGAGTGTCGCTTATGCCTTCAACCGGACAACCGTCGGAGACGTGTTTGCAGGCAACTCGGTCAGGCTGAACGCCATAGACACACTGTCCAGCGAGTGCAGCAAGGTGGAGGTTCCCTGCTGTTTTTTTGGGGTGGCATTATGTGGGGCCGACGTACGCCGGCCGCGCGGGATAAGCCGAGCGGTCTAGGACGCTGTAGTCATGGACTGTGCGGCTGGTCCCGTCGGAGGTTCGAGTCCTCCGTCGGGCATGGGTGTGTGTGTTTGTCTTTAGGATAATTGGTAGGTTAAGTAATGTTTAAGCTTAGGGACTGATGACCTTAGCAGTTAAGTCCCATAAGATATCACACACATCTGAACTTTTTTTTCTTTTTTTTATGTGCGCCGCTGGTGGTCACTGAAGGCGCCGTAACGGGTGTATGATTTGTGAATGCCATTCTCCGACCGATAGTGCAACCATATCGGCAGGACATTGGCGAGGCTTTCGTCTTTATAGGCGACAATTCGTGCCTCCATCGTGCACGTCTTGCGAATGACTTGCTTCAGGATAACGACATCGATCGACTAGAGTGGCCAGCATGTTCTGCAGACATGAACACTATCGAACATGCCTGGGATAGATTGAAAAGGACTGACCCACCAACCACTCTGAGGGATCTACGCCGAATCGCAGCTGAGGAGTGGGACAATCTGGACCAAAAGTACCTTGCTGAATTTGTGGATAGTACACCACGACGAATACAGGCATGCTTCACTGCAAGAGGACGTGCTACTGGGTATCAGAGGTACCGGTATGTACAGCAATCTGGACCACCACCTCTGAAGATGTCGCTGTATGGTGGTACGACATGCGATGTGTGGTTTTCACGAGCAATAAAAATGGCGGAAGTGATGTTTATGTTGATCTCTATTCCAATTTTCTGTACAGGTTCCGGAACTCTCGGAACCGAGGCGATGCGAAACTTTTTTGATGTGTGTATAACTGGAGACTCTGCAGCACCTGACTATGGTCACTTCCATGTCTTGTGGTCACTGCGCGTATTGTATATTTGGTCGTAACAACACGGCTCGACTATATGTAATACCATGTTTAATGATATGAGAGTGTTACGCATCAGACCTGCCGAGAATTTCAGTTCGCAAATAGCCCTGTAATTGAATCAGAGTAAAAGTATTTCCGAGTGTAAAAAACACCTACCAAACAGTCACAACTGCAAGAATCTTTTTTTTATGAGGTTACGCTTTGTCTGTTTTAGACCATCTTCAGACCTACCACCATGATGGTAGACGGTGGGGATGAACGGAGCAAGCGCTACGATTTCACGTTAGCAGTTAGTGTTCGTTCGATTTCTGAAGATGGTCTAACAGACTGAAACTGGTAATTTCATAAAAAAGAAGGTTTTTGCGGTGGTGACTGTTCATGTTCATTACAAGTAATAATGAAAATCACTGTTCTCCAAGAGAAATGTTCTCAAAAATTTCCTAGCAAACAGCCTCAGTAATCTTTATTAATATTTTAAGTGACTTAGACCTTACGTTTAAGTCTGAAACATGTCTTTTCCACGTCCGTAATCATTTGGTAATACCAAAGATGAGCTCACTATTTGGTCATCTTGGCAGATCCAAGTAGAATGATAAGCTAAAATACCTTGGTGTCACATTAGACAGTACGATGACCTGCTAAAACACTTTTACAACACAGCCGAGAAGGTGCCAATACGACTGAAACTGGCGAGGAAGCTAGTAGATAGTCAAAGGGAACACGTCCATGAGTTCCTCGTGGAGCATGCCTCGCGTTGGTGTACTCTGCAGGAGAATACTGCACATCACTTTGGCTGCACAGCGCTCAGTTTAAAAACTGTTGACGGTCATCTGATTGTAGCTATGAGCACTATCAGTGGCACAGTCAGATCTTCACCACTGCTGCCTACTAATACTGTCGAACATCTTTACAGCTCACCTTCGCCGAAAGGCAGCTCTCTACAACCGTCGTCAGCAAGTTCCTCAAAATCCTTCTACATGACGATTTACTCTCGCTGCCTAGGAAAGCCTCAAATTCTGAAAGCCGCCATACGAAGTCCAAATGCTCTACACTGCATTCGACCGGGACGCTGAATGGAAACTGGTGCCACGCCACGAAAACCTGGAACCGCGAACTTATTGACAACCCAACTGTTAAAGTTAGATGCTTTCATCATCGTAGAGAGATGTAGATACAGCTCAATGAACTCCAGACTGTAGAAGGTATGTGAAATACCACACAAGTGGAGCTTTTTCACCGTCAGGACGTGTGAGTATGATGATATTCAGACAATGAGTCACAAGTTACGTGAGTACAGACATTTTCCTCTTGGTATCAAGAGTCAGCACGAGGTATACAACGAGGTGTCCGAATGGATTGAGTCTGTCGTCATTCATGTGCAATCTGAGCCGTTGAATGTCTATACAGCGTAAATAGTTGCACATGTGTATGTTTCTTTAAATATATAAAACAATTTTGTTGTTATAAATGAAACATCATCATCATCACAAGTCGTTGTGCTCACTGCTGAGCGCTGTAACCCTATGAACCTACCATCTCCATTCCGGACGGTTACCAGCTTCTCTTAGGGCCTAGTGAAGACAGAGACCGGAGATCATCTTGATTTGCTCAATTCACCTGCTCGCTGGTCTTCTCCTCGGTCTCTTGCCGCTAATCTCTCCTTCCATGGTTATTTCCTCTAGGTTTCTTCCATCTCTTCTCACAATTGAACAAAGAACTGAATTGTTTAGTCGATACGAGAAGAAAGCTGACACAAGAAGAAAGGCGCCAGGAGGCAATGAGTTTCTCAATAATGGTGATCTGTTCTTCTTTCGGTTTATTTTATGCGTAGCATCCTGAGTCAGCACCAGATCTCGAAAACATAAACACACTGTTTGCCTCTGGCCTTAAGGGTCCATGTTTCACAATCGCACAGCCATAAAAAGACGGGAAACCCGAACGTCCCAACAAGCCGAAGCTTTGTGGTGTTCGTTATTGCTCTGCCAGACCTTGGTGAGCTTCTTCATAACCACTCCCCTCTGAGTGACCGTCTTTTTATCTCATACTCACAGCTTCCCGTATCGCAGATGGTTGACCGAAGACAGATGAATTAGTGCCTGTGTTTCTCGCTCAGCTATCACGAGTTTGAACTTGCTGAGACTGGTCCACTGCATATGATAGACTAATATCCTTTACTTTTGTTAGTAGCTTAGCAAGTTCATCTTCGCTGTTGGCTAAAAGCACGGTGTCATCAGCGAATCAGAGGTTGTCTATTCTCCTACCATCAATTGACATGCCTTTATTCCAGCCACCAAGAGCATTCCTGATGACTTTTTCTGCGTACGTGTCTTACAGTAGGGGGAAAGGGGTGGGAGGGGAAAAGAAAGAAACCTGCCTGACACCTTTTGATACACAGACGAAATCAGACGCGCCAGTACTTGTGTTCACAGCTGCGAGGTGATTGTCGTAGAGACTTCTGATCAGTGCCGTCAAGCGTGACCGCAGACCGACCTCTGCAAGCACCAGCTACAACTTTTCCCAGACAACACAGTCAAAGGCTTTTCTATAGTCACTGAGGCAGATGAAGACACGAACACTGATGTCGTTTGTTGAGAATGCGCTCATGACTTCCTTTTCTTTCAACAAAACTGATTGTTCTGAGGATATGTGAGTTGAATATATGCCTTCTAACGCTGGTTCAAGATGTACAGCAAAATTTTGCTTGCGTGTGTTATGAGAGCAGTAATTCAGTAGTTAGAGCAGTTCAGGATTGACCCTTTCTTGAGTAGGGGGCTGAAGAGAAACTTTGACCTGTCTTCCGGCAACTCCCCTATTTCCCTTATTCTTTTATGCACTGAATGCAGCACGTAAACATCTTGCCACCACATTTTTTCTATCATTTAACCAGATATATTGTCCTGAGGATCTACAGATGTTCAGATGATGAGGGTTTGCATTACTTCGCCGCGTAAGACTGTAGATTCTAGTGTGAGTTGCGCAACTGCTTGACTGTCCATACTGTTATTAATATCAGAATATAACTTCTCGCAGTACTGTTTCCACGTCGCACCAGCGCCTTCCTTGTCTCCGATAAGGTTGCCATTCTCATCGTCTACCACGTATGTACGAGGGTTAAATCCACCAGTCATGCTGCTGAGATTCTTGGGGCGACCACGTATCTGATTATGATTATGATGCTGATGTTGAATTCATCACAGATGCCGAAGACTGACGTGTCGTTTCTGCAATTCCCTTGTGTTTCTTCGCACAGGGCCTTATATCCGTCTTGATGCTGGGTGGTCCGAACCATTTTTTGAGTCACCAGTCATCTGATTGGTTTGATGCGGCCCGCCACGAATTCCTATCCTGTGCCAACCCTTTCATCTCAGAGTAGTACTTGCAACCTACGTCCTCAATTATTTGTTGCCTGTATTCTAGTGTCTATGTCCCTCTACAGTTTTTATCCTCTATACCTCCGCCTACTACCATGGACCCTCGGTGTATTAATAGATGTCCTGTCATCCTGACCGTTCTTCTTGTCAGTGTTTTCCACGTATTTCTTTCTTCGCCGATTCTGCGGATAATCTCCTCATTCCTTACCTTATCAGTCCACCTAATTTTCAACGTTTTTCTGTAGCATCACATCGCACATGCTTTGCTCCACCTCTGTTCCAGTTTTCCCACAGTCCATGTTTCGCTACCAAACGATGCTGTGCTCCAAACATATATTCTCTGAAATTCATTCCTCAAATTAAGGCCTGCGTTTGATACTAGTAGACTTCTCTTGGCCAGGGACGCCCTAAGACCAATGATAGTCTGTTTTTTATGCCCTCCTTGCTCCGGCTGTCATGGGTTATTTTGCTGCCTAGGTAGCAGAATTTCGTAAGTTCATCTACTTAGTAATCACCATTTCTGATCTTAAGTTTATCGATATTCTCATTTCTGCCAGTTCTCATTACTATCGTCTTTCTTCGATTTACTCTGAATCCACATTCTGTACTCATTAGCCTCTCCATTCCATTCGACAGATCATGTAATTCTTTTTCACTTTCACTCAGGATAGCTATGTCATCAATGAATCGTAACCTTGATATCCTTTCACACTGAATTTCAATCCCACTCCTGAAACTTTATTTTATTTTTGTCATTGCTTCTTCGATGTACAGATCGAACAGTAGGGGCGAAAGGCTACATTCCTGTCTTACACCCTTCTTAATACGAGCACTTCGTTCTTGGCTCACTCTTGTTATTCTCTCTTGGCTCTTGTACGTACTGTATATTACCCGTCTTTCCTTACATCTTATCCGTATTTTTCTCAGAGTTTCGAACATATTGTACCATTTGACACTGTCGAACGATTTTTCCATGTTGACAAATACTATGAACGTGTCTTGATTTTACGTCAGTCTTGCTTCCACATCAACCGCAACGTCAGAACAGCCTCTGTGGTATCTTTACCTTTCCCACAGCCAAACCGATGCCATCTAACAGATCCTCATATTTCTTTTCAATTCTTCTGTATTTTATTCTGTCAGCAACTTGGATTCATGAACAGTTCAGTTCGCTCTCGCTATCTCCGGAATTGTGTGGATGCTGTTTTTCCGGAAGTCTGATGATACAGGGTTATTACAAATGATTGAAGCGATTTCACAGCTCTACAATAACTTTATTATTTGAGATATTTTCACAATGCTTTGCACACACATACAAAAACTCAAAAAGTTTTTTTAGGCATTCACAAATGTTCGATATGTGCCCCTTTAGTGATTCGGCAGACATCAAGCCGATAATCAAGTTCCTCCCACACTCGGCGCAGCATGTCCCCCATCAATGAGTTCGAAAGCATCGTTGATGCGAGCTCGCAGTTCTGGCACGTTTCTTGGTAGAGGAGGTTTAAACACTGAATCTTTCACATAACCCCACAGAAGGAAATCGCATGGGGTTAAGTCGGGAGAGCGTGGAGGCCATGACATGAATTGCTGATCATGATCTCCACCACGACCGATCCATCGGTTTTCCAATCTCCTGTTTAAGAAATGCCGAACATCATGATGGAAGTGCGGTGGAGTACCATCCTGTTGAAAGATGAAGTCGGCGCTGTCGGTCTCCAGTTGTGGCATGAGCCAATTTTCCAGCATGTCCAGATACACGTGTCCTGTAACGTTTTTTTCGCAGAAGAAAAAGGGGCCGTAAACTTTAAACCGTGAGATTGCACAAAACACGTTTAACTTTTGGTGAATTACGAATTTGCTGCACGAATGTGTGAGGATTCTCTACCGCCCAGATTCGCACATTGTGTCTGTTCACTTCACCATTAAGAAAAAATGTTCCTTCATCACCGAAAACAAGTTTCGCACTGAACGCATCCTCTTCCACGAGCTGTTGCAACCGCGCCGAAAATTCAAAGCGTTTGACTTTGTCATCGGGTGTCAGGGCTTGTAGCAATTGTAAACGGTAAGGCTTCTGCTTTAGCCTTTTCCGTAAGATTTTCCAAACCGTCGGCTGTGGTACGTTTAGCTCCCTGCTTGCTTTATTCGTCGACTTCCGCGGACTACGCGTGAAACTTGCCCGCACGCGTTCAACCGTTTCTTCGCTCACTGCAGGCCGACCCGTTGATTTCCCCTTACAGAGGTATCCAGAAGCTTTAAACTGCGCATACCATCGCCGAATGGAGTTAGCAGTTGGTGGCTCTTTGTTGAACTTCGTCCTGAAGTGTCGTTGCACTGTTATGACTGACTGATGTGAGTGCATTTCAAGCACGACATACGCTTTCTCGGCTCCTGTCCCCATTTTGTCTCACTGCGCTCTCGAGCGCTCTGGCGGCAGAAACCTGAAGTGCGGCTTCAGCCGAACAAAACTTTATGAGTTTTTCTACGTATCTGTAGTGCGTCGTGACCATATGTCAATGAATGGAGCTACAGTGAATTTATGAAATCGCTTCAATCATTTGTATTTCTCCACTCTCATACACTCTACACACCAGGGTAAACAGTCGTTTTGTTGCCACTTCCACAATAATTTTAGAAATTCCGATGGAACGTTACCCATCTCTTCTGCCTTATCTGATCTCAAGCCTGTTTTATAAATTCTGATTCTAATACACTACCCCGTATATTCTTCTTCTTCTATCACGTCATCAGATAAGTCCCCCACTTGATAAGGCCCTCAATGTACTGCTTCAACCTATCCGGTCTATCCTCTGCATTTAACACTGGAATTCGCATTGCGCTCTTAATGTTGCCGCCCTTGCTTCTAATTTCATCGAAGGTCTTTTAGACTTTGCCATATGCTGAGTGAAGTCCTTCCGACAGTCACATCCTTTTCGATTTCTTCACATATTTCATTCAGCCATTTGACTTTAGCGTCCCTGCAGTTCCTATTTATTTCATTTCTCAGTGACTTGTCACAATAACAATAAGCGCGAAATACCGTGAAATGCTACGAGGGGACACGTCATGGGATACCCGCTAATATCGTGTTGGACGTCCTTTTTCCCAGTCCCAGCATAGTGCAGCAGCTCCACCTGTTATGGACTGAACAAGTCGTTTGAAGTCCATGATTGCGAAAGTGTTGCCGGAGCAAGATTTTGTGCACGAAGTAAACTATCGATCATTTCCCATAAATTTTCGATAGGATTCAAGTCTGGCGATCTGTGTGGCCAATTCATTCGCTCTTATTGCCCAGAATGTTCCTCATAATAATGGCGAACAATTGTGGCCCGGTGAAATGGCACACTGTCATTCATAAAAATTATGTCCTTGTTTGAGGACATGAGGTCCATGAACGGATGCAAATGGTCTCTAATTAGGCGAACATAACAATTTCCCGTCAACGATCGGTTGAGTTGGATGAGAGGACCCATGCCATTAGATGTAAACACAGCCCGCAACATCATGGAGCCACCAGCAGTTAGCACATTGTGTTGTCGACAACTAGGGTCAATGGCCTCGTGGGCTCTGCACGACACTCGAACCCTACCATCAGCTAGTACCAACTGAAATCAGGACTAATCTGAGCAGGCCACGGTTTTCCACTCGCCTAGGGTCAACCGACATGGTCACGAGCCTAGTAGAGGAGCTGCAGGCGATGTCGTGCTGTTGGCAAAGGCACTCGCGTCGGTCGTCTGCTGCCTTAGTTCAATAATGGCAAATTTCGCCAGACTGACCTAACGAATACGTTCATCGTACGTCCCACATTGATATCTATGGTTATTACACGCAGTGTTGTTGCTTGTCTGTCAGCACTGACAACTCTCCGGCAATGGCGCTGCTCTCGGTCGGTAAGTGAAGGCCACTGCGTTGTCCACCGTGAGAGGTAATGATTGCAATGTGGTATTCTCGGCACACACTTGACACAGTAAATACCGGGTGATCAAAAAGTCAGTATAAATTTGAAAACTTAATAAACCACGGAATAATGTAGATAGAGAGGTAAAAATTGACACACATGCTAGGAATGACATGGGGTTTTATTAGAACAACACCAAAAAAACAAAGTTCACAAAATGTCCGACAGATGGCGCTGGACAGCAAAACGTCAGTGACTGCGCACGACAATCGTGTATAAAAGGAGCTGTAATGAGAGAGAGAGAATCAGATGCGCCAGCAGTTGCAGCATGTTGATGTTACCTGAAAAGGCGATTTTAGTGAAGCTGTATTATCAGAATGGGGAATGTGCTAGTTCAGCGTTACGATCCTTTCGCCATAGGAAGGGGATTCGAACGGGTAAAGGTCCGTTGACAAATGCAGCTGTGGCAAGAATGATTTCGAAATTCGAAGCCACGGGTTGTTTAGACAATAGACCCCGTAGTGGCCGACCGAGCACAAGGCGTAATGCCGCTGAGACAGTTCATGAAGAAATGGAGACTAGCGGGTTCGTCTATGCACGGGGAAGTCAGCGCTCGTGCAGTCGCACGTCGTACCGGCATTCCATACTGTACTGTTTGGTTGGCACTTAGGCGTACCCTCCGATGCTATCCGTACAGAATCCATCGGCATCATGAACTGTTACCTGGCGATTTAGTGAAGCGGAGGGCATATGCGGTGTGAGCGTTTCAAAAGATGGCGGAAGAGGACGATTGGTTGAGTAACGTGTTGTGGACCGACGAAACTCATTTCACACTCCGAGGGTCTGTCAACGCCCACAACTGCAGAATTTGGGCTACCGAAAATCTTAGAACTGTCGTGGAAACTCCATTGCACGACGACAAAGTCACGGTATAGGTTGGATTTACCATATATAGCGTTATCGGGCCTTTTTTTCTTCGAGGAAATGCGTGATTCTGGTTTTGTAGCTGCTACCATGATGGGTGAGAGGTACGCCGATATGTTACAGAATCGCATCATCCCCAGCCTGGCTGATAAACACCTGCTGGAACGTACGACGTTTATGCAGGATGGCGCTCTATCCCATATTGCTAGACGCGTGAATGATCTCTTGCGCGCGTCGTTTGGTGACGATCGTGTGCTCAGCCGCCACTTTCGTCATGCTTCAACTCCCGGGTCCCCAGACCTCAGACCGTGCGATTATTGGCTTCGGGGTTACCTGAAGTCGCAAGTGTATCGTGATCGACCGACATCTCTAGGGATGCTGAAAGACAACACCTGACGCCAATGCCTCACCATAATTCCGGACATGCTTTACAGTGCTGTTCACGACATTATTGCTCGACTACAGCTATTGCCGAGGAATGATGGTTTCCATATTGAGCATTTCCTGTAAAGAACACCATCTTTGCTTTGTCTTACTTTGTTACGCTAATTATTGCTATTCTGATCAGATGAAGCGCCATCTGTCGGACATTTTTTGAACTTTTGTGTTTTTTTTTTGTTTCTAATAAATCCGCATGTCATTGCAAGCATGTGTGTCAATTTGTACCTCTCTATCTACATTGTTGTTGTTGTTGTGGTCTTCAGTCCTGAGACTGGTTTGATGCAGCTCTCCTTGCTACTCTATCCTGTGCAAGCTTCTTCATCTCCCAGTACCTACTGCAACCTACATCCTTCTGAATCTGCTTAGTGTATTCATCTCTTGGTCTCCCCCTACGATTTTTACCCTCCACGCTGCCCTCCAATACTAAATTGGTGATCCCTTGATGCCTCAGAACATGTCCTACCAACCGATCCCTTCTTCTGGTCAAGTTGTGCCACAAACTTCTCTTCTCCCCAATCCTATTCAATACTTCCTCATTAGTTATGTGATCTACCCATCTAATCTTCAGCATTCTTCTGTAGCACCACATTTCAAAAGCTTCTATTCTCTTCTTGTCCAAACTATTTACCGTCCATGTTTCACTTCCATACATGGCTACACTCCATACAAATACTTTCAGAAATGACTTCCTGACACTTAAATCTATACTCGATATTGACACATTTATCTTCTTCAGAAACGCTTTCCTTGCCATTGCCAGTCTACATTTTATATTCTCTCTACTTCGACCATCATCAGTTATTTTGGTCCCCAAATAGCAAAACTCCTTTACTACTTTAAGTGTCTCATTTCCTAATCTAATACCCTCAGCATCACCCGACTTAATTCGACTACATTCCATTATCCTCGTTTTGCTTTTGTTGATGTTCATCTTATATCCTCCCTTCAAGACACCATCCATTCCGTTCAACTGCTCTTCCAAGTCCTTTGCTGTCTCTGACAGAATTACAATGTCATCGGCGAACCTCAAAGTTTTTACTTCTTCTCCATGAATTTTAATGCCTACTCCGAATTTTTCTTTTGTTTCCTTTACTGCTTGCTCAATATACAGATTGAATAACATCGGGGAGAGGCTACAACCCTGTCTTACTCCCTTCCCAACCACTGCTTCCCTTTCATGTCCCTCGACTCTTATAACTGCCATCTGGTTTCTGTACAAATTGTAAATAGCCTTTCGCTCCCTGTATTTTACCTCTGCCACCTTTAGAATTTGAAACAGAGTATTCCAGTCAACATTGTCAAAAGCTTTCTCTAAGTCTACAAATGCTAGAAACGTAGGTTTGCCTTTCCTTAATCTTTCTTCTAAGATAAGTCGTAAGGTCAGTATTGCCTCACGTGTTCCAGTATTTATTATTCCGTGATTTATTCAGTTTTCAAATTTGTACTGATTTTTTTGATCACCCGGTAGAATTCCGTAAGGATTTCCGAAATGGGATGTCCCATTCATCTAGCTCCAACTACCGTTCAGCGTTCATATTCTAACAAATTCCGTCGTGTGGCCATAAACACGTCGGGAACTTTTCACATTAATAACCTGAGTGCGAATGACAGCTTCGCCAATGCAGTGTCCTTTGCACCTTGTGTACGCGATACTACCACCACCTGTCCACATTGTTATCTCACGACTCTCGACGTGCCCTTAGCGCTAGGATTTCACCCGGAACAAGTCCCGCCCATTCACCCCCCCTCCACGCCTATCCCTAGTGTAAGGCGCTCCCCTAAACAGCCGCCAGTTCCGCAAACTGGAAGCTACATCAAAGTTGTTATCGTCACAGTCCATGTTGCACTGTGATGAAATTCAGTAATGATAAGAAATTTAAGTTTTTCTGGATAGTAATATAATATGAATGGGCATTATTAAAGAAATAAAAATATTTATAGAGAATTGAAAGCATCGCCAGCAATAGAAAACAAAAAATAACGTGATGTTATTTAAGGGCAATAAAGACAAATTTTCATTAACTAATTCACTTATTATAATACGTTTATTTGAGGGAAACAGCAGAGCAAACATACAATGCGAAAACAGTGGTCTTGAATCTGTCATGTCGGTAGTAAAGCCACGGATGCAGTCGAATAACTCTGTTGTCTAAAATCAATGTTATATTCAAATAAGTCAAAGTCGTTTTGTTGATTTAGGCCCTCATAGTAGCTCACGAAAATTAAACAATATAATTGCCATAAAGTAGAAATGCCTAATGAAAGCAGGAATATATTTGCTTATATGACATATTTGGTTAGTATTTGCATGGGTAATGGGTGAATTTTAACTTGTAAATTCTTCCAATGCCATATCTGCGCATTATAAACGAGGTTACACAGAACTGCGGCAGGTTCTGCGTGATTAGTGTCCTATATGCTGTTGCAAACGTCTCAGGAAAATAATCTGTCGTTATTCTTTGTCCTGTCTGTTTTTAACCAAAAGATTTATTAATTTCGTAAATGTCTTTGAAACCATTTTTTAAAAATAGTAATGATGATGGGTATGGAGGAAATAAACGCTGCAGTGTTTCATGGCTGTAAGACGTCCTTCATGCTGTGCTAGCTCTTCTTCCACCCCTAATACTTTTCAGCAAAACTATTCAGTGAATAACATGCAAAAACAGCTTGGATCGATCTAGCAAGAACAAAGTAATTTTAATGCCCTCTGGAAGTATAGTGAACATTGGTGCTTGTTTCACATATACTGAGTTCTGAAACTTAACTGTCAAGTATACTGTGGTTCCTCTTTCTCCAAGCAAATTATTCTTTGAGGATAGGTTTTTCCTGTTTCAGCTTCGGGTGCTTTTCTGACGTAGAAGTATATTTCTTCATAGGCTATTCATCTGAATACTGAGTTCTCGTATTTAAAGAATTCAGTGCTAAATTGTTTTCTCTTACGTTTGCTGTGGAAGTACCTGGCACAGCTGAGGCCAATTGTGCACGTTTTTTGTAACGTGTCTTCTAATTATTTGGCAAAATTTACGACCTAGCAAGATATTAATCTAACATTCACTCCAAGTGCAGCCAAACGCGGTAAACCACGTGGGTCAACTGAAACGGTGCCCAGGCGCCGAACAAAGACCGGGAAAACTGGGGGTGAGTGGGCGGGACTTCTTCCGGGTGAAATCCTAGCGCTAACGATTCCTCGACTGTCGTCACCTCACTGTACTGCGAGAAGACTGGCGCTGGTAGATACGGTCCGCATGGATGTATGTGATGTCCTTGGGTTTAAGTAGTTCTAAGTTATAGGGGACTGGTGACCTCAGATGTTAAGTCCCATAGCGCTCAGAGCCATTTGAACCATTTTTTGAATTGCTGAATGAAGCCGACAATGATCCATAACTTGTAAAGAAGGTTATATCAGTTGACGAAACATGGGTATATGTGCATGACGTCGAATCCAAGGCCCAAGCACCCCAAGAAAAACTGCCTAAAGAACCAAGACCGAAAAAAAATCGACAAGTTCGATCACATGTGAAGCTTTGTCTCACTGTTTTCTTTCGATTACAATGGTATAGTGCATCATGAGCTCCTGACGTATGGTCGTACAGTCAATAAGGAACATAAACAGAAAGTTATGCGCCATTTCTGCGAAGCAATCCGAAGAAAACGACCAGAATTGTGGCAAAAACACTCGTGGAAACTACATCACGACAATGCAACTGCTCACACCTCAATGTTTGTTCGTGATTTTTTGGCAAGAAACAAATCCGTTACATTGCTTCAGCCACCGTATTCGTCGGTCATGGTCCCCTGAGACTACTTTCTATTCCCCGTGCTGAAGAGAACCATGGAAGGACATCGTTTATCCAGCAGGGATTCGCTGAAGGAGCTGAACATCATAATGAAAACTGAGCTCCAAGAGTGCTTCCAATATTGGAGAAAACACTGGCAGAAGTGTATTATAACTGATGGGGATCACTCTGAAGGTGGCAAAGTTGATGTTCCCCGTGGGAACAACTTGACGGTGAATGGCCAGTCCAGTGGCCGCCTCTAGGCCTGCGCCACAGCTCTGACCCTCGGCGGTGGGGGGCGTGCCTGGGATGAAGACAATTGAGCGCGCGGCTGACTGCCAGTGCGGGGTGCGCGGCTGGAGGGATGGACGCGGGGGCGGGCGCCCGGCCGGCCGGCTGGATGGATGGCTAATTTGCGTGCAGGTGCGGCGTGGGCGGGCTCCCACGGACCATCCCACCTGACGCCAGCTGGGCCGTCCCGGTCACCCCGGGCGCTCGCGCCCCTTTTGTTCCCGCGGCGTGCGTGCTCCGCTCGCTGACATGTGAGCCCAGAGGCCGATGTCCGCCGTGCTTAATCGCATCCGGTCGCCCGTTTACATTCTGTACTCCCGCGGCGGCCGTGCGCTCGCCGGATAATTTCCTGCACGCCGGGCTCTCAACACTTGTACACACACGGGGCGCAAGCCCGACACACGAAACATTAGTCACCTTCGACCTGACGGCGTGCGACACCCCGACAGCGACGGACTGGACAAAATTCACCCACAGCAGGCACCAGTGTGCAACCTAGTGGCACGCCTTGAAGGGGCGAGAGTCATTCCGAACTTAATGTCTCGAGTTTCTTTCTATTGGTTTAAGTCTGCATGGGAGACTACGAGGTGTCATCAAAAAGTAACGGGAATTTTTGTTTTTCTTAAACTATCTTTATTTATTGATCAACATCAACTTTGCCACCTTCAGAGTAATCCCCATCAGTTATAATACACTTCTGCCAGTGTTTTCTCCTGTATTGGAAGCACTTCTGGAGCTCAGTTTTCATTATGATGTTCAGCTCCTTCAGAGAATCCCTGCTGGATAAACGATGTCCTTCATGGTTCTCTTCAGCACCGGGAATAGAAAGTAGTCTAAGGGGACCATGACTGACGAATACGGTGGCTGAAGCAATGTAACGGATTTGTTTCTTGCCAAAAAATCACGAACAAGCATTGAGGTGTGAGCGGTTGCTTTGTCGTGATGTAGTTTCCACGAGTGTTTTTGCCACAATTCTGGTCGTTTTCTTCGGATTGCTTCGCAGAAATGGCGCATAACTTTCTGTTTACTTTCCTTATTGACCGTACGACCATAAGTCAGGAGCTCATGATGCACTATACCATTGTAATCGAAACAAAACAGTGAGACGAAGCTTCACATGTGATCGAACTTGTCGAATTTTTTTCGGTCTCGGTTCTTTAGGCAGTTTTTATTGGGGCGCTTGGGCCTTGGGTTCGACGTCATGCACATATACCCATGTTTCGTCAACTGATATAACCTTCTTTACAAGTTCTGGATCATTGTCGGCTTAATTCAGCAATTCAAAAAATGGTTCAAATGGCTCTGAGCACTATGGGACTTAACATCTGCCGGCCGGTGTGGCCGTGCGGTTAAAGGCGCTTCAGTCTAGAACCGCGTGACCGCTACGGTCGCAGGTTCGAATCCTGCCTCGGGCATGGATGTGTGTGATGTCCTTAGGTTAGTTAGGTTTAAGTAGTTCTAAGTTCCAGGCGACTGATGACCTCAGAAGTTAAGTCGCATAGTACTTAGAGCCATTTGAAGCAACTTAACATCTGAGGTCACCAGTCCCCTAGAACTTACAACTACTTAAACCTAAGGACATTACACAAATCCATGCCCGACCCAGGATTGGAACCTGCGACCGTAGCGGTCGCGCGGTTCCAGACTGAAGCGCCTGGAACCGCTCGGCCACAACGGCCGGCTCATTCAGCAATTCCTGAGTGATGTCTATGTGATGTCGTTTTTGGTCGAAATTCTATAATTCCGGAACAAACTTTGCTGTTACACGTTTGATGCCCAAAATATCCGGAAAAATTATTTGAGCTAAATGATATGCCGACATCGTCAGCAACCTCTCGGCGATTTGTCACAACCATTTTTTTACTTCTCCCACATTGCCGTCAGTAACTGATGTGCTAGGGCCTCCAGATCGGTCGTTGTCTTCACCTATCCCTCGATCCTCTTTCAAACGTTTATACTACTCGTAAACACTTCTATTACTCCTAGTACATTCACCAAAAGCCAAAGTCGACTTTTCGAATGCGATTCTGGACTTTATTTCATTTTTCAAGTAAAATTTAATGCAAATTCTTTGATCCACCTTTTTCGTTAGTAAAAATTCGCCGAGAAGTCGAAAACACGTATAACGTTCTCGACTATCAACACTAAACTACCATAAATATTCAAACCAGCTGAAATTGCAAACATACGTCAGGAACATGTATACCAACAAAATAAAAAAAGATTTTTTAAGTCGGCTGAATAAAGCCCGAGAAATTAAAACATTCCCTTTACTTTTTCATGACACCTCGTATGTTGGTGCGATGCTATTCTTTTAATCTTTCTCCTAATTTCCTGTTGGTTTTGTTCCCCTGCGACAGACAGCTGCATATAGAATTCCTCACTGCTGAACACTTTACGCCGACTGAAACCCGCCGACGCTTTCTACAGATGTACAGAGACCATACATTAAACGTGAGTAATGTGAACCGGCCGCTGTGGCCGAGCGGTTCTAGGCTCTTCAGTCCGGAAACGCGCTGCTGCTACGGTCGCAGGTTCGAATCCTACCTCGGGCATGGATGTGTGTGATGTTCTTAGGTTGGTTAGTTTTAAGTAGTTGTAAGTCTAGGGGACTGATGACCTCAGATGTTAAGTCACATAGACCTTGGAGGCATTTGAATGTGAGTAATGTGAGCCGGTGGGTACTGCTGTGGCTCAGGAAACGATGGAAGTGGAAAGTGGATGGCGTTTTCTGGGTGTAAATTCATAATAAGCTTTACATATATTTATTAACAATAGTACCGACCCGAAAGTCGCCACTGTTGCGATGCATCCGAACTTGCGTGCGCGCGCCGGCGGTCTGGGCTGTGCGACTACGGCGCCTCGTAAACGAAGCTGCCTGCTGCCTGTTGAGCGAAAACACGAATTCTCTTCCACCACCAACTGGGAACCTGTAAATACCGTCGACGGAGCCCAGCCAGCCGCAGGATTCTGTCTCCACGACCTGGACGCGCTTGTTTTCCGGGCTCTGTTTCGTCAACAGCGCCGGATACTGTCAAGTGATACAACGTGTTGAGTTTGTCTGCGCCGGCCGCAGTGGTCTAGCGGTTCTGGCGCTGCAGTCCGGAACCGCGGGACTGCTACGGTCGCAGGTTCGAATCCTGCCTCGGGCATGGGTGTGTGTGATGTCCTTAGGTTAGTTAGGTCTAAGTAGTTCTAAGTTCTAGGGGACTTATGACCTAAGATGTTGAGTCCCATAGTGCTCAGAGCCATTTGAACCATTTTTGAGTTTGTCTGCACGGGGTTTTGAACCATGGTGTACCTCGTTGCAAGTGACGGAAGTGGTGGGTGGCTTGATTATTATCCAGGAAAGCTTTGGTCATGATGCAAGAAAACCGTTGGTGTGCCTGGCCTAGGGCAAGTTGATTGTCTCAAAAGTTTATAAGTGTGGTGGCTCCAGTATTGCCGGTGCATTATTTAATCAAAGCTCAGTCATGGAGGACGACCGGAGTAATATTGTATGGAAACCACTCAATAGCCAAGATCGCATAAAATATTTTATTTTATTTGAGACGACCGGTTTCAACAGATTTAAAGTCTTAAAAACTTCTGTTGTAAAACATGTTCATTTTACGCTGACCTCTAGCGAAAGATATCAAGCGGATAAAAATTGCACATTATAAAACGTTTGTCATCGCTAAAACATAAAGTACCTTCTGCAACAGTCTACCTCCGTACATATTGCTCACAGTTGCGTGTACCACATACAAACATGGTACACAGTAGCACTGGACATATTCTAAACTTTTATGCAGCCGAGGTGGCTATGCATACATCATGTAATTAAATATTCTAAACAGTGCGAATCCACTTTAAATGGCAACGTATCGCCTTTCAGTTCTCTCTAAATGAAATGCAATAATATTGCATAATTTTATTAACAATGTTCATAAATGTGGATGGTTGTGTTCGTAAATGTGGATGGTTGTTTGTCTGAAAAGTATTTTTTGCTATATTGAGAATTAACGCTATTCCTGTCACAGCAGTATCTTCCGTGCTTGAATAATGGGAGTCTTATAAATTACTGGTTTAACGCGTATTGTTTTGTTATTGTACGTTTTCATAAATTGATATAATCGCATTTTGTAACTACTGAGGAATTTGTGGAGGTATATTAATTTAACTGTACAAAATTATATGTGATTTTAAACTGTTTCAACAATAGAAGAATATTGTTGGTTTCTCTTAATGGGAGCTTTGTTTTATGAAATAAAAGTGTAATGTGCTGTATTTTGAAGAAAAGTATCGCACTCTCCTCATGCTAGCTCTTCCACTCACACACTTCGTATCAACAACAAAACAAATCAGAGTGCATGAGTAAGGTCAGACAAAGTCAAATAAGCAGCGCTCACTTTCAAATTATGCTAAAGATAATGCCTAGTACAACGTAACCAAAAGTAATATCCTCTGTTACTCAGAGCCGGCCGCGGTGGCCGTGCGGTTCTGGCGTTGCAGTCCGGAACCGCGGGACTGCTACGGTCGCAGGTTCGAATCCTGCCTCGGGCATGGGTGTGTGTGATGTCCTTAGGTTAGTTAGGTTTAAGTAGTTCTAAGTTCTAGGGGACTTATGACCTAAGATGTTGAGTCCCATAGTGCTCAGAGCCATTTGTTACTCAGAACACCTTCAGGTTTACAGTAGTGAGGAAGGCACAAAATAATACATCAACGTACCATGAATAATTAAGCAAGCTGTACAGGTATGACAAAAAAGTAATAATTGTGTTCCACGGAAATTAGTCCATACAGTTCCTTTCAGAACTGAACTTTTTCTGGAGCAAGTAAAATTTTTCTTGGTGTGGTAATGCTCTTAGGTGATTTTTTAATTAGTTTAGCTGCAAGATTTATAGAAAAATATGCACCCGTTTTCAAAACATACTTCGTAAACTAGGCTCCATTTTATGTACTAAAATAACAAACCACGAAATACACTCCTGGAAATGGAAAAAAGAACACATTGACACCGGTGTGTCAGACCCACCATACTTGCTCCGGACACTGCGAGAGGGCTGTACAAGCAATGATCACACGCACGGCACAGCGGACACACCAGGAACCGCGGTGTTGGCCGTCGAATGGCGCTAGCTGCGCAGCATTTGTGCACCGCCGCCGTCAGTGTCAGCCAGTTTGCCGTGGCATACGGAGCTCCATCGCAGTCTTTAACACTGGTAGCATGCCGCGACAGCGTGGACGTGAACCGTATGTGCAGTTGACGGACTTTGAGCGAGGGCGTATAGTAGGCATGCGGGAGGCCGGGTGGACGTACCGCCGAATTGCTCAACACGTGGGGCGTGAGGTCTCCACAGTACATCGATGTTGTCGCCAGTGGTCGGCGGAAGGTGCACGTGCCCGTCGACCTGGGACCGGACCGCAGCGACGCACGGATGCACGCCAAGACCGTAGGATCCTACGCAGTGCCGTAGGGGACCGCACCGCCACTTCCCAGCAAATTAGGGACACTGTTGCTCCTGGGGTATCGGCGAGGACCATTCGCAACCGTCTCCATGAAGCTGGGCTATGGTCCCGCACACCCTTAGGCCGTCTTCCGCTCACGCCCCAACATCGTGCAGCCCGCCTCCAGTGGTGTCGCGACAGGCGTGAATGGAGGGACGAATGGAGACGTGTCGTCTTCAGCGATGAGAGTCGCTTCTGCCTTGGTGCCAATGATGGTCGTATGCGTGTTTGGCGCCGTGCAGGTGAGCGCCACAATCAGGACTGCATACGACCGAGGCACACAGGGCCAACACCCGGCATCATGGTGTGGGGAGCGATCTCCTACACTGGCCGTACACCACTGGTGGTCGTCGAGGGGACACTGAATAGTGCACGGTACATCCAAACCGTCATCGAACCCATCGTTCTACCATTCCTAGACTGGCAAGGGAACTTGCTGTTCCAACAGGACAATGCACGTCCGCATGTATCCCGTGCCACCGAACGTGCTCTAGAAGGTGTAAGTCAACTACCCTGGCCAGCAAGATCTCCGGATCTGTCCCCCATTGAGCATGTTTGGGACTGGATGAAGCGTCGTCTCACGCGGTCTGCACGTCCAGCACGAACGCTGGTCCAACTGAGGCGCCAGGTGGAAATGGCATGGCAAGCCGTCCCACAGGACTACATCCAGCATCTCTATGGTCGTCTCCATGGGAGAATAGCAGCCTGCATTGCTGCGAAAGGTGGATATACACTGTACTAGTGCCGACATTGTGCATGCTCTGTTGCCTGTGTCTATGTGCCTGTGGTTCTGTCAGTGTGATCATGTGATGTATCTGACCCCAGGAATGTGTCAATAAAGTTTCCCCTCCCTGGGACAATGAATTCACGGTGTTCTTATTTCAATTTCCAGGAGTGTATTTTCTATAGCAATGAATAGTAAAATGATCATTCAATAATTGCCATGCAAAATAACTGTAACAGTATTCAACTGTACAGTGTAATAATGCAAACCAATCACATCCTTGTATTCTGTTAGTCACAAGTTGCAGCGCACTACTACACTGACTTGCCAATATTTTTATAGTGATGCCTACAATCTGGTAGCACTTGCGCGCCAATAAAAGGTTGAACATTCACAAATGTGCTCCTCATGTTTCCATTGGAAAAAAATACTTCTCTTGCAGCTAAGACACGGTAAAAGTTAATGAATACAATTGTAGCCAGAAGGCCTGGAAAGGTTACTGTATCTACGTAAACACGTTTTCAACACAATAAATCACTGGAAAAAAATTGTGGGTTACTGAAAAGATTAAAAAATAAAATACCATGAAAAATATATGATTATTTTTATACCAAATGATACGGAGCGTTAGCATAAAAGGTAACATGAAAAAGACCTCTCTCAAAATACAAACTACAGAATCAGGCAAAGTCGCACGAAGTCGATCGTAGAATGGAATAGACAGTGTGAAGTACGAAAACAATAAATAAACTAAAACTTAAAGAGAAATAACGAATAAGAGTCACGTTATTAAAATTAGAGGTTGAAGTAGTGGAAACGTGTAGAGACTGTCGCAGAACAACTACAAAAACATGTGTGCCATTCGCTAACAGGGTGGGCAGGTGGGGGGAGGGGAGACAAAATTTAAATAATGAATACCCGTTAAGCATTTCGCGTCGTCTATCTTCTGTGCGTCTCAGTCGAACAATAAATGAAGCAATGCAGTTCAAAAAGGAAAAAAAAAAGTTGGAGAGAATCCCCGTGCGCCACAAGTCTTTCACGCACGTCAACACATACCCTGCATGCATGATTCCCAATTTATAGCGTATGTGTTATGTTCTTGATTTTCACTTCGGATAAGACGACATTTAACACACATTTATTATGCTTGAGATCACTACAAATCATCTGCAACACTTCATTTATAAGAACAACTCAAAATATTAATCTTTGAGAGGACCTCGTACGTACGTTAATGCCGTTGTACAGTATAAATAAGCCGTTCATTCTAGAGGCGAAGCGTGACACATTTCGTTACATCTAACAAAGAGAAACTTAAGAGTTGAAATTAATGGCGAGTACTTACAATTAGCCGTGCTGCGATATTTATCAGCCTTAACGCGATGTCCCGGGCTCCTCCGCTGCTTGACGAACGCGCTGGCTCAGTTGTGCAGAATGCAATTAGGATGACCTAATTGACATCGTGATGCGCGGCGTCAGATACAGTCGGCTTGTTCGCTAGCCTCGAGATCTCAGACTGGCCGCAGAAAGCGTTTTCCACAGGTAAGGCTAGTTACATGCTGGATTACATGGGGAGCACCGAAATTAGTTCCTCATTCCCGCCAGAAATAAGTTGTTACGTAACGCCAAGGCGATGACCGTTTTAAGTAAGTCCCGACTAGAAACGTGAATATCTGTAGATCTGCTGGCATTTCAGGTAGGGCGATGTAATTCTCCCCCACAGCACTGCAGGAGAATGGAAAGACCAACTTTCACTCGAGGCCACTTGAGTAAGCATCGACTGACTTTCATCAGCCAATTTAGAGCAACATGCTGGTGACAGAAATGTTTAAGTGAACACAATTATACCGAGTTGTATCCAGATACTTTATTCAATGAGTCAGGTCTTCGCTTCGACTCATTTCAGAAAACGGATGCTGCAGATAGCTTTCCTAAGAACTGCATTAAATTCCTGCGCTGCTTTGACTTTCAGATGAAAAGCCAAACAAGTTCTCATTAAGAAAAGGGCTTCTCTGTACATTAACTTTAGTTTCTTCATGAATGGGTCCATGACCTGTATAAAATGTTTAAAGGACGTCATGTTACGCTCATGGTTGTCTACGTATTATTATGTTTATTGACCTTCTAATAATCTAAAAATGTACAAATTTATAGGAAGAATGACATCTTTACCACCAGGCTGTTGGTTTAAATGCGTACTTTATTCAGCCTTCTATACAGCTTCGAGTACGTACTGATTCTCAAGTGCACAAAGGATATGGACATATCATCATCGCAAAGATTCTGGCGGAAATGGGAACTGCTGAACCCTGAGAATGGTGTGAATACATAAAAAATATGGGATATGGAACATTTCGGACACGTGGAGAAACTTTTTAATTATACAATGAAGCAAAGGCACAAGTGGAGCAGCCTTCAGCTGCTATATAATATCGACTGAAGGTCACCCCAATTCTTCAGCATTAGTGTGGGAAACTTCACCTACTATCCAAGGACTATGGTCGATTATTGGTAGTCACAGGAATTTTACTCAGTAACGTCACTACGCCAGCATAAGCGAGGGAAAACTGCCTTATATAAGAGAACGCGCCACTGGTTTTGGACAGTATTCAGTTAACCGTGGACACCACAAGATCTTGAAGGAAATCCAAACAGAGGGGTCGACATGTCGATCGCATAGAAGAAATATGATGGGCCTAACAACCCAGAAGATTAAAACTTCAGTGGCAAAGGCCGTGAACGCCTGTAAACATACATATATAATATTACATGTTACGGAGTTGTCCACTTAGCTTGTTTTCTAAGCAAATGAGGTTCTTACAAACCTATCTCCTGTGTTGCATTCTGGTCGTGGTAGCGGATGGATGTTCTGTCTCTTACTACTGCTAGGCGACGTATTATTATTGCCAGGAAGTATATTTAACGCTTAAAATAAACAAGTAGATTGCATAAAACTGTTTTGTTTATTACTAACATGGCGAATCACTAACTATATGGCCGGCCGGAGTGACCGAGCGGTTCTAGACGCTACACTCTGGAACCGCGCGACCGCTACGATCGCAGGCTCGAATCCTCCCTCGGGCATGGATGTGTGTGCTGTCCTTAGGTTAGTTAGGTTTAAGTAGTTGTAAGTTCTAGGGGACTGATGACCTCAGAAGTTAAGTCCCATAGTGCTCAGAGCCATTTGAACCATTTTTGAACTAACTATATGAAATTCTGTAGTCCTATCACGGTCGCCAAATTGTCATTTCACTTGTTGTTGGGAGCTCAGGAACTTCAGTGGAAATTAATTTTTTGTCTCTACTCTCGTTGTCGGTTTCATCTTGGCAGGAAACATTCGGTAACATTCTGCCCTTTGTCGGTGAAAAAGCTTTGGGACTACATAATTTCATGTTGTTCGTGATTTGTCATCTTAGTGAGTAATAAATAAAACAGTTTTATGTAATCACATGGTTCATTTGAAGTTCTTAAGGCGCTTCTTAACAACAATAATATGTCGGCTATTGCTAGTACACACAGATACTTCTGTCTGCACCGAGCGAGGTGGCGCAGTGGTTAGACACTGGACTCGCATTCGGAAGGACGACGGTTCAATCCCGCGTCCGGCCATCCTGATTTAGGTTTTCCGTGATTTCCCTAAATCGCTCCAGGCAAATGCCGGGATGGTTCCTTTCAAAGGGCACGGCCGACTTCCTTCCCCACCCTTCCCTAATCCGATGAGACCGATGACCTCGCTGTCTGGTCTCCTTCCCCGAACCAACCAACCAACTTCTGTCTGCTACCAAAACCAGACCGCAGTAAAAAGATAATTTTGTAAGACTTTCCATTTGTAAACGTAGGCTTCCGCGGCCGTTGTCAGAGTCAATAAAATTTTTCTGGGTTTGAGGCCGCACTTTTTTTCCGCCTATGGGAGTTAACATCTGAGGTCATCAGCCCCTAGAACGTAGAACTACTTAAACCTAACTAACCTAAGGACTTCACACACATCCATGCCCGAGGCAGGATTCGGACCTGCGACTGTAGGAGCGCCTAGAACCGCTCGGTCACAGCGGCCGGCTGAGCCCGCATTGTCAACTATAAAATTCCGCCGTTTCGGCGACTGTTACAAGGCGCCTTTCTTAGGGTGTATTTCAATTTGTCTGTAAAACAACCTAAGTGGGAAATTCTGTAACATACAGGATGGTCAGAAACAGTTTGTAAAGCTTGGAAGGGTGCTGCATGGTAGATTGTGCTGAGAAATAACTATTATGAGAGAACTTCAATATACTGCGCCGTTTACGAGTTAGTTGGCACTGAAGGTAGCCAATCAGACTGTTGCTCGTCCAGATTCAAAGGGCTCGCCAGAGACGGTGTCGCCAAATGTGTTCCTCCTTTTGTTTCCTGAAACCGAACAAGAGAGCGACAAAAAAAAAATGGACATGAAACGGTGGTAAGAACCCAATCCGAGCCAAAGACTGAGAAATCTCGTGCACTGTCAGAAAAACTGAAAATAATGCTATCTGGCGGGCCAATTGAATTTGCACAACGGCCTGACTGGTTAACTTCAATGCTAATTAACTGCTAATGGTATATGGTACCAAATTCTTTCTTAAAAATTATTTCTCAGCACGACCTACCCTGCAACACCCTTACAAGCTTTTCAGACAGAGAAATTGCAGGTGATGTATTGGCATCACTGTATAGTTAAAAAGCTTAGAGATAGCAACACAGCATGCACAAAGAAAGTTCACGTACAGATTTTAGCCATCTTTCTGAAATGTATAATCATTGACATAAGGGACATGAGAGCCTCATAGCAACAGACCGTGAGACAGTTGGCTATAGTGCATTAACGGCAGAACAAGTGTTGGCGAGATGGATTCATGACAACAGTATGGCAAAAATATTAGCCGAGAGTCCTCCCAAAATGACTACAATGCAAGGCGATCGTAGTACTGTTCGACTGGCTCTCACGAACAGACAGATAACAACAAGTGAAGTTCAATAATGTTCAAATGTGTGTGAAATCTTATGGAACTTAAGTGCTAAGGTCATCAGTCCCAAAGCTTACACATTAATTAACCTAAATTATCCTAAGGACACACACATACACACACACATCGATGCCCGAGGGAGGACTCGAACCTCCGCCGGGACCAGCCGCACAGTCCATGACTGCAGCGCCCTAAGACCGCTCGGCTAATCCCGCGCGGCACAACTGAAGTCCAGGTAGAGTATCATCACGAACCATCAGGAATTTAGTATCGGAAAATGGACTGAGATTTTCGACTTTCCAGGCGTCGTTTACCACTGGCACCATACCACGGACGAGACTTGCATGCTGTAGAGCTTGAGCCAGCTGAGACAGTGACTGGTATTCTGTGGTGTACAGCAATGAGTGTCGCCTCTATTGTTGGTGGTCAGATCGACGCTCAAGTGTCCGTAGGCAACGTGCTGATGGTTCAAATGGCTCTGAGCACTATGGGACAACATCTGAGGTTATCAGTCCCTAAGACTGAGAACTGCTTAAACCTAACTAACCTAAGGACATCACACACATCCATGCCCGAAGCACGATTCGAACCTGCGACCGTGCCAGCAGCGCGGTTCCGGACTGAAGCACCTAGAACCGCTCGGTCACAACGGCCGGCTTACAACGTGCTGAAATATGATATTGAAGCGCCTGTGTTATTCAGAATTACGATGCAACGTTCGTTCGGACATGCGATTGCAGCCGTCATGAAATAAATGAAATGTATTCGCTTTTGCAAATATGGACAACCGTCGGCTGTATAATGGGATGACGACAATGAGAATTTCTGCTGGACTGGGACACGAACCCGGATTTACGGCTTATCGCGAGTGGTCGCCTTACTGTTAGGCTACCCAAGCATGATTCACGACCGGACACATGGTTGACGACATATGCAATTTTGGGTCTGACCTTGAGTCGTGCTCGGATAGCCAAAAGGTAAGGCGACCGCTCGCGATAAGTGGGAAATCCCGGTCCGGCACAAATTTTCATTGTCGTTGAGCCGTGCGCGACTCGTGTTCGTGCCGTTTATTGCTTCACATCTTGTCTTCGCAGTACTGCCGTCCCATTCCTTACTCGATTTACTTGTATCACTAAGTTGCTGGCCTGCCTGTCCGTGAATGGCAGCAGCAGCGCTACAGATAAGAGCACTGTGGTACTATCTTTGGAGCGCCCGCTAGTATTTCCGGGTCGTGGTGTGCAGGGAGTTCAGTCGGGATGGAGCTCCAGTGAGGTCTGCACAGCCAGTACTCGCGCGACCGCTGGCGACACACATGCACTGTCCGACGGAAGAAGACTTGAGTGGGGACGACCGCTGGTTGCTCGTTCGATCGGTCGTCTCATCGGGCGGCGTGTATGCGGTATTTTGACCGTTTCTGGGCCTCGTCAGTTGGTCATCTTGCCGGTCGTGGGTCGGTACCTTCCTTGTGCAGAGATGTCGGGTGGCCAAGCGCAATGGTTAGACACTGGACTCGCATTCGGGAGGACGACGGTTCAATCCCGCGTCCGGCCCTCCTGATTTAGGTTTTCCGTGATTTCCCTATATCGCTCCAGGCAAATGCCGGGATGGTTCCTTTGAAAGGGCACGGCCGACTTCCTTCCCCATCCTTCCCTAGTCCGATGTGACCGATGACCTCGCTGTCTGGTCTCCTTCCCCAAACAACCAATCGGGTGGCCAATGGGCAAGTGTTACCTCTACATGGTTGGGTCCGAGCAGTGCTTAATTTATAAACTTTTAGGTGCAGGAACGCGCCCCCTTCTACCACTTCTCCCCCCCCCCCCCACCGCCCCCGCCGGGCACAGACAGCGATTTGTGATAAGATGTACAATGAGAAATCATTTTTTAGAAAATACTGTTCTGAAATTCAAGTTTTTAAACCATAATATCTTATAATAAAAAACATAACACCACAAGGTTCCAATAAACACCAGCTGCTACCACCTGCCAGGGTCACTTTGCTCCGTAGTTCTGCTCGATACGTATTGGCACAAGTCGGTAGTTTTCGTGACTGTGACATCATGTTTTCAAATGCTGCCAGCCGCAACGTTCGAACAGTTGCTTTGTAGCTGCTCTATGAACGTGTGTTCAGTATTAACCGACAAGGCTGTTAGCGGTTAATGACGATGAAGATATTCCTCCTCCATCTGGGTTTCGTACAATTGCGATTTCCCACGTATTCACGAAATTTTAATTCCGTGTGCATTTTGTACCTTAGCAGCTGATCGTTGCGTCGCGCCTAAGTTGATAACACTGCAAGATAAAGATAAAACCCTCTCCTCTCCTCTCCTCTCCTCTCCTCTCCTCTCCTCTCCTCTCCTCTCCTCTCCTCTCGGTTTACTTGCGGCTCTGTGCGCGGCTCTCGAGCATTTCCCAGCGCGGCTTGCTTTTTGTTTGCAGTCGTGCATCCTGGCTGGCTGTGCTCAAGCTATCTTCCGCTATCTGACTTGCACTGTAAACGAAATTTTGCTGTCGGCCAACAGGCCTTTGATTAACTGGCTTCGCAGAAGAAATTTTTCCTTTATGTTTAATTCGTATTGCATCCATCTTCCACTTCTTATTGTAATTTTTCTATATTTTTCTGCCAGTAAACTGCAGGCCGTGGACAAAGGGACGTATCAGCCCGAAAGGCTGCCAACTTTTAGTCATGCATGCTCCATACACACATTTGATTAGTAGCTATGACATAAATTATGACACGGAATAAAATGATTTCATGAAAGCACATTATACAGGAGACGCTCACATTGAAACACGGCTTACGTTATTTATTTCTCATTGACACACATAACATGAGACGTCGTCTTGCTACTACATCGCTGAGGTTGTTGGCAGTCGTAAACAAAAGGCGATATGTGTGGGGTCACCGCCAGACACCACACTTGCTAGGTGGTAGCCTTTAAATCGGCCGCGGTCCGTTAGTATACGTCGGACCCGCGTGTCGCCACTATCAGTGATTGCAGACCGAGCGCCGCCACAGGCAGGTCTAGAGAGACTCCCTAGCACTCTCCCCACTTGTACAGCCGACTTTGCTAGCGATGGTTCACTGTCTACATACGATCTCATTTGCAGAGACGACAGTTTAGCATAGCCTTCAGCTACGACATTTGCTACGACCTAGCAAGGCGCCATATTCAGTTACTATAATTACTATCTTCAAGAATGTATTATGAACAGAGAATATTGTGAATCATGTACCGTCAAGAGCGATGTTCATCATTAATGGATTAAAGTCAAGTATCAAACTAATTACGTCCGCTTTCTGAATTCTCATTCCTTGTCACGTTCCAGACCTCACGTCAGTATAGTGCTTCCCTCCTTACGCCAGCCTGCGTGAGCTAAAACGCGTGCATTTCGGCCTCTACTCGTGACACGGTGTTGGCTCTCCTGCTAACACAAAAATATGTACCGATCACAACTTTGGAATGATACTCAACTTATCTTGGGTATACTGTACGTGCGTACACACACACACACACACACACACACACACACACACACACACAGCACCTCCTGCCCTTCACATCACGTTGGCGACCCATTGTCACGTTCACTTGTGCTGGCGCAGCAGCAAATTATAATTACGTTGTGATTTAATACACGTGTACTATTTCAAATCTCCGGTGCTGAACTGTTAAATAAAAAAAAAAGAAGAAAAGGGTCTCTGGGAGATGCCGGAAAGCGTTCCGGCCGAAATATGGCCCTGGGTCCGAGCCAGCGTGCCCGGGTCGCCGTGTCTCCGAGTTGCGAACGGACATCGAGTTGAGTCGGGATGGAGCTGCAGTGAGGTCCGGACAGCCAAGACTCGCCCGACTGTTCCTGACGCACATTACTTGAGTGTGGACGACCTTGGTTGGTCTTTCGGTCGGTCGTCTCATCGGACGACGTATATTTGGTCGCCGACCGCTTCCGGTTCTCTGTCTGTGTCGACTTGTCACTCGTCCCGGTTCTTCTGCAGTGATTGCTTTTCCGATTGTTCGAGTTCTTGTGGAAGTTATTGTTTAATTTAGACTGAGCAGTTACATTACTGCTGTCTGCGTACTGCAGTAGGCAGTCGGTCGGTTGGGACAGTGCGGCGAGGAAGTCTCCGTGGCGAGGTCATTAGCGTAGTGTTCCGCAGTGTGTTTTTCCTCGCCGTGTTGATGCTGTCCGTACCGCGTGTAGTTTGACAGCCTTACGTGTTGTTCATATTTTTGAGTGGTTTTTGTGCCTTGGCTGTTTTTAGACGCCAGTTTTGAAGACGTAGTGCTGCTGGTATCTTCGTCCTCGGCTGATATTTACCGTTGTCGTGCCGTTCGTCGGCGCAGAAGGAATTGATTAGGTTGTTGGTCAGTCCTACAGCCGTCCCTGGGTGGGGTTGCCATCTGATTACTTAATCTCATTCTTGGCTGCCTATCTCACCTAACCTTACGTCAGAGTTACCTCCTCCGGCCGACCCGTGGAACACTTCTGAGAACTATTGTTCTGTTGTTTTTAGATTGTGATTTTTGTCTCAAGTACAGTGTGAGGCCTTCAGCCGCCTATTTATTTAGTTTGTTTTAATTTTAAAATAAGGCCTTCAGCCCTCTTAAGTTAAAACTTTGAAAATTCTTGCTTGAACTATTTTTTTTTTAACAAGGGGATTTTTGCCCATTGCAAATCCTTATTATTATCCAGGCCTTAAGTCTTGAGTTGTTCTATGTTCAGTATGTAGCCTTCAACCGAACTTTACGTGAAATATTTCAAGATAAGGCCGTCAGCTGTTTTAAATTAAAATTTCAAAAATCACTTGTTTAAAACTTTGAAAATATTTTTCTCCATCTGAAATAAGCCGTGAGTTCTTCTATGTTCAGTATGTGGTCTTCGGCCGAACTTTACGTGAAATGTTTTAAGATAAGACCTTCAGCCGTCTTAAATTAAATTTTGAAAAGACACTTGTTTAAAACTTTTTATAATTTTCTTCTCTATCTGAATCTTGTTATCCAGGCCTTAAGCCCTCAGTTCTTCTATCTCCAGTGTGTGGCCTTCAGCCCAGTTTTTATGTATAATTTTCTAACTAAGGCCTTCAGTCGCGTGTATTCCTTAAGGCAATGTTAATAACTTGTATTCGGGCCTTCAGCCGTACTGTTTTTGAATGCTTTAAGGGCATGTGTGATTAAGTGTTTTAGGAAAATAAAGTTGTATGTTTTGTGCAACTGACAGTAACTGATTTTGACCCCTCTCCACAACTATAGCCTGATCCGCTCGGTACTGCGAACCAAGATTTCAGTCGTCATTCCATTATACACCTGATATTTGTCCATATTCGTAACTAGGAATACATTTCCTGTATGACATCCTCAGAGGTCACTCAAGCAGCGATTCTCGAGACCCATATCTGTCCAACTCCTGGAATCACTGTGTGGTGTTGGATACGACAACACGTCTGATTTGGTAATTGTTGAAAGGAAGCTGAATGTTCGCCAGTATATGACAAGAATGGTAAAACCTTAGGCCTTGCCCTTCATGGCTACGGTAGCAATTGGCAAATTCCAGCACGGCATTGCAAGGCTCCATTCTAGAGTGACCCCTCAGCCGAGGAGCATGTCTGTGATGTGATGGAAAGACACACAGTCTCAAAAATAGCCTCCAGCTATAATTCTTCAGGAACCGACACAGCATGTGTTTGACAAATGACAAGGAATCCCTCCAGGTGACATTCGAAGGCTGTGTACTTCCATACCACAAAGAACAGAAGGGAAATTCGTGCCAGGTGGGATCACATCTCGTACTGTTGTTTATGGCGAACACAGGTTAGAGAAGGAATGAAAGTTTAATGCGATATCCGTTATATGATGAAGGTTGAAAAAGTTTAATGAATGTAGAACTCCATGGTTTAACACTTTCCATTTCTGCCAATGAACTGTGGGCCAGAATCTTAAAAATCTGGCCAAAATTTCAATATTGCTCCAATATGGGGGTAATGGGTATTGTGATTATGCTGATAACGATTTTATATCAAAATCTAAAAACTCAAAATGGCCAATCCAATAGCGCCAAAATAATCTGGAAAAAATGAATGAAGTGGACAAAAAATGTTTTCTGTGAGCATTTATACATTTTACGGCAAACATTATTACAAAACTGCCTGTATTACTGTCTTTATTACAGAAAATATATATTAGTAACAAAAATTGAAAGTTTTAAAAAATGTTCTTAATCTTCTTCCTCTTGTGATTCTTGTTCTTCATCTTATATTCCTTCTTCAACTTCTTCCTCGCCAGAATTTGTATCCTCATCATAACTTGTAGCAACTGATTCCTCGTAATCCCCTGCAGAAGGTACCAAGAGGGCAACAGCTTCCGGCGACAAAATTTTCACTTCCCTCGTAGATGGTTTCTGCTAAGAAGAAATACAAGGATCGGTTGTTGCCAGAAGTCTCCGGCACACATCTTCCATAGTTTTGGCGCGAGAAGACTTTCAGTCAAGTCTTAGGCGATATTTCCGTATTAACTTGTTTGTTGATTCCTGCGCGTCTTCCTACGGATGACCCACTAGTAAAATCAAATGAAAATATATTGTTGCATATCTCAATCAGCGACGAATACAAATTAAATGTATTAGCATTTATTCAGCGGGAGAGGCAGCTAGGCGTACACTCCGGTACCGAAGCACTGCGGCAGTATTTGTCGATGATACCATGTGGTGAGCAAGATGTATGAGACAGCCGAAATACCCTCAGACTTCAAGAAGAATATAATAATTCCACTCCCAAAGAAAGCAAGCGTTGACAGATGTAAAAATTACTGAACTATCAGTTTAGTAAGTCACGGCTGCAAAATACTACCGCGAATTCCTTACAGACGAATGGAAAAACTAGTGGAAGCTGACCTCGGGAAAGATCAGTTTGGAGTCCGTAGAAATATTGGAACACGTGAGGCAATATTGACCCTACGACTTATCTTAGAAGAAAGATTAAGGAAAGGCAAACCTACGTTTCTAGCATTTGTAGACTTGGAGAAAGCTTTAGACGATGTTGACTGGAATGCTCTCTTTCAAATTCTGAAAGTGGCAGGGGTGAAATACAGGGAGCGAAAGGCTATTTTCAATTTGTACAGAAACCAGATGGCAGTTATAAGAGTCGAGGGACATGAAAGGGAAGCAGTGGTTGGGAAGGGAGTGAGACAGGGTTGTAGCCTCTCCCCGATGCTATTCAATCTGTATATTGAGCAAGCAGTGAAGGAAACAAAAGAAAAATTCGGAGTAGGTATTAAAATCAATGGAGACGAAATAAAAACTTTGAGGTTCACCGATGACATTGTAATTCTGTCAGAGACAGCAAAGGACCTGGAGGAGCAGCTGAACGGAATGGATAGTGTCTTGAAAGGAGGATATAAGATGAACGTCAACAAAAGCAAAACGAGGATAATGGAATGTAGTCGAATTAAGTCGGGTGATGCTGAGGGAATTAGATTAGGAAATGAGACACTTAAAGTAGCAAAGGAGTTTAGCTATTTGGGGAGCAAAATAACTGATGATGGTCGAAGTAGAGAGGATATAAAATGTAGACTGGCAATGGCAAGGAAAGCGTTTCTGAAGAAGAGAAATGTGTTAACATCCAGTATAGATTTAAGTGTCAGGAAGGCGTTTCTGAAAGTATTTGTATGGAGTGTAGCCATGTATGGAAGTGAAACATGGAGGATAAATAGTTTGGACAAGAAGAGAATAGCAGCTTTGGAAATGTGGTGCTACAGAAGAATGCTGAAGATTAGATGGGTATATCACGTAACTAATGAGGAGGTATTGAATAGAATTGGGGAGAAGAGGAGTTTGTGGCACAACTTGACTAGAAGAAGGGATCGGCTGGTAGGACATGTTCTGAGGCATCAAGGGATCACAAATTTAGCATTGGAGGGCAGCGTGGAGGGTAAAAATCGTAGAGGGAGACCAAGAGATGAATACACTAAGCAGATTCAGAGGGATGTAGGTTGCAGTAGGTACTGGGAGATGAAGAAGCTTGCACAGGATAGAGTAGCAAAGAGAGCTGCATCAAACCAGTCTCAGGACTGAAGACCACAACAACAACAACAACAACAGGCCAGCGGCGACGGAGCGGCGCCAGGCGACGAATAACGTTACGTGACCAGCTGGACGCTGTAGCCGAATGCATAACAGGGATCAAAGTAGCTTTCTCACATCACACAATGATAGAAATATACCAAGTACGTGGTCAGCCTCCAGGGAAAAGGTATAGAACATTCTAGAAGCTTTCTGTGACGCATGAAGGTAGTATAAATAGGCGGTCAGGAGGACCCTATAGGCAGTAGAGATTTGCTGAGAATAACGACGCAAGCCCCGTGTCATTCTACGGCAGAAGTGTGAACTTAGTACGATTCGCTAGCCTCGGCGCCGCAACAACGAGGGATATAGATTCCAGAATAAGAGATTCAATTGACAGAAAGTAGTGCAAGATAGTGCCAGTAGGGATTCTCAGTTATCAAACTATAAGGGCTCTTATGAATTCTACCCTGCAGCAGTAATCACTCCTCACCGAGTTCCGTGTTCTGCACCTTAGCATTAGCTTGCTCCTTCTAGCTGCCGGAGCTGCAGAAGCTGCCCGCGCCTACTTCTACTCTTCGAGAAGATCGATTAAGTCCCCTGAATCCAATTCGTGTCAATCTCACTCCCTCTCGGGACACGACAGTATGGTTCCACAGACCTTTTCAAGCCTCAGAGGTCTATGATGCATACATGTAGACCGAAGCGACGAATGGATGGCTGGTAAAAGTGTAGAAGCAATTACGTCCGGCCCGTGGATCAACAGTCTATGGACTGCTGGTGGCGTATTGTAGGATGAGTACTCTTCGACATAACGCTTCGCAGTTGCAATGGCGTAGCTTCGAAGCTTTTCGACCTCAGTTTCTGAATGTAAATAACGGCATTTTGCAACTATTGCTTAAAAAAAAAACGGCTCGAAGCCGGACTTGCGGCTAGAAGCTGTATTTTAAGGCTATTTGGCAAAGATAATAGTACACACTTAAGATCACCATGAAAAAGAATGCGGACTGTCGTGAATCTAAAACTTGTCCATTTTTATCGCTAGTGTTTTACAATTTTCTTGCTTGCCTGTATTGCGGTAACAAGTTAATTAATTAAAACCAGTTGTTAATTAATAATGAAATAATGAAATAAGTGTTTGTATTTAAATACACGCCTCCTGAAACAAACAAACTTCCATCTGATTTCGCTGAACAACAATATTTCACCAGAAAGACGCAGTACTTTTCCAGTCTGCCTAGCTCGGCACACACAAATGAATGCTACGATGGACCTGGAATTCAACCTTCTGGCCACTTCTAGGACCGAGATTCAATAGTCCCAACGTTAGTGTAGCCAACGTTTTAAACGAAACTTCTTAACCCCGAGCCAGCCGTCTGATGACCTCACTTGTTAAGTCTATAGTGCTCAGAGCCATTCGAACCATATGAACCGGACTTCATTATCCGCGACTATAGAACGCTGATCTCCCCGCGAGGAAGCAAGTGTGAGAGCAACACTAGAACAACCTCACACAAAATATGTTACCGTAGCATAATAAGACAATCGAGTGCGAACGACATGAACGCCATCGATTCTACTGGTCGAGTGTCTAAGCTAGTAGGGAAGGAATACTTATTTCGTCGAGGAGAGGCTCCACTCTGCGACGTTATTCATATTGACTGAATCGGTCCTGCTCTTCTCGATTTGTCAGCGGTCTTCAGTTCCAATGTATTTACTTAACGAATGCGATGTCTTTACTGACTGGTCAAACTCCTGCTAGGCGATGTTCTGACCTACCTAGTTTCCCTTACATTACGTTACGACAGTAACGAAAGTATGTAAAACATTCTCGGTTTTCTTGCCGCGTCAGTTCTGGATAAAACCTCAAGCTTTCGACGATTACCTCCATCGTCATCGTCAGGAGCTGACTGTCTTCAGTGCTGCTGTGGTAGCCTTTTCTATAGCCCGTGGACGGCTTCTGATTGGTCGGCTAATGACTGGTCGGCGATTACGTGCTGCTGTCGCAGACGGTGTCACTGTGTGCGCCGGTGGCGCCACCGCTTCCGTTGGAACGTAAACCTTGGAAGGAACGTCTCTGCTGCTTCTCTGCATCAAGCGCTCGTTTCCATGCACAGCTCAGATGGTATCCGCTATCGCGGTTAAAGTTATTTTGGCTCATTCTTATTTCAACAGCCTCCTTAATAACAGAATCCCAGTACGTGGAGGCATGGGACAGAATTTTTGTTTCATCGAACAATATTTTATGTTTGTTCGTGAGGCTGTGCTCAGCAATTGCCGATTTCTCCAGTTCTCTATTTCTAATGTGGCGTTGGTGTTCTGCAAAGCGGTCGGAAACGGTACGAATCGTCTGACCTATATAATTGCTTCCACACTCACAAGGTGATATTATAAATCAATTATTCAAAATAGTCTTGATCACATTTATTATTATTATACCGCCAACCGATTTCAACCCGACGTAGGGGTCATCTTCTGGGCGTTTACACCATTGATTGACTGCTGGTGGTGTCACTCCTGTCTAGATGACGGCAGGAAACTGCCATGAATTGTTCTAGAGCTTCTGCGCCGTGTGGCGAGATCATGAACATGAACAGCATACATTCTAACATCCAGTTCACTGTCGAGATGGAGAAGGAAGGGAGACTGCCTTTCTTAGACGCTTTAGTACGACAGGCGGACGGGCGTCTTGGCCACTCTGTATACCGTAAGCCGACGCATACCGATTTATACCTGACTGCACAGAGTTTCCATCATACTGCTCAGAAGAGAGCCGTTTTGAACACGTTGGTATATAGAACAACTGTTTCTGACCACTTAAGGTCCGAGATTAATCATCTGAAGTACGTGTTCCGAAAGAATGGCTATGGCGCACGCAATATAAAGGCAGAGTTCTCCAAAAAAAGGTCGTGTAAATGCTGCACACTCACAGGAAGAAACACCGGTTGTGGTTCTTCGTTTTTGTGGCGCGATTTCCAGCAAAATAGGAAGAGCCCTGCGTAGACGAGGTATAAGACCGATTTTTCGTCCTCCTAAGAAAATTAAGGAGATGATGCGCCCTGGTAAGGACAAACTCGGCCTCAGGGTCCCTGGAGTTTATAATATCCCCCGTCAGTGTGGAAGGAATTATATAGGTCAGACGATTCGTAACGTTTCCGAATGCTGTGCAGAACACCAAAGCCTTATTAAAAATAGAGAGCTGGAGAAATCGGGAATTGCGGAGCACAGCCTCACGAACAAACACAAAATATTGTTCGATGAAACAAAAATTCTGTCCCATGCCTCCACGAACTGGGATTCTGTTATTAAGGAGGCTGTTGAAATAAGAATGAGCCAAAAGAACTTTAACCGCGATAGCGGATACCATCTGAGCTGTGCATGGAAACGAGCGCTTGATGCAGAGAAGCAGCAGAGACGTTCCTTCCAAGGTTTACGTTCCAACGGAAGCGGTGGCGCCACCGGCGCACACAGTGACACCGTCTGCGACAGCAGTACGTAATCGCCGACCAATCATAAGCTGACCAATCAGAAGCCGTCTACAGGCTATAAAAAGGCTACCACAGAAGCAGTGAAGACATTCCTCGAACATATCTGCATCCTCTACACCTCACGCCGTCTTGAACCCACTCACCCCCTGGTTGCTCCTCTCCTCTCCCATCCCCGCCCCCTGCCACGTCTTCACCGTTGTGTCCCCCCTACCCTCCATCTCTACGCCCTACATCTCCTTTCCCAAGGTGGCTTCCATCAACTCCCCCTCCCGGATGATGCCCTCTCTCCTTCCATTTATCCTTCCTATCAACTCTGATCCTCACTCCCCCTCCTTTCCTCTGTCCTTTTCCCGGGCTCCCTCGCCCCCCCCCTTCCATCCTCTTTCTTCCCCACCACCCCTCTCTTTGCCCCCTTCTCTCCCCCGCGTCCTTTTACATTTCCCTCCTCTGCCTCCTCTCATTCCCTCTCGCGTCTGCCCTTCTCCCCCTTTATTAGTCCTCTCCCTCCTTGGTTCCCCCCCCCTTTTCGTTTTTTCCTCTCCTCCCTCCTTGTTTTTCCCCCTACTCCAGGTCCCCCCCCCCACCTGCCTTGGGTCGGGAGTGCCATCTTTGTGTCGCCTTTTTCGTGCAGTGTTTTAAAGTGTGTTTTTCCAGTGCGTGCTCCGTGTTGTGTCTTTTGGGACGTGTAGCGAACAGCCATCATACTGTCGCTGGGTGTGCTTTTATTACTTGCGAACAGAAACCAGACTGTCGCCATGTTTTTTTTTTTTTTTTTTTTAACTGTGTGTCTACTGTGTTACTTGTCTGATTCCTGTGTCTTTTATCTACATTGCCAGCCCCTTTGCTTTCTGTTTTAACTTTCCTCAATTTTACGCCATTTTTCACTTTAAATCGCCATTTTATCGCCTGTTTTTTCTTGTTTCTTTCTCCTTCCTTTATTTAAAAAAAGTCTGTAGGCTGTAGAGCAGCGTAGTAAGCTGCTGCCGGCCCGCCCCCTTCGGGGGGAATTGAAAATCAATAAAGAAAAAAAAAAGCAGTGAAGACAGTCAGTTGCTCATGGCGATGACGATGGAGGGAATCGTCGAAAGCTTGCAGTTTTATCCAGAACTGACGCGGCAAGAAAACCGACAATGTTTTATGTTTTACATATAAGTGCTGTCGCGAAAAACTTCGTTCCCAGTAACCAAAGTAACTTGGATCTGTGATGATCTAACAATTTTCTGTGTCGAGTTTGCTATCTTCCTGACCGAATAACGGTGTTGAAATGTATACGCCTCCCGTCTGGCAGCTGTTGATACTTACGCGTGCCTGACAAGAAATCACACGAGAGCGAGGTCGCAAAAGGCCAATGATGTTCACGGCATTCGACGCCTTGCGTATTATCTACCACGTAATCACAATATTGGGTTCTAATGGTAACAGGGGCGGGACCGGATGTATCCAATGGTGAGCACAGCATGAGGCTATGGAGCGTAGTCGAAGTGCTTAGTCGACGAGCAACTCACTAGAGTGGTCCAGTGACACAAAGCAGAGCAATGGCAACGATAAACAAAGCAAAAGTCGCATTATATCTACAACCGCATTTGTCGAAGTTGATACCTTTTCAGGAATTTCGCAAGGTGAGAAGAAGAGGCAGATGAAACATTAGTGTTTCTGAAAGATGGGTCAGTGTAGTGTGTAGTGTCGTATACGCTCGACTGTGCGGATAACATACATTAGCAATACAATCATGACGATTCGTGGTTATGAAACTGATGCTGAAACAGGTGTCGAGTCATATACTTCACCGTCCTAGTCAGACAGGAAGCCACATACCCCACCTCCAGTATACCGTTCAAAAAATGGTTCAAATGGCTCTGAGCACTATGGGACTTAACATCTATGGTCATCAGTCCCCTAGAACTTAGAACTACTTAAACCTAACTAATCTAAGGACGTCACACACATCCATGCCCGAGGCAGGATTCGAACCTGCGACCGTAGCAGTCGCGCGGCTCCGGACTGAGCGCCTAGAACCGCTAGACCACCGCGGCCGGCAGTATACCGTAGTGTAGGACAATCGTTGAGCAAGGAGCAGGTGCTGAACATAATTACGTGCATGGAAGATCATCTGCAGCATAGTAAAAAAACAATTAAGAACAGATTTCGAATAAGTCTGCAACAATATGACCGTGTATTGGATAAGAAAAACTTCGGATATTCAAGGGAGAACAAGTCGTAGTTGTTACAAAAAGTGGTGTTTGTACGTTTCAAGGATGCTCGACACAATTTACAGGATGTGCATAATAGTGACCTAGTACGTTACGAACATCAAATTGCAGGTAACACAGATTACAGTGATTTCAAGACAAGTGGGGGACGGTTGCAAAACTTCAAACTGCCGGCCGGTCTGACCGAGCGGTTCTAGGCGCTTCAGTCCGGAACCACGCTGCTGCTACGGTCGCAGGTTCGAATCCTGCCTCGGGCATGGATGTGTGTGATGTACTTAGGTTAGTTAGGTTTAAGTAATTCTAAGTCTAGGGGACTCATGACCTCAGATGTTAAGTCCCATAGTGCTTAGAGCCATTCTGAACTTCAAACTGTGCTACAGAATTGGAAGGCGTAAGGTAACGAAATTTCAAACAGAGCGTCAACTTGACGATACACAGTAAACTGTGATGTCGGCGCCAAAAATTTGTAGATGAGGTAATCAAACTTGTCCCCTCGTTCAGCAAGGAATTTGTTTTCAACTCCGACCGTATGGGATTTGAAGAGGAAATGCATACGAAGAGACCCTATAAGTTAGAGGCACCGAGAGATTTATATTAACATCAACTAACATCAGTGTCTAAACGCATTCGTATACAATTATGCTGACTGTTAGCCTGCATGGTAAAATGGCTGGAAAGTTATTTATCGTACTGCGAGAAGTTGGAGCCGCTTTGTCCCCTGCGATTCTTTTTCCTCTTGAAAGGGCAGCAGGGGAAATTTACGTCACAGCAAGCAAGAAAATGGGCGTAAGAGAACTGCACCTATGGTATGAGTACTGCTTTTGGCCAATAGCTGGTCAAAATAACTTGGTTTTGCTTGATTCCTGGTCTGCGTATAAAAATCATACTCCTTTAGAGCAAACTGTCCCTCCTGAAAAGTGTGTGACGAATCATACCACCTGGAATCAATGGAGAAATTCAGCCTCTGGATGTCTGTTTCCTCCATGCCTATAAAACATATCATTGCACTATCTGCAGGTACGCCTTAAAGGATAGCCAGTTCCACGGCAAACTTCACAATAGACTGTTTCGCATTCGGCCGCATGCCTTCGCATTCCATCAGTTTTCATCACCCCATTACACCAGTATGACTTCATATGCATTCTTTAAGAGTGAATACCTAGTTGAACTTCGTGCACGGTTTGTGACTCCCTGGGAGTTCGCCTTCGATGTCGATGGTGAGAACCTTTGTGATCGATGCGGTGCGGTGTTTTTCATTCTGTGTTCGTGATCTTAATGGTTTGTCTCGAACATTCCTTGAATATGGACGATGTCCATTTTGAGAAGTATAGTACATGCACTCCTGGAAATTGAAATAAGAACACCGTGAATTCATTGTCCCAGGAAGGGGAAACTTTATTGACACATTCCTGGGGTCAGATACATCACATGATCACACTGACAGAACCACAGGCACATAGACACAGGCCACAGAGCATGCACAATGTCGGCACTAGTACGGTGTATATCCACCTTTCGCAGCAATGCAGGCTGCTATTCTCCCATGGAGACGATCGTAGAGATGCTGGATGTAGTCCTGTGGAACGGCTTGCCATGCCATTTCCACCTGGCGCCTCGGTTGGACCAGCGTTCGTGCTGGACGTGCAGACCGCGTGAGACGACGCTTCATCCAGTCCCAAACATGCTCAATGGGGGACAGATCCGGAGATCTTGCTGGCCAGGGTAGTTGACTTACACCTTCTAGAGCACGTTGGGTGGCACGGGATACATGCGGACGTGCATTGTCCTGTTGGAACAGCAAGTTCCCTTGCCGGTCTAGGAATGGTAGAACGATGGGTTCGATGACGGTTTGGATGTACCGTGCACTATTCAGTGTCCCCTCGACGATCACCAGTGGTGTACGGCCAGTGTAGGAGATCGCTCCCCACACCATGATGCCGGGTGTTGGCCCTGTGTGCCTCGGTCGTATGCAGTCCTGATTGTGGCGCTCACCTGCACGGCGCCAAACACGCATACGACCATCATTGGCACCAAGGCAGAAGCGACTCTCATCGCTGAAGACGACACGTCTCCATTCGTCCCTCCATTCACGCCTGTCGCGACACCACTGGAGGCGGGCACCACGATGTTGGGGCGTGAGCGGAAGACGGCCTAACGGTGTGCTGGACCGTAGCCCAGCTTCATGGAGACGGTTGCGAATGGTCCTCGCCGATACCCCAGGAGCAACAGTGTCCCTAATTTGCTGGGAAGTGGCGGTGCGGTCTCCTACGGCACTGCGTAGGATCCTACGGTCTTGGCGTGCATCCGTGCGTCGCTGCGGTCCGGTCCCAGGTCGACGGGCACGTGCACCTTCCGCCGACCACTGGCGACAACATCGATGTACTGTGGAGACCTCAGGCCCCACGTGTTGAGCAATTCGGCGGTACGTCCACCCGGCCTCCCGCATGCCCACTATACGCCCTCGCTCAAAGTCCGTCAACTGCACATACGGTTCACGTCCACGCTGTCGCGGCATGCTACTAGTGTTAAAGACTGCGATGGAGCTCCGTATGCCACGGCAAACTGGCTGACACTGACGGCGGCGGTGCACAAATGCTGCGCAGCTAGCGCCATTCGACGGCCAACACCGCGGTTCCTGGTGTGTCCGCTGTGCCGTGCGTGTGATCATTGCTTGTACAGCCCTCTCGCAGTGTCCGGAGCAAGTATGGTGGGTCTGACACACCGGTGTCAATGTGTTCTTTTTTCCATTTCCAGGAGTGTACATACCATAAAAGATTGATATCTTCATCTCCCGGACATTCATTTCTGTCGCCCTCCTGATGCACATGGAGAGGCATTAGCACCTAATATTTTTACTTTCATAATTGTTAACACAACACTTCCAAATATGCCATACTAAAGACTGAACTTGGGACGTCGCAGTCGAAGGGTTTCTTGTTAATAACGCTGGCTGTCGGACTGAGACTTTACTAATGTGTCGCGTAACAGAGCCTAAGGTCCGTTCCATCAACTGCTAGTTGGGTTGGGTTGATTTTGGGGGAAGAAACCAGACAGAGACGTCATCGGTCTCGCCGGATAAGGGAGGATGTGGAAGGAAGTAGGCCGTGCCCTGTCAAAGGAGCCATCCCGGCATTTGCCTGAAGCGATACAGGGAAATCACGGAAAACCTAAATCAGGATGGCCGGACGCGGGGTTGAACCGTCGTCCTCCCGAATGCGAGTCCACTGCGCCACCTCGCTCGGTCAAGTGTTAGCGAAGTGTAATACAGTGAAGTGTAGTTTTTTAGCTTTCTCATTATCACTGATTTTAAATATCAGAAAGCGTTTCCCTACGTTCTATTTCAAATATCACCAATGAAAATCGTCTTTTAATATACTTTAAAAACTACAGTACACAGTTCGTTCTTTTGAAATTATGATCACGTCTGTATATGTTTTAAGTTCTTTTGGCTGAAGACTGGAGCACTGTTGCTTTCCCAGCCCAGCCCCGCTCCTTTGGGACAAGAGAATGAAACGAGGAAACAGGAAAAGAACCTGAAGATGTAGCAAGATTCGTAGATGAAAATTCTTCCAGAACCAACCATTCATGCCAAAAGAAGTATCGAAAGAATTTATCTTACGTATTGTTTTGGAAAATCTCCGATTACACATAAAATGGTGCCCAAAATTAAAGCAATAAACAGAAATTTTGCAAGATAGCGTTTATTTTGTCACGAAACAGTACAAACAGGTGATAGTAAAGTAGAAACAATGTAAAGAATACAAAACGTAAACAACTGCAACATGCATAACGGTAGACAAAAATATCCTCTGTTTTTTTCTAACTTAACGGATTTTCACACACTTTCCGACAACAGGTTAATGTGGTCAGCATGGGGTGTGGCCACCTCTGGCAGCAATACATGCCTGACAACGACGGGGCGTGCTGTGAGTGACGTCATCAATCTCACGTTGAGGCAATAAAGTCCATTCTTTCTGCAGTGCTGCTCGCAGTCTGGGAGAGTGTTTGGTGGGTGCTGGCGTGATACAACGCGTCTCCCTAGGGCATCCCGGACGTGCTCATATGGGATTCAAATCGGGAGAGCGAGCAGCCCACGCCACGCGTGCAGTATCGTCCGTCAAATAACTTCCGGGAATTCAGCCAGGTAACACTTTCAGCGACCGCCGATATTTCGGCGGGAGAACAGCACGCCATTTTCAAGGCAAACTGCAACGGACAGGCGGCGTACATGCAAATTTAAAATCTCGGTTCTCAGACTGATGCAGGAAAGATAACACACACACTGAACACTAGTGCCACCAAAGATGACCAAAGTCGGAAATATCGATAGTGAGACTACCAACTCGCAGGTGAGGTAGCATTGACTCTGTCCCTCTGTTTTTTGACAAGGGAGAAAGCCGGATTCCAAACAGAGTTTAAACAAAAACCTCCATCCCTGTTAACGAAGTTGCTCGCTAATTTAATCTCAACTGCCTCCTTAACAACACTGTCCCAATAGCTGGACGTGCATACCAATATCTCGGTGTTATTATATAACATGGGGTGACCAGTATCCAAGCAATGTTCGGCAATAGCAGATGTACTTGGCTGCTGTAATCGTGTGTGCCGTTTATGTTCAGTACATCGGTCCTCCACGGTCCTGATAGTTTGACCAATATATGGCATGCCGCAGCTACAAGGAATGCGATATACACCCGTCTTAAGCAGACCAAGATCATCCGTAACAGAACTCAAACGCACTCTAATTTTAGATGGAGGTCGGAAAACACATTTCACATCGTATTTCCGTAAAATACGACCGATCTTGTTGGAAGTGATTCCTACGTAAGGCAAAAAGGCAGTAGACTTAGGTGTCGACTCAGAATTATCATCACTGACCCGATGTACAGTTGCTCGATAGCGCAACGCACGTTCAATCTGTTTATCACTACAACCATTTTGACGAAACGTAACTTCAAGATGGGACAGCTCAGCTGGCAAAGTCTCAGCGTCGGAAACGACATGTGCCCTGTGTACCAAGGTACGAAGTACCCCTGCACGCTGAGCCGGATGGTGACAACTATTAGCCTGCAAGTACAAGTCGGTGTGAGTACGTTTCCTGTAGACTGCAGTGCCATGATGTCATCGCTGACGTGTTTCTCCGTTGACCGGAATGCCACCTTCCGTGCACAACACGATCGTACGGACAGTTTGTTCATCATTACATCGTGAATTAGACACAGGACGGGGAAACAGCGGTTTTCTGCTTTAATTTTCGACACCAGTGTATATTCTCCAAATTAGTAGAAACTATTGCAGTTGGAAAGTACACAGAACACCATTTTTGCCTTTGCCACTTTCATTAGCTGCACGAAATAGAAATTTGGTACGAGAGTTGTGATGAAGACAACAGACAGCCGAAAAACTGAAAGCTATAAATCCGTCCACGTCCTGAAAAGGTCAAAAACATTTAGCGTAGTCATATCTAAACGTGCCTATTTGGCATGACTACCACTCATCCACCGGCCTGGGGGATACATCTGAGCGCAAACATGCAACAGACCACGTTTCGACCGCACCCGCCCATCCTCGAGCACAACTATACAGCCCGAGCGCGAAGCAAATCAGGGGAGTCTCAACTGCCTTCAATTCTGTGACGTTATCCGCGTCCCGATACATGCGAGACTCCAGTTGCCATCACGAAACATGGCCGGCGGAAATAAACGGATAAGGCACGCTTATCGGGAAATTGGTTTCGAAGGCTGCACGCCGCATTATTACGACGCTGGCTCGGCGACCGCGGGTGTCCTCGCCGCGCACGCCACGATCGATCTCTCGAAACGGAGCGACGCGCTTATCGTGTCGAGCATCGGTCCGTCTGCGACAGAGGACCGGCGCGGGCGACAGCGAGCGCGATAAGGCGTAACCACTAAAAACGAAAATAAACGCGGGCACGTACGGCCGGAATGGGCGATAAAGAGTGAGTAGGGTTTTGTGGGGGGGAGGGGGGGGGCAGAATATGCCGGAGGGGAGCGGCGGGGGGGGGGAGGCGAGCTGAGGATCACGCAGAGCCATGGGGGAGGGGGGGGGGCCTCGCGTGATGCCATCTGACGGCCGGTGGATGGAAACAATTTTCCGCGGGATGACAACGGGTTGAACGATGCGTCGTTCCGCGCGCGCCTTCCGAATAAGATTCAGTGCCGAGCGGACTCGGCCAGCGGCCTGCATTCCGACGCGCGCTCGCCCACTCTGCATTTAGCTCCTGGCGGAAAGCTAAGACAGATAACGCGAGCGTGGAAACAAAACACCATTACTCATCCCTCTGGGTTCGCCTCACACATCTTGTCTTATCTGGTGAGAATAGGACGGGATGTACGTCAATATGACATACAGTGATACAAGCATCTCAAATGGCACCATAAAAATATACGTGTCACCGGCTGTGACAATATTTGAAGGTCACAAAATTTATTTTCTGCAAGCTTTCTGGGAGACAATAAGCATGCTCATACATCACCGCTAGTTGTAGTGTGTGATGACGCTTCCTCAAGGGCTGGTAATAAGCAAGTTATGTCCTACAATTAAGTGGTTCAAAATGGTCCAAATGGCTCTGAGCACTATGCGACTTAACATCGGAGGTCATCAGTCCCCTAGAACTTAGAACTACTTAAACCTAAGGACATCACACACATCCATGTCCGAGGCAGGATTCAAACCTGCGACCGTAGCAGTCGCGCGGTTCCGGACTGAGGCGCCTAGTACCGCTCGGCCACCCCGGGCGGCTACAATTACGTAGACGTAAGTTATAAATACCATTAAGGTAAAATTAATGAGAAAATTTTACTAATTAATGGATGTAAAAATCTGTAAATTAATTTTGTGTGTTTCGAGGCCGACAAGAAAATAGTAATAATAATCATCATCATCATCATAATCATCATCACAACAATAATAATAATGTTAATACAGGGCAGGCAAAATGAAACCGAAGCGAAAAATATACCAACTACCTTAAGATCGCAATCCAACAAACATTTTCCGCACGAGGTGCGGATGATGTAAGTTTGGTTGTCTACCTTAAGGTGCATGAAAAGAACACATACGCATCACGAAGGAATTAACCGAATGGCACAGAAATCAGCAGATATGACGTATATGTACTGACAAACAAACGATTACAATTTCCGAAAAATCTAATGATTTATTCAAGAGAAACAGCTTCACAAATTGAGAAAGTCAATAATGCGTTGGTGCAACTCTGGACTTCATGCAAGCAGTTATTCAGCTTGGCACTGCTTGGCAGGGTTGTCGAGTACCCTCTTGAGGAATATCGTGTCAAATACTGTCCAACTGGCACGTTAGATCGTCAAAGTCTCGAGGTAGCTGGAGGCCCCGCCCATAATGTTCCGAACGTTATCATTTGGGGAGAGATCCGCACACGTTGCAGGACATGGTAGGCTTCGGCAAGTACGAGACAAGCAGCTGAAACTGGTCGTGTGCGGGCGGGTATTATCTTCTTCCAATATAAACCCAGGACAGCTTGCCATGAAGGGTAACACAAAAGGAGGCACAGAATATCGTCTACGTATCGCTGTGTTATAAAGGTGCCGAGCGTGACAACCAAAGGGGTTGTAACACCATAGCTTACACACTACATACCCTTTTTTTGATTCATTTAGCTTTCTGTTTTGTTCATCATCCCATCGTTGAACTTCTATAATTAGTGTATGTAACCTCCCCACAAAATAAAAATAAATATTATTGGGTTAATGATTCTAATTTAGTGTAACCTCAAGACAAAATTCATTCTCATTTGCAACCTCTCTACAAAATTCTTTTACATTTAATTAACCCACAAAATTCTTTCTGATTTAATCCAAGCTCGAAATTCATTCACATTTAGCGTAACCTCACAACAACAAAATTGTAATTATGTCGTTCACATTCAGTATAACATCCCAATAAAAAAAAATTCAGTAACCTGGTAATAAAACAATGTAACAAACCTCTCAATTAAATTGTGGCTCACTTATGACTTTTCAATAATTCACTGTGAATTTAATTTGGTAAAATTTGGACGACAGCAGTGCTGTGTCATGGCCCAGAAAGATCTACCCTGGTAAATTTTGGACGACAGCAGTGCTGCGTCATGGCCCTGAAAGATCATTCCGAATAAAAAAAGGAAAAATTCTTACCTCAATGAAGTCGCCGGATATATCTGCTCTTACAATAAATTTTTCCGGCACAGCTCTGTGCAATGCTGGCCGACCTATCTGTCATTTATGAAAGGAAGCAACAGATTTTTCTATTGCAATAATCGGGATGATCATGGATGGGAGAAATTAGTAAATTCTTTAAATTGAAGTGAATTGTTGTTAAACGTTACTTTTTATGAGGGAAATTATTATTACGAGAGTTTTAAAACATTTACATGCGACTTGAGATAACATTACTACATATGCGCGAGGCTGCTTTTTACCTTATACAATAATACTCAGGCTCCGGCATCGCTGCACCGCGACCGGCCAGCCAACACGATACACCAGACCAGACCAGAGCAGAGTCCAGACTAGCAACCACTTACTGCTGCAGCTACACAGTTCCTACTGCAGTCAACACTGCTCTCTGGTCAGAGACCTCGCATATCGCAGGCAGCGCATGAGCAATACATCGAAATTACATCTGCTCGGACCTCTTCCATGTATGATTAATTCGATACTGTAATGAAGTGTAATCTCTGTAATATGTACAATATGAGCAAGCGATAGTTTTTGTCTTTCTCATACAATATCTTTGGTTATCTTTAAAACTGAATAATTTTATTTAAATAAATTTTTTTTAGAAATGTCAATATGTGCAAATGTTCTGTTTTAATTAGCATGTTGGGTTGCTGTTATGTAAACTGCTGACCTCCAATTATGTTTCTTTGTTATTTTATATGTAAAAGGTGTTGCGGTTCCTTTCGGGAACGGAAGCATGCAGCGTGAGCAAAATGTGGTTGGCATGGATGGAAAGGTGGAACAAAGAGTCAGTCTGGGATGAGCCACTGAACCACCAACAGCTCACGAAAAGCATGCTCCCAGTTTAGCAGGACCCGACAGTACAAGGAAGAAAATGCTGGTGTCAAGTTGTCATAACGAGCCACGATATTTTATGTGTGTATGCGTCCTTAATGCAAAGACCTGTAAGCCACGGAACAAACCAATAGTGACCGTATAGACAGTGTGTTTGACCCATTCAGGTTAAAAGCTGTACAGATCGTTGATTACTCTACTTTGAGATAAGTAGCCAATGGTCGTAAAACAGACGGTACGGTGACTCGAATCAGCAATGAGTCCATGCAGGTGTTTTTAAACTATTTGTATGTCGCATTAAACAGTTGCCAGTCACATGGACGTCGGTGGCGCAACCTTGAATAACAGAAGAAAATCGTTTTTAAATTGTCACGTTCGAGATTACCACTGTTTACACTTCATGACAGGTGGTCAAAGACGGAGCATTACTCATATCAGGTTTCATATAATGTATGTCGCAATAGGACTTAGCGTCTGGGAAGCTATACAAATGGACAGACAGCAGCTCCGCATAAGGTATCATCCTCAATGGAAAATGCAGTGTTGTGAATAAAGCATGGGAGGTACTAGTTGGCTCAAGGTACAGAGCTGTCCATTGTTCTCGACAAAGAAGTATCCGTTCAGTAGAACTTGAGGATATATATATTTATCACGTGGGATCAGATTCATAAATAATAATTGTACCCACAATTAGAAAACATGTGGAAGCAGAGGAGCCAAATGAGTGTGAACTCCGAGTTGAGTTCTGGGTATGCATTATGATTTAATGCTTGCACTAAGACTGTCGGTTCTCCTTTTAAACAAGTTTGAACAGTTTATATGAAGCTGATGCGAAAATGAGTTTAAGTTTTTTACATCAATAAAAAACAAATATCATTTCCAAGTATTAATTTATTGTTCCCTGTGAAGTTTGGAAGGTAGGAGACGAGGCACTGGCAGAACTGAAGCTGTGAGGACGGGTCGTGAGTCGTGCTTGGGTAGCTCAGTTGGTAGAGCACTTGCCCGCGAAAGGCAAAGGTCCCGTGTTCGAGTCTCGTTCCGACACACAGTTTTAATCTGTCACGAAGTTTCAACTCAGGACCTGCTTCCTTTTGAGGCAAAAAATTTGTGACATCTTGCAGCTGCGTATGTGACCGCGGAAATCAATGAAACAATTACGCGAGAAATGTGCAGAATGCTGTACTGAGCAAAGCTCATATCGGACTCACTGCTATTATGTCAAGAATAACGCTTCCGTGTTTTTGGGTGCTCATTAGCTGTGCCGGAAGGAAGTCGTCGAAAATCTATGACGAGATCCGATAACGAGCTCATATTGATGAAAAATTCTCAGTACATGTCTAGGAAGAGGAGATGGAGAGTATGAGATGATTAGAGAGAGATGTGGGGGAAGAACTGGACAGGCAGGCGGAGAGGAGGAGATGAACAGATAGAAGTGGAAGGATAGGATGGACAGAGAGAGGGGAGGGAAGAGTTGATGGGCAGAGAGGGATGAGCGTTGAGGGGAGGAGGAGACCGTAAGAGTGAGGAGATGGTCAAAGAGAGAGGGAAGGGGGGAGAGGAGTATGGGAGAGGTGGAGTTGGCAGGTGGAAAAAGAAGGGGAAGAAGGAGATAAGGAGATGGCCGAAGAGGGGGGGGGGGAGGGGCGGCATGAGATGGTCAGAGAGAGGAGCGAGAGGAGGACATGAACAGAGAAACTTGGGAGATGGATATGGGCAGAGTGTGGGAGGAGAGCCGGCCGCTGTGGCCGAGCGTTTCTGGGCGCTTCAGTCTGGAACCGCGCTGCTGCTACGGTCGCAGTTTTGAATCCTGCCTTGGGCATGAATGTGTGTGATGTCCTTAGGTCAGTTAGGTTTAAGTAGTTCTATGTTCTAGGGGACTGATGACCACAGATGTTAAGTCCCATAGTCCTCAGAGCCATTTGAACCATTTTCTTTTGGGAGGAGAAGGCGATGGATAGAGAGGTGAGAAGAAGAGATGGACAGGGACACTGAAAGAAGGATATGGACAGAGAGAAGGAGAAAAGGCGAAAGACAGAAGGAGGAGGAGGAGGAGATGGAAAGAGAGTGGGGAGAGAGATGGGTGAAGAAGCAGGTGGAAAGAGAGAGGAAGGAGGACATTTATGCACACCCTCTTATGTGCTGTTTGCGTCCGCGGGCGAAGCCGCGGTCAAAAGTCTAGTTAATTCCTTCCAACTTAAACAACTTAAGAGAACACTAACAACTTTCTACGGAATGAAAAATCATAAACGTATATAGAATGAACATTAGTGTCAACCAGTATTTAAATCCGCGAGTCCAAATGTTGTGACTAATTATACAGAGTTTTTTTCCCGCTAGGGATTGATCGATGAGAGGATACGGAACAAAAAAGATATAACGAACTTATGTGCGGAATGATAGAGACCATTTATTCAATTATACATTGTTACAGAGATTTCGGTCTAATACGCACTGCACCATGTAACCACAGTTACAGTATGTGCTGAAAATGGTTTCCATGTGCCTCAACGCATGCGTGTACGCGCCGCAGCATCTTCTGTCTCACGCGTTCACATCGGCCATCCTGCATCCGAACAGTGTGAAAGGCAGCATGAGTGCGCTGCTCCAGTGTCTCCACATCTGGAATGGGCTCTGCACACACGAAAATTTTGAGACCACCCAACAACCAGAAGTCGCACAGGTTAAGATTCGGTGAACGAGCAGGCCATGCAACTGGATCACTTCGTCCGATCCATCGATCAGGGAAGACTGGATTGAGATGCGTCCGGACGTTGACGGCAAAGTAGGCTGGAGCACCATGATGTAGCAGCCACATAACCCCTAGAATAATCAGTGGCACTTATTCCAGCAAGGGAGGAAAAGTCACCCGCAAGAACGCGACAGTTCCGGCCTGTTAGGCGACGTGGAAGGAAGGCTGGTCCGAAAACAAGGTGGCCAACTGGGTCAGCCCAGACATTCCGGCTGCACCCGTGCTGATGATTCGGTGTCACCGTATCATGGCTCAAATGGTTCAAATGGCTCTGAGCACTACGGGACTTAACATCGTAGGTCATCAGTCCCCTAGAACTTAGAACTACTTAAACCTAACTAACCTAAGGACATCGCACAGATCCAACCTAAGGACATCACACAGATCCATGCCCGAGACAGGATTCGAACCTGCGACCGTAGCAGCATCTGTGAATAGGATGGATGGCACAGATCGCGGAATCGTGGTTTCTTGGTGAAGAAACCACTGACAAAACTGTGGAATAAGGGGAACCAGACTGCATTCGCCGAGGCAGATGGATAACCGCCTGAAAACCATCCGCAGACTGGCCCTTCACCGGACCTCGACACAAATCCGCCGGGCGGATTCGTGTCGGGGACCAGGCGCTCCTTCCTGACGGAACGCCGTGCGTTAGCCCGCACGGTCAACCGGGCGGGCAAACTTGTCAATAGTAAGCCCTGCGCATGTTGTAAGTGATAAGGGTAGTAATAATTGTCATGGAGAATGTTCCACACACGGTCGCCTGTTTTACTCTGTACTGGTGGGCCAACCGCATGGTACTGACACGGCGGTCGCCTTCCACATTGTTAATCACATTTTCCTCCAAGTCTGGCGTTCGTACATTTCTGGTACATCCTTCATTATTTCCTGCTTCCTGAGACGACTCTTTCTCAGACAAACGGTGCAATGCTGTTACAAACATTGAATGCTGAGGTGGTTGTCGGCGGGGATAAGTCTCCTGATACAACTTTGCTGGCCGCCGCCAGTTGCCATTTACCTTTCCGTGTCGGCAAGCTCTCAATTCGAATACGGAATCAATGTGTGTAACGCTGTATCACATCCACTACAAAGTGAGTCAGCATGAGAAGTGAATCGGACACAACATTACCAATTACTATGGCAGGAGAGGGCGCTAGGGCACGACGTATGAGGAACAGTACCACCCTCTAGGAGGAAACCATGCATACCGTAATTGTGGCTGCATGGTACAGCAGGTAACAATGTGTGATTGAATAAATGGTCTGTTGCATGGAAACTTGCATTTCAGGACATACGTTCATTAGAATTTTTTTTGTTCCGTATCCACTCGTCGATCAATCCTTAGAGTTCGTAGACCCTGTAGAATCAGTTGCAGATACGGTATTATTGTACTATGTTTTTTGATATCTGGTAATTTTATACTTGCTGCCTGAAGTATGCCAACGATCTGTTAAAGACTTTTGCACCGGAACATAAAATTCCATTCTAAATCACATATAGGTAAGCTATGTCTGACATATTTCTTGTTTCTACGATTATGTTTGCCAGCTTCACAGTCCCTCTAAACTTCAGACTAATTATTAAACACATAACACCATGACGGATTACGTGTATTGTTTCCACCGAAACTGGTAGAGGTATAAAGTTTTGTTGGTGCATTATTTCAAGTAAATGTATTGTCATGTGAGTGTAAGAATCCAAGAGGCACTAAAAATGCTTCTGCAAGGTGTTCGGTTTTAACTGTACGTGATACTCTCGCTGCGCGCTTCTGTAGAACAAATACCTTCTTACCTTAGCTGTATTTCGCCAGAAGAATACAAAAAGGGATAGTACTGAAAGATAGTATGCTAACAATCCTCTCTGCAGCAAACACAATGTGAGAAATTTCTAAGCACAAAGCAGGAGGAGCTGAGCCTTTCGGCCACCTTATCCACGTGCTAGAACCACCTCAGTTTTGTACCCATCTTTGCGTCTAGGAATTTCACACACAGAATTTAATTTAGTGTGTGCCCATCGATCTCACTTTGTGAAACCTGTAAGTCTTCTCGGTTTGTGTGAAACACCATTATGAATTTCTGTAAGATTCTTTGACCGTATCTGTTTCCTGCATAATCTGACGCGTCAGCAAGTGCCCGTCATTTCACATGAGTACACCCACCACTGACGTGTTGTCATCGGATATGATGGTTGACGGGCCACCTAAACATGGCTGGTTATGTATGATGCAGTTACCATGACCAAAGTCCTAGAAGTCATTGAAACACCTCATTGCGGTTCAATACGTTGACCCAAAGGTCTGGCGACAACTTACTGCGAATTGGTGGTGTAGAGTTATCCCCGGGATTGAAGAAGGTTCGATAACTACACGCCGGGGTGGCAGAAGAGAATGCTGATCATTGAAGGTGGCTTACCTGAAACAACAGGAACAAAAAATTAGTTGTAGTTTAGGTTTCAGAGGAACAATGCTTCTAGCTAGAAACTTTAATGCATCTATTGATTACCGTTACTAAGCTACAGCGAGATGTACGTTACTTTTTGATTACATTTTATACAGGGTGATTCAAAAAGAATACCACAAATTTAAAAATGTGTATTTAATGAAAGAAACATAATATAACCTTCTGTTATACATCATTACAAAGAGTATTTAAAAAGGTTTTTTTTCACTCAAAAACAAGTTCATAGATGTTCAATATGGCCCCCTCCAGACACTCGAGCAATATCAACCCGATACTCCAACTCGTTCCACACTCTCTGTAGCATATCAGGCGTAACAGTTTGGATAGCTGCTGTTATTTCTCGTTTCAAATCATCAATGGTGGCTGGGAGAGGTGGCCGAAACACCATATCCTTAACATACCCCCCATAAGAAAAAATCGCAGGGGGTAAGATCAGGGCTTCTTGGAGGCCAGTGATGAAGTGCTCTGTCACGGGCTGCCTGACGGCCGATCCATCGCCTCGGGTAGTTGACGTTCAGGTTTCATAACTAACCTTTTTCGTAGGACTCTCCATACAGTTGATTGTGGAATTTGCAGCTCTCTGCTAGCTCTGCGAGTCGATTTTCCTGGGCTGCGAACAAATGCTTGCTGGATGCGTGCTACATTTTCATCACTCAGTCTCGGCCGTCCAGAACTTTTCCCTTTGCACAAACACCCATTCTCTGTAAACTGTTTATACCAACGTTTAATACACCACCTATCAGGAGGTTTAACACCATACTTCGTTCGAAATGCACGCTGAACAACTGTCGTCGATTCACTTCTGCCGTACTCAATAACACAAAAAGCTTTCTGTTGAGCGGTCGCCATCTTAGCATCAACTGACGCTGACGCCTAGTCAACAGCGCCTCAAGCGAACAAATGTACAACTAAATGAAACTTTATAGCTCCCTTAATTCGCCGACAGATAGTGCTTAGCTCTGCCTTTTGTCGTTGCAGAGTTTTAAATTCCTAAAGTTGTGGTATTCTTTTTGAATCACCCTGTATAACAGAAAGGTTCATTTAAGGTTACCTCCGAAGGTGATTAGTTTGCGTCAACCAAAATGACTATAAAGCTAAAAGTTTCCGCAAAAACACGAGGGCTTTCCTTTTCCTTACAGTCTTCCGACTTCCCGCGGAGATTTAAAAGTGGGTTAGTATAAGGAAGGTATACTCACTATCTGATCAAAAGTCTCCAGACATCCCTATGTAATGCGGAATTGACCACTAGATGTGACGAGAAGCGAGCCTGCCCGTATGAAAGGAGGTGGGGAGTGCTGTGTTGTCAGTGGGGAAGCAATAACAGGAAGAACGCTTATGTCAGGAGAGGTCAGTGGACTCGAACGTAGACCAGTCACTGGATGTCACCCGGGTAACAAATCCACTAGCGGAATTTCAACCCTCTCCCAAGCTGCTCAAGTAGACTGTTGCTCATGTGACTGTGAAAAGGAAACGTGAAGGAATTATCCAGCTGAATACAGGCAAGGCAGACATGTGCTGACGGATACAGACAGTCGAGCAATGCGGAGGGTGGTTGTAAAAAATCGCATAAGATCAGTGGAAGGAATCATTCGTGAGTTCCAAAGTGCCACCAGCAATTCAGCTAATAAAATGACTGTCCGTAGGGAGTTAAATAGAACTGGATACAACAGCCGAGCAATTCCTCATACGCTGCATCCAATGCTAAGCGACGCTTGAGGTGGTGTGACGTCACTAGGCAGTAGATGTATTAAAACAAGTGATTTGGAGTGATAAATCACGCTATAAGCTGTGGCAGTCCGATGGAAGGTTTTGGCGAATGGCTGGGAAACGTTACCTGCAATCATGTTTGGTAACAACAGTGAAGTACAGAGGAAGTGGTGATTGGTTATAGTAGTGTTTTCGTGAGTAGGGGGTGGTCCCCTCATTGTGCTGCAGAAAGCACTAAATGTGGAAGGGTATGAACGCATTTTACAGCAGAAAAGGAATTCAGCTAGCAGTTGCAAATCCATCTGTACTTTATTCCATATCTGGAGTCCTGCTTTTGAATAGTTTTTTTCCTTTATTGCATTTCGATTCCCCGCAAAGGGGGTGGGCTGGCAGCAGCTTAGTACGCCACTCTTCAACCTACAGAATTTTTAGAACATAAGAAGATAATAAATAATAAAAACAGGCGATAAAACGGTGACGTAAAATGTAAATCGGCGGAAAATTGTGGAAAGTTAAAACATAAAACTAATGGTGGGCGACGATAATAAAATACAAAGGAAGCAGAGAGGGAAAAAGTAGACAGACATTTAAAAAACACGGCAACAGTCTGGATTCTGTTCGCAAGAGATAAAAAAAATCACACCTGGCGACAGCATGATGTCTATTCGCAACACTTCAGAAAAGACGCACAGCACTTAATCACTAGGAACACTGCACTAAAAGGTCGGCACGAAGATGACACTCCACAGGCAAGGGCAGATGGGAGGGGGGACCTGGACAGAGGAGGGGAAGAAAAAAGGGGGGAGGAGAGGAAAAAACCAAAGGTGGGGGGAGGGGAGACGACGAAGGGAGAGGACTTAGAAGGGGGGAGCAGGTTAGACGCGAGAAGGAATTGGAAAGGCAGAGGAAGGAAAACGCAAAAGGACTTGGGGGAGAGAAGGGAGAAAGAGAGGGTAGGCAGGAAAAAACAGGCTGGAGGGGGGGAGGGGGAGGGGAAGAGGGAGCCCGGTAAAAGGACAAAGCCGGCCGGTGTGGCCGTGCGTTTCTAGGCGCTTTAGTCTGGAACCGCGTGACCGCTACGGTCGCAGGTTCGAATCCTGCCTCGGGCATGGATGTGTGTGATGTCCTTAGGTTAGTTAGGTTTAAGTAGTTCTAAGTTGTAGGGTACTGATGACCACACATGTTAAGTCCCATAGTGCTCAGAGCCATTTGAACCATTTGAAAAGGACAAAGGAAAGGAGAGGGGTGAGGATCAGAGTTGATAGGAGGGATAAATGGAGGAAGAGAGAGCATCATCTGGGAGGGGGAGTTGATGGAAGCCACCTTGGGATAGGAGATGAAGGCTGTAGAGATGGAGGGTAGGGGGACACAACAGTGAAGGCGTGACAGAGGGCGGGGTTTGGAGAGGAGAGGAGCAACCAGGGGGTGAGGGGGATCAAGACGGCGGGAGATGTAGAGTATGCAGATATGTTTGAGAAATAGGAGCAGATGGGGGAAAGGAATGAGGACATAGAGGATCCATGTGGGGGACGGGAGGCGTATACGGAAGGCAAGGCAGAGGGCATGGCGCTCGAGGATCTGGAGGGACTTATAGAATTTGGGGGGGGGGGTGGATATCCAGGCAGGACTGGCATAGCAGAGGATGGGACAGATTAAGGATTTGTAGGTGCAGAGGATGGTAGAGGGGTGCAACCCCCATGTCCGGCCAGAGAGGAGTTCGAGGAGTCGGAGGCGGTTGTGGGCTTTGGATTGGATGGAACTGAGATGAGGGGTCCAGATGAGATGACGGTCAATGGTGAGGCCAAGGTAGGTGAGGGTGGGGGAGAGGCGGACAGGACGGGCGCAGATGGTAAGGGAGAAATCCAGGAGCCGGAAGGAGCGAGTGCCTGTTTGAATAGCTGTTTTCAGACTGAGTCATATACACACATGTTGCTATACGCCTTTAACACACACATAGTTAGATTCTAATCTGTGAGACAATCATTTTTGGGCAACTGCATCCCTGAAGTGGATTGGCCTTCCCCGAGTCTCGAGCTCCAGATACCAGCGTCCAGCATCACTACACTGCCTGGTTTCGGCTCTTGTGACACGACAGCCATTTGTTATTTGGAGAGAGCGGGTCGCGCTTACCAGGTGTTGAAGTATGAAACTGGAATTTCCCTATAGATGGTGCTAGCCGTAACTGCAGGGCCCGTGAGACCGCCTCTGCAGCGCCATCTGCCTCCTGCAACGGCTGACGACGAATGTCAACACACAGTAACCCAATTTCCAAACATCGGCATCTGTTTCAAACCCGTAAAGATATCGAGTTCTTCTGTTATTATTTGAAGAAAACTGCCGCAGAGTCGCATCGTATGCTTGTCGAAGCTTTCAACGAACATGCTCTAGGGAAAACAGTGTTTCGAGTGGTTCACAAAATTCAAAAGTGGTAATTTTGACGTGAGAAACGACGAGCGCGGGAAACCACCGAAAACGTTGAAGACAACGAATTACAGGCCTTATTGGATGACGATGACATTCAAACTCAACAGGAACTCGCGGAACAATTGAATGTAACGCAGAAAGGCGTTTCTCTTTGGTTTAAACCTATGGGAAAGCTGCAGAAAGTGGGAAAATGGGCTCCGCATGAACTGAATGGAAGACAGCAAGCAAATCGAAAGACCATTTGTGAAATGCTGCTCGCCAGATATAAAATAAAGTCGTTCCTCCATTCAATAGTGACAGGTGATGAAAAATGAATATACAATATTTTGAGAACTAAGCGTCGTGAATCATGGGAGAATCCAGCCAAGTCATCGACATCCACTACAAGACGAAATCACTTTGGAAAGAAGACAATGCTCTCTGTTCCGTGGGATCATAAGTTAAGGATAATGCTGATACATGGTGAAACAACGCTCTGGTGGGGGATTTGAGGGTTTAAATCACCTCGGGGTATGACCATGCGCTGCATTTGACCTGCGGTCGTCGCACGGTGGCGCTGGCAGCAGTCAAAAATTGGTTCAAATGGCTCTGAGCACTATGGGACTTAACATCTGAGGTCATGAGTCCCCTAGAACTTAGAACAACTTAAACCTAACTAACCTAAGCACATCACACACATCCATGCCCGAGGCAGGATTCGAACATGCGACCGTAGCGGTCGCGCGGTTCCAGACTGAAGCGCCTTTAACCGCGTGGCCACACTGGCCGGCTGGCAGCAGTCCACATACGCAGAGGTGTGTTGGTGCATGTCAGAGTATGGTGCCACGAGTAAGTGTGCAGACGTTTTCAGACGTGCTAATGGTGACCGTGTGTTGAAAATGGCCCCCATCATTGCCGCAGACGGCCACGGAGTACTGCAGGTACTTTACCGCAGCCACTACAGCAGTTGTCTCCAGACACACAGTCTACAGACAACTAAATAGAAATGGTTTACTCGCCTGGAGACCTGCAAGGAGCATTCCACTGACCTCTGGTCACAGGAGAGCCCGTAAAGCGTAGTGTCAAGAACACAGTGGTCCCAGGTTATGTTCACGGACGAGTCCACGTATAGTCTGAACAGTGATTCTCGCCGGGTTTTCACCTGGCGTGAACCAGGAACCAGATAGCAACCCCTTAATGTCCTTGAAAGGGACCTGTATAGAGGTCGTGGTTTGATGGTGTGGGATGGGATTATGATTGGTGCACGTACACCCCTGCATGTCTTTGACAGAGGAACTGTAACAGGTCAGGTGTACCAGAACGTCATTTTGCACCAGTATGTCCGCCTTTTCATCCTGATGGATGATAACGCACGGCCCCACCGAGCTGCCATCATGGAGGAGTACCTTGAAACAGAAGATATCATGCGAATGGAGTGGCCTGCCTGTTCTCCACACCTAAACCCCATCGAGCACGTCTGGGATGCTCTCGGTCGACGCTGCACGTCTTCAAACCCCTACGACACTTCAGGAGCTCCGACAGGCACTGGAGCAAGAATGGGACCACCTGACCCAGAGTATGCCAATCAGTTGTGTGGCCTGTGTACGTGTGCATGGTGATGATATTCCATGCTGATGTCGGGGTACATGCGCAGGAAACAGCGGCGTTTTGTAGCACATTTGTTTCGGGACGGTTTTCTCAACTTATCACAATTTCCGTGGACTTACAGATCTGTGTCGTGTGTGTTCCCCATGTACCTATGCTATTAGCGCCAGTTTTGTGTAGTGCCACGTTGTGTGGCAAGACATTCTGCAATTATCCTTAATTTATGAGCATGAGTGTATTACGAGCTGCTAAAACCGGGTGAAATCGTTAACACTGGTCGTTACCAACTGCATATGATCGATTTAAATCGAGCATTAGGTGAAAAACGATCGGAGTATGGCAAAAGGCAACACAAAGTCATACTGGTCCATGATAACGCCCCATCACACACAGCAAAACGGGTCAGGGAAACGATCGTGACGTTCAGTTGCGAAATACTAGGGCATGCGGCTTATGCTCCAGACTTGGCTCCGTCAGATCGTCATCTGTTTGCATCACTGGGACAGACGCTCGCTGAACAACGCTTCAATTCGTATGAAAATGTAAGAAAATGGCTCGCTGACTGGTTCGCTTCAAAAGAAGAACTGCTTCTTTGGCGCGGCATACATACCCTGCCGGAGAGGTGGGAGAAATGTATAAATAGCAACGGAGATTATTTTAATAAAATATTGTTTATCAGTTTCAAACAACAGACGTGTAATTATTGCACCCAAATTCCGGTTTCATACTTCTACACCCGGTAAAGAGCGCACACGTGGCGACCGGCGAGGGCAGCGAGTGACCGCTGCACGTGGGCCTGCCAGTTTCGGACTGCTGCCCGCAGCTCGTGGTCGTGCGGTAGCGTTCTCGCTTCCCGCGCCCGGGTTCGATTCCCGGCAGGGTCAGGGATTTTCTCTGCCTCGTGATGGCTGGGTGTTGTGTGATGTCCTTAGGTTGGTTAGGTTTAAGTAGTTCTAAGTTCTGGGGGACTGATGACCCTAGATGTTAAGTCGCATAGTGCTCAGAACCATTTGAACCATTTTTCAGACTGCTGGCGGTCACGTGACGTCACGAGGGTTTGCCTCGTTCCAGTACACGGCCCTTAAGACAATGCTATATCCACTGTTGCGTTGATTGCACGCAGACGCAAATTAGTACAGCAAAGTCGATGCGGCAAATGAAAGAGTAGTTGTGACGAATCAGCCGAGACGCTGATACAATTTATACGAATTTTACACCAAAATATATCAAATCAATTCACTGAAAAAATTATAACTTTTGAACCAGTGCAGGTGCAGAGTAGAGCGAGTGCTCATTTTGAAGGTCTCGTCGAAACACAGCGGTTGACATAGTTGTATAATTTGCAGCATTAGTATTTCACTGGTAAAACATCGACTTTATTAATTTGTTGCTAATAATTAATTAAAACAAGTTCAAAAATGGTCAAATGCGTGTGAATTCCTAAACGAGCAAACTGCAGAGGTCATCGGTCCCTAGACTTACACACTACTTAAACTGACTTAAACTAATTTATGCTAAAAACAACACACACATCCATGCCCGAGGGAGGACTCGAACCTCCGGCGTGAGGGGCTGCGCAATCCGTGACGTCGCGCCTCAAACCGCGCGGCTTAAAACAAGTGATACAAGACAGATACACGAACATGAAAGCAGTGAGTCTCGTATACACATTTCAACATTATTTGTAATTATTACGATTTGTTGTCTTTGTTTGTTAATAAATGTTGCGTACCTTTGCCCATACTTGTTTAAACTTTGCACATACGTAAATTCAGATCAGAGCATTAGAAAGAGCGCTTCAGAAATCCTTATGGAAAGTGATGCCTTATACAGAACTGTAATGTTATTTAGTGGAAGAAATAGACAAAAACTATTTTCGAATTCTGCAAAGGTAATAGCAAAACATTAAAGCATTAATTCTGGGCGAAATATTGCAGCTACAAATTCGTCTAATATATGTTTTTTGATGAGAATTCGAGCGCGCATGTAATGCTGCAAATAGAATTAAGGTTTCTTACTACGTAAAAAGTTATGCAAAGAAGTGGTGACCAATGGAAAGCAGTTACGTGGGTGGTGTAGCTTGGGAAATTTCAGGTCGACGGTATTTAAGTGGAATTGGCAGGAAGCTGCAGGACAGAGTTGTGCGCGAAGTGTTGAACTCAGCCGAATTTCGTTTGTGCGCGCAAAATTAAGATGGAATTTTTTGTGAAGAATCCGGACTTGGGATATTTTCGGTGTGGAACACAAAATGGTTCAAATGGCTCTGAGCACTATCGGACTTAACAGCTGAGGACATCAGTCCCCTAGAACTTAGAACTACTTAAACCTAACTAACCTAAGGACATCGCACACATCCATGCCCGAGGCAGGATTCGAACCTGCGACCGTAGCGGTCGCGCGGTTCCAGACTGAAGCGCCTAGAACAGCTCGGCCACTCCGGCCGGCCTGTGGAACACAGTAGGGACTTGCGTTTTTCACGCGTCGTCTCTTTCGGTGATTTGTTGCTGTAAGCAAACGGGACTTTGCTGCAACATCGTGGCTGTGGGACGCTGTTTCCACTCGAGCGCCGCCATACTTAGCCACTGTGGGACTCTGTTTATTTTTGAGCATTCCGAACTTAGTTTCAGATGCGGTCAGATTGTACTCTAATTCCACCACTTTTAGGTGATTGATTCTGAAACAGTGCCACTGGACTTTAACTGTAATTAAATCACTCTGGCCTTCGAATATATTGTGGCATCCGACACTTAGGAATTCGCGCCAATGCCAAGTGAACTTTAGATCATCGGGATTAGTCGGTTTTAGCGAACTGATGGATATGCAAAATATCAATCGATGTTCTTCAACATTTAACAACTTTTATTAAAATTTATAGCATGTTCAATATCGCTGTTGGGGCTAGAGCAATAATTAAAACGGCACGTAGCTTGTAAAACCCTAATGAACCCCAAAACCATCATGATGTAAAGTAGAGAAAAGCTATCCTGACAGGTACGACAACTTTGCCGATGATACAACACCAGAAAGTCTTGGTAAACACCAACATTAAGCATTACAGAGTGTGTTTTGGTAGAAAGGAAGAAGAAAGAAAGGTCATCTTTAGTTATTTGCCAGACATCTAAGTAATAATTGCAAATTAATACCATGAAAGTTAAGTCCAAAGAAATGTCGGTCAGAGATAACTTTTATGTGGAAGAGAGTTGTAAACGCAACGAAGAAATTCAGTGGGTCTACAATACTCATTCACGGAAAAAGTAAGTCGCTTGCTGGCTGTCGTGCTATCAAGTCATACGAGAGCAGCTCTTGCCACAGTTGAGCGAACGGAGCGCGACGAGATTGTTTTGCTTTTAAGAGTCGCTGTTGCGTGACGTAGACGCACGGATTTTGTGCACTGATATTCAGACTAGAGACTTGAACCGAGATAGTATGCTGACCGTGTATACCGAGTTGTTGGACTTTATTATCGGAAGTAGGCAATATTGGACTCAACATTCATGTAAGTGAACATATAGAAAGGAATGGACAAAGTTTCAGAAGACTATAATACACGTTTAGTCTCGAGTAGGAGACACTGACACGAAGAAGATAAAATTACGCCGAGGGTTAAAGTTGTCGTAATTGTCACGATACTTGAAACTAACAGAAGTGCCAGTGCTAATTAAACGTGTGTGCGTGTGGTGTGATGTTTATAAAGTATTTAGCGAAAACGAACAATAAAATTGTTCATCAAAAGTGGAAATTCAACGTGTCGCCTCCATCATTCTATGAATATTTGGTAATTGCTCATCAAAAGTTAATGAACAGTCACTATTTAAATTGGAAGTAAATTCGTGGATTGTTAGTTGTGACAAGGAAGGTTTTGACATACGTAATATTACGACGCAAGATAATTAAGACATTGTTAGAGAGTATCTGCGGATCCAGCGTCAGAGAGAGCGAACAGTTTTACTTAGCAACGAACAAACAACGACCAATACGATCTGCAATTGAACTTTTTCCTCGCTTTTGGTGATATGGACGATGCGCATGAGGGAAGATTCATCAATTACTGCACTAAAGTGTTAACCGGGCACATAATAATTCAAGTTTAAATCATAAGAGACAATCAGAGTGCGCAGTTGGCATTAATAAGGAAACGGTGCGGACTCGCAATCAAACTTTAATCATTACGCGAGGAACGATTTCTTAAGAGCTTTCTCTGATCCTGTCTCTCGTTAACCGACGGAGACAGCCATCATCGCGCATCGCGTCTCGACTCCACAGACCGAGCTGTAGCAGTAACAGCTCCAGGGCGTCGACAACACCAGCACGCGGCGGAGACGGGACGTCACAAGCTGTTTGGAAGATATCACCAGTGAGTTGTATTTAGTTATGAATAGAAACTTGTAATTTTACACAGCTTAACACACGCATTCGATTCGTCATTTGACTTTGGTCTCCTACCCTAGTTAACATTTGTACTTGTCGTTCAGCAGCATCGAGAGTATTTTACTGATGCACTTTAACAGGTGTTAAACGGACGTGTTGTAAGCTCCCAACAGTTTATTTACCGTAACCTCGCAATAAAAATGTGACTAACCTCTCAAAAAATTGTGACTCCTATATAACCTTTCAATAATTAAGTGACTGTGAACCTAAACTGGTAAATCTGGACGTCAGCAATGCTGCGTCATGGCCCTGAAAAGTCATTCTTAATGAACTCAAAATTCTTACCTCAATTAAGTCGCCGGATAACGCGTATATATCTGCTCCTATAAGAAATTTTTCTGGCACAGCCCAGTGCAGTTCTGGCCACTAGATTTTGTTATGTATGAAAAACCACTGATTTTATTTACTATAAGTGGCATGACTATGGATAGGAGAAATTAGTAAAAACTTTAAATTCAGATGAATGACTGTCAAAAGTTATCTTTAAAAGAAAGATTATTATTGAAAAATTATTTAAAATTATTTACATGTGACTTTGATATAACAATAGTACAAAATGAATTGTTGCAAATTACATATGCGCACGGCAATAAATATTAATAATTTGCCTTTACCTCATACTACATCGCTCAGGCACCGCCATCGCTCTCCAACACCGGCCCGGGTAACTCCGTACAGGACACAAGTGCTCTCTGTGAGCTATACAACTAGACAACTGCTCTCTACGAGTGAACTGACTCAACCGCCCGACTGCGAGCGACTACTGCTGCTGCTGCCGACACTGCACTCTGGTCTGCGATTCTATTGTAGCATACATATCGCAGGCAGAGCGTGAGCAAATCCATCGAAGTTACATCCGCTCGAGGTCGCTAGCAATAAATTCCTTTGTCATGGACCTCTTACATAGCCCTCCACTGGGGGGTAAAAATTTGGCAGCGATGGTGAGTCAATTGGACTTGCCATGAACAACAAACTTTTCTATAACCTATGTAGTTTGTTCAAATGGCTCTGAGCACTATGGGACTCAACATCTTAGGTCATAAGTCCCCTAGAACTTAGAACTACTTAAACCTAACTAACCTAAGGACATCACACACACCCATGCCCGAGGCAGGATTCGAACCTGCGACCGTAGCAGTCCCGCGGTTCCGGACTGCAGCGCCAGAACCTCTAGACCACCGCGGCCGGTCTATGTAATTTACTAAGTCTACAGTAACATATATATATATATAGCATTATTGATCAATAATATAAATACAGAACATATTAAGAAATGAAATAGAGTGCACACACGCTTTATTAGTTTTTAGCATTTTTACAAGAACTGAACACATTAAGAAATGAAATAAAGTGCACACACACTGTAAAAGTCTTTAGCATGTTTAGGAGAACTGATCATGTTAACAAATGAAATGAAGTGCACACGCACTTTATAACTTTTTAATATTTTTACAAGAATTAAACATATTAAGAAATGAAATAAAGTGCACACGCACTGTAAAAGTCTTTAGCCTCTTTACATGAACTGATCACATTAAGAGATGAAATAAAGTGCATACGCACTGTATAAGTCTTTAGCATGTTTAGGAGAACTGATCATATTAACAAATGAAATGAAGTGCACACGCACTTTATAAGTCTTTAGCAGTTTTACATGAAATGAACACATTGAGGAATGAAATAAAGTGCACACGCACTGTAAAATTCTTTACCGTGTGTAGGAGAACTGATCATATTAACAAATGAAATGAAGTGCACACGCACTGTAAAAGTCTTTAGCATTTTTGCAAGAACTAAACATATTGGGAAATGAAATAATGTGCACACGCAATGTATAAGTCTTTAGCATTTTTACAAGAACTAGGAAAGTAATGGAAAGGATAGCAATATGGTTGTAGCACAGTAGGTTGCACATAGCTGCACTAAAAGTCCATATCTTTCTACAGAAGCACAACACCAAGTGAGACAATCTAAAGTTCTCTTCCCTGAAGAATTTATCAGTGTAGCCAAGACACTGAAATGTTGTATTAATATTGTATGTTATTATTTTGGTAGTACATTAAGTACACCAAACAGTAGGTCCATAATAACAACTCTGTCGTTCAAGGTGGTGGACAGCTTGATGTCAACACCACATTCTTGTAGACTCCATACTCTTACATCAGTTTAGAATTTGTGCAAAAACCAAATAGAGTGCTCCATGATCATGAGGATGGACAAGACATATGGATATCGCAGTAATTGGTGGTAATTAAGTGATAATGTGAAGGATACATTAAGTCCTATGCTAGTCATCATTCAGAACTACATTAGTGTGTCATACGATTTGAATAAATATTGGCACTCATTGGCCATTTACAAAGTATGTATCGAGTATGACAAAACATTATTCAGAAGTCATCTCATTGCAGTAATTATTGGCACTCATTGGTCAGTTACAAAGCATTTATGTAGTATTACAAAACATTAGTCAGAAGTCATCTCATTTCAATAATTATTGGCACTCATTGGCTAGTTACAAAGCATTTATGTAGTATTACAAAACATTATTCATAAGTCATCTCATTGCAGTAATTATTGGCATAGCATTTATGGAGTATTACAAAACATTACTCATAAGTCATCTCATTACATTAATTATTGGCATATCATTTATGGAGTATTACAAAACATTATTCATAAGTCATCTCATTACAGAAATTATTGGCATATCATTTATGGAGTATTACAAAACATTATTCATAAGTCATCTCATTACATTAATTATTGGCATAGCATTTATGGAGTATTACAAAACATTATTCATAAGTCAACTCATTACATTAATTATTGGCATAGCATTTATGGAGTATTACAAAACATTATTCATAAGTCATCTCATTACAGAAATTATTGGCATATCATTTATGGAGTATTACAAAACATTATTCATAAGTCAACTCATTACATTAATTATTGGCATAGCATTTATGGAGTATTACAAAACATTATTCATAAGTCATCTCATTACAGAAATTATTGGCATATCATTTATGGAGTATTACAAAATATTATTCATAAGTCATCTCATTACATTAATTATTGGCATAGCATTTATGGAGTATTACACAAAATTATTCATAAGTCATCTCATTACAGAAATTATTGCCACTCGTTTGCCAGTTACAAAGCATTTATTATGCATTATTCAGAAGTCATAATTCAAAACAGGAGTTATAGCGTGTAGCAACGAGCTGCTAGTGACTATATTTGATATCATGCAAGTGACATAAGACATATTTAAAATGTAAGACAATGGAACTAGTACCCAAGGTATTTAGTATATAATGGAGTTAATACATCAGAAAAATTTGCATTATATTTAGGACTAGAAATATATCGTAAACTGGTAGCATTATTTAGATGTCTACCGAAAGTAGTTGGGACTAGTAATAATTTTTTTGTGCTAGCAATGCATTGCATTGGAATCAATAGTCAATTACGGGTGCATGCAAATATTTGCTTTTGACTGATTTCGGAAATAAGGTTTATTTACACCATTCGTCATGAGTCAGCTGTACAAAGGTTATCAAACAAGCAGAGTATATGTGATTACATTCATGAATGATAGAGACAACTGGGTAAAAAACATGCAAGTACTAGAACAGGTTTAATAACTAAGCGACTGTAGCATATAAAATAAGGATATATTTTAGAAATGATGGTGATATCATGAAAAGCTTCTCCTGGAAAAGAGCTGAAAGAAGAAATGTACTCATATTATGCTGAAAAGTAGTAAACTTCAAATAAACTGGGGATCCGACTCTGAATTTCGTGATCAGTCAATGGCACAGGACATATTTCCTCAAAGACTTAAGAATTCTGTAGTGACACTCGTATATAAAACTGGAGATAAGTAAGCCACCTCTAATTACAGGCTAACTTCACTCCTTCCAGTGTTTTTAAAAGTTTTTAAGAGAATAGTGTACGATAGATTACCGTGTCATTATTCTGAACACTAGTTATTAAGTGCATCTCAGTTTAGCTTTCCTAAAATATACTCCATAGAAAAAGTCATACAAAATTTTGGAAATTAAGTCCTGGTACAGCTGTACAAGAAAAATTATTATATTAGCACTCTCTGGCACATGTTAAAAGGACGACGAACGGGCACAGAATAGTTTTTGTTCCAACTAGCGGCAGTTGGAGAAGCTCGTAGGCGATGTTGGAGGAATAGATTTTGAGCAAAAACGTTAAACACCTTTTAACGTTCGTAACTTAGTCGCAAGCTGACATTACGTTGTCGAAGTAGGGTGTTTCCACATTTAACTTAAGTGGGTTGTGCTGAGGGCTGGCACGTGTAAGTAATTCGTGCCTTTGGAAACCCGACTTTATGGGGAGAACCATCAAACTGCAGTGCTTGGAGCTACGAGTGACGCGTTGTGTATCATATAGAGATTTGCTGCTAACATTAGAAAAGCGTACGTGGCAGGAAGAGTCGGGAAACTTATTATTTCCTCCCACAAACGCCTCGCAAAATACCCACGGCGAGAAAATTAGAGACATTAGAGCTCATACAGAGAAATGGAGATAGTTACACCCAAGATCTGTAGAACCGCAGTAATAATAATAATAAAACGTTTGCCCAGTAAGCGTTCTGTGCTGCTATTGGCTGATACTGTGACGTCAGAAAGGAACAGCGTCTACCTCGGACAAAGCGCTATGACATATGTGTCACGCATTTATGTAGTGTATTTGTGATATTGTGATATGTTTTAGTCTCTACTGATATACTGAAATGTAAATAATTGCTATTCGGCTATTGTGAGAATATTACTGCTACAGTATCTAACTTTTAAGAAACACTATTGAGTCGAAAAATGCAAAAAAAAGGGCAAATATAGGTTTTTTTGCAGTTTTCTGTCAGTGCAAATGGTCGAAACGAGTATGAAGTTTTTAAGCTGGCTCTGACAAACTTCAACTAATAGATCGACACTATCGTTTTCACTCATGAAATTATAGAAATGGCATGTTGAAGAAAGCATTTGAATTAGCTAATCTAAATAAAACATAAATATTCAATTCAGATACACATGTAGCTTTTATTGAGTTCGAAAAAGCTTTTGGCAGTGTGAACAGAAATGATTAAAGCTGGATATAATAGACATCTCACTGAGGCTATAAAAAGCTTATACGTGGACACAATAATAATAATAATAATAATAACAATAAAAGTTTATAATTATAAAACTGAAGACATCACTACCAATAATGGTCTTTAACAAGGCTGTAGCCTGTCACCAAGCTCATTTGATGCATACATAAATAACCTCTTAAAAACTGGAGACAGGAAGTAAATTTGAGTATATAGATTAATAGAAATAAATCTACTAACATCCGTACGTCCGGGGACACCCCTCCCCCTATGAACCATGGACCTTGCCGTTGGTGGGGAGGCTTGCGAGCCTCAGCAATACAGATAGCTGTAACGTAGGTGCAACCACAATGGAGAGGTATCTGTTGAGAGGCCAGACAAATGTGTGGTTCCTGAAGGGGGGCAGCAGCCTTTTCAGTAGTTGCAGGGGCAACAGTCTGGATGACTGACTGATACGGCCTTGTAACACTAACCAAAACGGCCTTGCTGTGCTGGTACTGCGAACGGTTGAAAGCAAGGGGAAACTACAGCCTTAATTTTCCCCGAGGGAATGCAGCTTTACTGTATGATTAAATGATGATGGCGTCCTCTTGGGTAAAATATTCCGGAGGTAAAATAGTCCCCCATTCGGATCTCCGGGCGGGGACTACTCAAGAAGACGTCGTTATCAGGAGAAATAAAACTGGCGTTCTACGGATCGGAGCGTGGAATGACAGATCCCTTAATCGGGCAGGTAGGTTAGAAAATTTGAAAAGGGAAATGGATAGGTTAAAGTTAGATATAGTGGGAATTAGTGAAGTTCGGTGGCAGGAGGAACAAGACTTCTGGTCAGGTGACTACAGGGTTATAAACACAAAGTCAAATAGGGGTAATGCAGGAGTAGGTTTAATAATGAATAAAAAAATAGGAGTGTGGGTAACTACTACAAACAGCATAGTGAACGCATTATTGTGGCCAAGATAGACACGAAGCCCACGCCTACCACAGTAGTACAAGTTTATATGCCAACTAGCTCCGCAGATGACGAAGAGATTGATGAAATGTATGATGAGATAAAAGAAATTATTCAGATAGTGAATGGAGACGAAAATTTAATAGTCTTAGGTGAGTGGAATTCGATAATAGGAAAAGAGAGAGAATGAAACGTAGTAGGTGAATATGGATTGGGGGTAAGAAATGAAAGATGAAGCCACCTGTTAGAATTTTGCACAGAGCATAACTTAATCATAGCTAACACTTGTTTCAACAATCAAGAAAGAACGTTGTATACACGGAAGAAGTCTGGGGATATTAGAAAGTATGAGATAGATTATATAATGATAAGACAGAGATTTAGGATCAGGTTTTAAATTGTAAGACATTTCCAGAGGCAGATGTGGATTCTGACCACAATCTATTGGTTACGAACTGTAGATTAAAACTGAAGAAACTGCAGAAAAGTGGGAATTTAAGGAGATGGGACCTGGATAAACTGAAAGAACCAGAGGTTGTACATAGTTTCAAGGAGAGCATAAGGGAACAATTGAGAGCAATAAGAATGGGTAGCTTTGAGGGATGAAGTAGTGAAGGCAGCAGAGGATCAAGTAGGTAAAAAGACGAGGGCTAGTAGAAATCATTGGGTAACAGAAGAGATATTGAATTTAATTGATGGAAGGAGAAAATATAAAAATGCAGTAAATGAAGCAGGCAAAAAGGAATACAAACGTCTCAAAAATGAAATCGAGAGGAAGTGCAAAATGACTAAGCAGGGATGGCTAGAGGACAAATGTAAGGATGTAGAGGCTTATCTCATTAGGGGTAAGATAGATACTGCCTACAGGAAAATTAAAGAGACCTTTGGCGAAAAGAGAACCACTTGTATGAATATCAAGAGCTCCGATGGAAACATAATTCTTAGCAATGGAGTGAAAGCAGAAAGGTGGTAGGAGTATATAGAGGGTCTATACAAGGGCGATGTACTTGAGGACAATATTATGGAAATGGAAGAGGATGTAGATGAAGATGAAATGGGAGATATGATACTTCGTGAAGAGGTTGACAGAGCACTGAAAGACCTGAGTCGAAACAAAGCCCCGGGAGTAGAACACATTCCATTAGAAGTACTGACAGCCTTGGGAGAGCCAGTCCTGACAGAACTCTGGTGAGCAAGATGTATGAGACAGACGAAGTACCCTCAGACTTCAACAAGAATATAATAATTCCACTCCCAAAGAAAGCAGGTGTTGACAAATGTGAAAATTACCGAACTATCAGTTTAATAAGTCACGGCTGCAAAATCCTTACGCGAATTCTTTACAGACGAATGGAAAAACTGGTAGAAGCCGATCTCGGGGAAGATGAGTTTGGATTCCGTAGAAATATTGGAACACGTGAGCCAATACTGACACTACGTCTTATTTTAGAAGAAAGATTGAAAGGGAAGCAGTGGTTGGAAAGGGAGTGAGACAGGGTTGTAGTCTCTCCCCGACGTTATTCAATCTGTATATTGAGCAAGCAGTAAAGGAAACAAAAGAAAAATTCGGAGTAGGTATTAAAATCCATGGAGAAGAAATAAAAACTTCGAGGTTCGCCGACGACATTGTAATTCTGTCAGAGACAGCAAAGGAATTGGAAGAGCAGTTGAACGGAATGGACAGTGTCTTGAAAGGAGGATGTAAGATGAATATCAACAAAAGAAATACGAGGATAATGGAATGTAGTCGAATTAGATCGGGTGATGCTGCGGGAAATGAGACACTTAAAGTAGTAAAGGAGTTTTGCTATTTGGGGAGAAAAATAACTGATGATGGTCGAAGTAGAGAGGATATAAAATGTATAAAATGTAGACTGTCAATGGCAAGGAAATCGTTTCTGACTAAGAGTAATTTGTTAACATCGAGTATAGATTTAAGTGTCAGGAAGTCGTTTCTGAAAGTATTTGTATGGAGTGTAGCCATGTATGGAAGTGAAACATGGACGATAAATAGTTTGGACAAGAAGAGAATAGAAGTTCCCGAAATGTGGTGCTAGAGAAAAATGCTGAAGATACGATGGGTAGATCGCATAACTAATGAGGAGGTATTGAACAGAATTGGGGAGAAGAGGAGTTTGTGGCACAACTTGACTAGAAGAAGGGATCGGTTGGTAGGACATGTTATGAGGCAACAAGGGATCACCAATTTCGTATTGGAGGGCAGCGTGGAGGGTAAAAATCGTAGATGGAGACCAAGAGATGAATACAGTAAGCAGATTCAGAAGGATGTAGGTTGCAGTAGGTACTGGGAGATGAAGAAGCTTTCACAGGATTGAGTAGCATGGAGAGCTGCATCAAACCAGTCTCAGGACTGAAGACCAGAACAACAACAATGCTATCGGAGTTGCAATACGTAATTGTGCACCGATTTGAAACACTTATCGACCGAGGTGGCGCAGTGGTAGAATCATTGGAGTCGAATTATGGGGCAGTAAGATTCAATGGCCAATGCGCGCATCACGGGTTTCTGGTAAGTTACTTAGCTACCTTTCACGTAGGTCGAAGAAGCCAGCGGGGAACAGGTGGATACCGTCAGACACAACAGAACTCAGCGACAGTAAAGTTGTACGAGAGTCTTGCCAGCTGCTATCGCAGCCCTCGTAAAGCGCCGATACTAGCTTTCACTGGCCGGACGCACTGTTCCCGCAGCGGCGATGGACGCCGGTGAGTGTTTACCGAGTAGAGGCTGCCTTCCGTAGGTACCGTTACGAGTCGCGCAACGCTATGAGCAGCAGAGCCTTCCCGTAACTTAACTCCTCTTCAGCAACCTCCCACACGACTGATCCACACCTCGTGTCACTTTTACTGGCATCAAGGTGTAACACTTTTGCCCAATATCGACTGTACCTATATCATATACACTACCGGCCATTAAAGTTGCTACACCAAGAAGAAATGCAGATAATAAATGGGTATTTATTGGACAAATGTATTATACTAGAACTGACATGCGATTACATTTTCACGCAGTCTGGGTGCACAGATCCTGAGAAATCAGTACCCAGAACAACCACCTCTGGCCGTAATAATGGCCTTGATACGCCTGGGCATTGAGTCACACAGAGTTTGGATGGCGTGTACAAGAACAGCTGCCCATGCAGCTTCAACACGATACCACAGATCATCAAGAGTATTGTGACGAGCCAGTTGCTCGGCCACTATTGACCAGACGTTTTCAGTTGGTGAGAGATCTAGAGAATGTGCTGGCCAGGGCAGCAGTGGAACATTTTCTGTATCCAGAAAGGCCCATACAGGACCTGCAACATGCGGTCGTGCATTATCCTGCTGAAATGTAGGCTTTCGCAGGGATCGAATGAAGGGTAGAGCCATGGGTCGTAACACATCTGAAATGTAACGGCCACTGTTCAAAGTGCCGTCAATGCGAACAAGAGGTGACCGAGACGTGTAACCAATGGCACCCCATACCATCACGCCGGGTGATACGCCAGTATGGCGATGACGAATACACACTTCCAATGTGCATTCACCGCGATGTCGCCAAACACGGATGCGACCATCATGATGCTGTAAACAGAACCTGGATTCATCCGGAAAAATGACATTTTGCCATTCGTGCACCCAGGTTCGTCGTTGAGTACACCATCGCAGGCGCTCCTGTCTGTGATGCAGCCATGGTCTCTGAGCTGATAGTCCATGCTGATGAAAATGTCGAAGTGTTCGTGCAGATGGTTGTTGTCTTGCAAACGTCCCCATGTGTTGACTCAGGGATCGAGACGTGGCTGCACGATCCGTTACAGCCATGCGGATAAGATGCCTTTCATCTCGACTGCTAGTGATACGAGGCCGCTGGGATCCAGCACGGCGTTCCGTATTACCCTCCTAAACCCACCGATTCCATATTCTGCTAACAGTCATTGGATCTCGTCCAACGCGAGCAGCAATGTCGCGATGTGATAAACCGCAATCGCGATAGGCTACAATCCGACCTTTATCAAAGTCGGAAACGTGATGGTACGCTTTTCTCCTCCTTACAAGAGGTAGTGTTTCACCAGGTAACGCCGGTCAACTGCTGTTTGTGTACGAGAAATCGGTTGGAAACTTTCCTCATGTCAGCACGTTGTAGGTGTCGCCACCGGCGCCAACCTTGTGTGAATGCTCTGAGAAGCTAGTCATTTTCGTATCACAGCATCTTCTTCCTGTCGGTTAAATTTCGCGTCTGTAGCACGTCATCTTCGTGGTGTAGCAATTTTAATGGCCAGTAGTGTAATTTGTCTTCTTATGCTTAATGTGACATCCGTATCATCATGTTATTTGGTTAAGCATCTATGTAAATGTGTATTCATATATCCTGTCAATTTGTATCATTATAATTACTTTGTGTATGAAATTTTCAAGTCAATGTTCTGTTTAAATGCTGTTATATTAAAATAGTACCTGAGAACTGGTTTATGTCTAGGGCACGTAGGTTTGTAATCATGTAAAACCTGGAGGGATGCCCCTCCGCTAAGAAAACCTGCATGGCAGAAATAGAAAATGTGGATATGGCGGTAGAATCGCAAGAAGTCTTTGTGGCACAGTTAGTCGGTGGCTGGCATGCAAATTCTTCGCGGCTTGTCTATTGAAGGAGGCAAGGAGAGCTGCCAGACTGGTTAATAATGCCTCGGACGTGGAAGAGGCATTTTTTGGTTGGCTCCGAATTACAAAAGTTCGAAGCCAAGAAGATGATTTTCAGAACCTCTATACAAGAGCCGTGAATATATTTGCCGCCTTTACTTTACCCATAGCAGATAACCACCGTCGCTATCATCACCATCTCAAGTAATATTTTTGAATTGTATTTACTCACAGAAATAAGTTATTTGCTGCATTATCGAATGATAATCAGATTCACTTCAAGTTTATGTTGAGAATCTTGAATCAACCCTTAGTCATCAGCTAGACAGGATCCTTTTCCTAGTGATACAACATATCCGAGTGTCCTGTTTTAATGATTTGCAAAGTATTTATTACTTCAGTCATGCTCATTAACTTATGTGGAGTAGTAAATTCCTTATGTGTTCAGTTACTTTTATTTCTGAACTATTCCACGTAAATTTTCATAAGTGATGAGCTAAAGTTTTGCAAAGAAAAGAACTAATGACGTTACTTCTAAAATTGCTATTCAGTATTAGAAATAACTTAATAACACAGTGATCATAATGAATGTTACTGGCCATTGCAGTTTAAGGGCCAACTTAATGAACATCTGCTTTAGATGCAGGGAAAGTGTTCATATACAAGTATGTGTGTTTAAAAGTGTTTCCGCACTGTGTCTTGACAGAAGTATTTGGTCCTGATCTTAGTCAAATGGTAGAATGGCTTGTTGGTCCCCTTGCTAAACCTCGAGCTAGATTACAATTACTGTAACAGTAAAAGTACTGGTGAAGTGCAGATATCATTTTAATAGCTTTTGTGTTCTTTAAAGATTAACTGAGAACAATTGATCAGGCTATAACGGATTCAGTGACTCCATGTTTCATGAGCCACTTAGGACAAAGAAGCAAATGCTACCAAAGAAAACGTACAGTAACAATACTAGCTAAATAATCATTTCAAGATCTATACTATGTCAGTGTCTTCCAATAGTTAACTATCAAAACTCCTCATGGCTGTATTATTGGTGTTCCTCCACTTATAACTGATTTCTTATAATGACTATTAGCTTTCTTTACTGGATATAGACAGTGAGTGACTGTGAGAACCAAAACTATTTTGAGATTCCATCTGTGTTGCTCGTAACAAACTTCTGTTCGAATACTTGCTAGAGTGTGCTGCTATTTGAGATCCTGTTTCTAAAACAGATTTTAGTACCGAGTTACCATTACCATTACCAAAGAAATCTGGCGGTGCTATAAACAGTTTGAAGGAACAGGGTACCTCTGTAAAGGCAAAAGTCTTGGCCGACCACGCGTTCCTGAACAGTGGAACAAATCCGACGAGCAACTGAGCGGAGCCTCCGCCAGTCTACGCGTCGTGCTAGCCGAGAACTTGCCTTACCGCGCATGGCAGTGTGACGTGTGCTACGGCGTCGTTTAGCCCTCAAACCATACCGATTACAACTGGTACAAGCTCTTCGAGATACTGACAAAGTGAAGCGAGTGGACTTTAGCAATGCTATTCTAGAGGACGTGGAAGATGACACTTTTATGTCACGGTTGATATTCAGCGATGAGGCAACTTTCCACATAAGCGGTAAGGTTCACTGTCATAATATGCGTATATAGGGGCTCGAAAATCATCATGAAACAATTGAACACGAACGTGATTCATCAAAAGTGAATATTTTTTGTGCTGTTTCACAAAGCAAGGTTTATGGATCCTACTTTTTGAGGAAGAAACCGTAACAGGGCAATCATATCTTACGATGCTACGGAACTGGTTATTCCCACAACTTGACTCTGACAATTTCATCTATCAGCAAGATGGAGCTCTACCGCACTGGCACAGCAACGTGTGCAGTTTCCTCAATGCCAACGTGCCTCAATGTTGGACAGGGCGTACAGGACCGCGACACCAGGCTTTGCACACTTGAGCTGCTAGATCCCATGACTTAACACCATGTGATTTCTTCCTGTGGGGGATATGTTAAACAATGTGTTTACATTCCTCCCTTACCTCATGACACTGATGAACTAAAAAGCAGAATATCAGCTGCTGTAGCAACCCCCTCACCCCCTGGTTGCTCCTCTCCTCTCCCATCCCCGACCCCTGCCACGTCTTCACCGTCGTGTCCCCCCTACCCTCCATCTCTACAGCCTACATCTCCTTTCCCAAGGTGGCTTCCATCAACTCCCCTCCCGGATGATGCCCTCTCTCCCTCCATTTATCCCTCCTATCAACTCTGATCCTCGCTCTCCCTCCTTTCGTCTGTCCTTTCCCTGGGCTCCCTCTTCCCCTCTTCCGTCCTGTTTTCTCCCCACTAAACCTCTCCCTACCTCCCTTCTCCCCCCGAGTCCTTTTGTATTCCCCTCCTCTGCCTACCCCACTCCCCGTCGCGTCTGCCCAGCGCCTCCCAACCCTCTTATGGGTCCTCATCCTCCATCAGCTCCTTTCCCGGCTCCCCCCTTTATTTATTTTCCCATCATCTGTCCAGTTTCCCCCCACCTGCTCTCGGCTGTGGTATGTCACATTTGCCAACTTTTTAGTGCAGTGTTCCAGTTACTGTTCAGTGTTGTTCGTCTTTCTCGTGTTGCGAACAGAAACCATGCTGTCGCTGGGTGTGAATTTTATGTCTTTTGCAAACAGAAACCAGACTGTCGCCGTGTTTTTTTAATTGTCTGTCTATTGTTTTACCTGTCTGCTTTGTATGTATTTTCTTAGCGTCATCATCCCTCTGTTCTTTGTTTTAAGTTCCACGATTTCTTTTCGCCATGTTACTCTTTAAGTCTCCGATTTTATCGCCTGTTTTTATTATTTATTCTCTTCATCTTTCTAACAAAGTCTGTAGGGTGAAGAGCGGCATACTAAGCTGCTGCCAGCCCGCCCCCTTCGGGGGGAATTGAAATTCAATAAAGGGAAAAAAACCGCTGTAGCTTCAGTGACAGAAGACACGTTACGCCCAGTTTGGGATGAATTCGGCTATAGGCTAGATGTCGTCCGTGCAGTTAGTGAAGGAAATATTGAACATTTATGATGGATTTTTATAAACTTCTGTCTTTTCAGAGTAATTTAGTATGCAATTTGTTGTTGTTAAGCCCTTCTTCCTAATAAATAATTCTATTCAAAATCGGGTCATTCTTTTTGGGACACCCTGTATATTCCATAAAGCGGTTTTCGGACAGCTTAAGGTTCATTTTCAGATGGTGCACTGGAGGTTACGTTACGCTTTGAAATAGTCCTGTAACCACCTGAGCGCCATCTGAAGTTGAGCCTGAAAAGGTTCGAACAGTGGTTTATGAAATAAATAACTATTTCTAAAAAGTGGCTGGTCAAACTTTTCTGTATTTATACTAAAGTAGCTGTTACCCGCAGCTGCGCTCGCATATCAGTTGTTTTGATACGAAGAGTGATGGAGAATACGTAAGCTGTTGTACATGCAATAACATGCCTTCACGTGTCTGCCTGTAACCCGCGGCTGCGCTCGCATATCACAATCAAAAGCAACCTCACTAAAAGCCTCCCACGAGAACGTAAAGGGATGATGTGTCTGTCTGACGTGCAGCTTTAAATGGCGCCGTCGTCGTGAGTATTCAAGCGCCTCAGCAGCTACAAGAGACGCATGATGCTCAGTAGGCAGTATGGGACGGGCCTGTGACTGATATTAGTTCGGAAATGTGGATTAAAAACGTTGAGCATTGTATGAGCTTTGTAATCATTACGTTGAGTCGCATTATGTAGGACATATCAAACAACGGAAACATTTTCGCGAATGTGATTAAGTTCAAAAGTCAAGGAGTATATAGCTTTTTCAAAAAGAAGTTATTGTTCCATGTTTCGCGTTACATTCTTCGAATTAATAAATATATTTTACTGGAAACTTCCTAAAGTAGCGTATGTTCTTTCTCGGCTTCTAAGCTGGCACCACAGCGAACTCCATCAATATCGGTTCAGTGGTTTAGTTATAAAAGCGTACCAGCAAGAGTTACTTTCGCATTTATAACATTAGTATCCATTACTAAGGGTTCTGTAGACATCCATTAAATTTCGGGCATGCAGCCGCGCAAATAAAATTTCCTCCACTGATATTTCGGCCGCGTATCCTCCGGCAATCCTCAAAGTGAGTCACAAGACTGACGACAAGATGTTTTTTTTTCTTTATTGTTATTTTTAAACCTGTTTACAGGCAGGCCTGCAGAAGCATACTACGCCGCTCTTTGGCCTCAGAGAAACACACAAGATACAAATGAAGACAAAGTGAGATAAAAATAACGGTGGACATAGAAACGGAGACAAACACTTTTTAAAAAACATAGAGCCGTTCACGGGCGTAGAGTCCAAGATAAAAGATGTTCAGACGCTTGGACACATACATAGACGAAAATGTCACACGTGAACGTAGGTGCACAAAACGAATAACACGGAACCACTTAAGCACAAACCGACGGCACACACGGAAACACGAGGCGTTGATCTCCGGCGCGCGAATGTTCACCAACCGTGTACGAGTCCGGGGACCTGCCAAGAGAGGAGGAGGTGGGGGGGTGGGAGAGGGAGAGGGGAGAGCAGATGCCATGGGCAGGGGAGATAGGGGGAGGGGAGGAAGGGGGGGAAGACCGTGGGAAGAGGGGTGGAGGAAGGGGTTGGGGGAAAAGGAAAGAGAAGGGAGGGAGGGTGCCTAAAGGAAAGGACACAGGAACTGGGGGCGGGAAGGATCAAAGTTGAACGACAAGATGCCAAGCGGGGCTTTATATGCTCCACTGCGGCGATACTGCGCATGCGTGTCTCAGATGCAGGTCGGCGGCAGAGAAATACGCTTACACACGCGCCGCCTGTGGCGAGGGCGTACAGACATTCGATTCGCTTATCGATGTACGATCGGCGGCGGTGGCACGACGATGACTTCTCTGCAGTTTAATTACCCCAAGAGCCGGATTCCGTGCTTTGTCCAAATTAAAACCATTATCTCTATTTATTAAATTATTAGCTAATTTAATCTCTATAGCTTCCTTAAAAACAGATTCCCAAAAAAGAAGAGGTGGATGTTAAAATCTTCACATCACTGTAATTCATGGAATGCCCTGTATCAGTGCAATGTTCGGCCACAGCTGACTTGTCAGGCTGTGATAATCATGTGTATCTTCGATGCTCCACACACCTCTCCTGAACGGTGCGTGTTGTTTGACCTGTGTACGACTTTTCACAATTTCCGCAAGGAATCTGATACACACCTGCTTTACGAAAATGTAAATCGTCCTTCACAGAGCCGCCGTCCAGCATCTGTGATCCGCATGCGCAGTACGGCCGCGGTGCAGCATATAAGGCCGCGCTTGGCATCTTGTCGTCTTAATTCCCGTCGCTCCGCCATCTTCCTCTCCCTTGACCTCGAACGCGCCCATGACCGTGTGTGGCATTCCGGTCTCCTCTTCAAGCTCCAAACCTTCGCCCTTCCTATTAACTACGTCCGTCTGATCGGGTCCTTTCTTTCCCAAGGTCCTTCCTACGTCACCATCCACAACACGGATTCCTACACCTTTTTTCCCTTCACCGGTGTGCCCAAAGGCTCCGTCCTCTCCCCCCTTCTGTACTCCCCCCCCCCGTCCACCTTCTCCAGTACGCCTATGACACCGCCTTCCTTGCCCTCGCCCCCACCTCACAGCGCTCCCATCATCTTCTCGAGTCCCATCTTGAGCGATTCACCACTTCGTACAACCAGTGGTTGCTTAAGGTCAATCCTTCCAAAACCCAGGCGATCATTGTAGGCAAAACCACCCCTTCCTTCCGCCTCCTCGATTTCTGTGTCACCGTCTATGGCCATCCAATCACCCTCACCCCCACTCTTAAGTACCTTGGCTTCACCCTTGACCGTCGCCTCTCCTGGACCCTCCACCTCCGGACAATCCAAGCCAAGGCACACTCCCGACTCCGTCTCCTCAACCTCCTTTCTGGCCGTACATGGGGTCTGGACCCCCCCACCATCCTCCACCTCATCCGCCCTATCCTCTGCTACACCCACACTGCCTGGATCTCAGCTCCTCCTACCTTTTACAAATCCCTTCAGATCCTTGTACGCCATGCTCTTCGCCTCGCCTATTGACCCATCTCCCTTCCCCCACGCTGATCCTGTACGACCTCATTCCGTTCCCCCACCTCCTCCTTTTCCTCGAATGGATACGGATCGTCTACACCTCCCATAAACTCGATCCTCCTCACCCACTTGTCTCTCCCATCCTCTCCCGCCGCCATCTGCTGCCACGCCTGTACTTCCACGTCCCACCTGCTCTCCATCTCTCCACTCTCCATACCCTCTCCCAAGGTGGCTTCCTCCAGCTCCCCCTTCCAGATGATGCCCTCCTCCCCTCCATCTACCTCTCCTACCAACTTTGATACTCCCCTCCCTCTTCCTGTGTTTGTTCCCATGGGCACCCTCTCTCCCTTCTCTCCCCCTTCCCTCCTCCTCCCTTTTCCCCCCTCCTCCCCCGGGCTTCACCTACCCCCGTCCCTCTACTCCTCCTCCCATCTCCTCTGCCCTTGGCATCTCTGCTCTCCCCTCTCCCTCCCCCACCACCTTCTTCCCCTCTTGGCAGGTCCCCGAACTCCCACACGCTAAGTGGACATTCGCGCGCCGGAGATCATCGCCATCAGTTTATCGTGTGTGTGCCATCGTGTTTGCGATTTAGTGTTTTTCGCCGCCGCGCTCCTTCGTTCACTTGTACCGTCTAAGTCATCAGTGTTTGTGCACAGTGCCGACAGTTTTTCGTGTTTTTTTCGCCGAGTGTGAACGGCTTCGTGTTTTTCATTTTTATATCTACTGTTTTTTAACCTCCAATCTGTTACCCTTTCTGTCTTCATTGTCCCTTTTATTGTCATGCTTGTGGCTGAAGAGCAGAGTAGATTTATCCACTGCCAGCCCACCTTTGTATGAGGTGAAAAATAACAATAAAGAAAAAAAAAGAAACATCTTGTCATCAGTCTTGTGACGCACTCTGAGGATGGCCGGACGATACGCGGCCGAAATTTCAGTGGAGGAAATTTTATTTGCGCGGCTACATGCCCGAAATTTAATGGATTATTCATTACGCCGCGAGAAGTTGAAAATGCACATTGTGTAGACATGTTTGTGAGAAAAAAGTTATTAATAGGGGCACAGACTTTGATCCAGTTAAAGCCTGGGTCTTGCATCGTATTTCCTAGAAAGTCTTTGGCCTCCGTAAAACATAACCCCATAAAATATTCCCTCAAAAAGTGATCAGTTTTTCCAGTTATATCCCGTCTGGTTTAAGGAATCATCCGCATGTAAATCGTATGGACTTTGTTCTTTGCATCTGAACCTTTTCTACGGTGCGTTTTTGAATCAGAGAATTGGTTCACCTCCGTAGACAAGTGAGAGAAACCGCCTAATACCACACTAATGCTGGCCGGCATAGCAAACGTAACGGTCGTTAACTGTTGCACGGATCCTATTCCGGTCGACGCATTTCCCCTTCTCAGTCCAAACTGCGTTAAGCTATAAGCGCTAGTCAAGTATCTGCACGTCTCACTAATATAGTATGGAACAGTGGTCAAAAATGACAGACTTCTTAAGCGTGATACATAATTATCTCTGTACGGAACCCTCGGAGCGCGACTCCTGCTCGCACCCAGACAATTTCTCTTGTATTTATGCTACGTGATCTCAAATATCATTCAGCAAAAGCAGTGTGATGCAACTCCGAAAAATTCTCGACAGGTCGAGTGGTTGTATCGCAGAATGCTCGCCTATTCTGAGTGCGGCACAGGTTAGATTCACTGCCCTGGCAAAATTTTAAACGAATGTGCATGTTCCATGAACATTTACATGAAGCGTAAATTATATAAGGATGAAAAAGAATTTAATGTGCATTTTTTAAAACTGAAACGATCTTTTATAAAATATCAGGAACTAGGAATGCATATTTGTAATGAAAATTGGATTGTTGTGTGCAGTATGTAATTAGAAATAAAAAAGACGTGCTGTTTTCGTAAACACAGCAAGTGGACACGTATTAGTTAGCATATATTTGACGAATTTTATACTTAAATGACCAAGATATTACAAATGAACAAAAACAAACAAAAAAAAAAACAACAAAAAGCCGAAACGAGACTCGAACCAGCGATTACCAGTCTCGAGCGCTACTGATTTTTTTCCATCTTTCAATCTTCACCGCTGCACGGAATAGCTAGAAGGACAGGCATCTCTGCTTAAAAATTTGCAACAGCCTGGTATGTAACCTAAGACTTCTACGTGGCAGGTGAGTGTTCTACCACACAGCCACACGACGTCTCGAGAAAAATCGACCTTCCTTTAAGCGTATTAAATACCATTTCGATCTGTCGATTCTGACTTAGTTCTGTTTGATTCTGATTTTGTGATTTTGCCCCTATTTTCGTTTCGTAGTTACTCTGTTTTCCATTTTGTTTTTATACGATTCTCTCCGTCCCCTTTTTGTAAATTCATCTGGAACTTCATGTTACATCAATCACCTTCAGTGGCGACCGATTGTTATCATTTTAAAAAAAATCAATCCAATGTCAAGTGTGTTTTCAGTTATCATTTCTCTTGGATTAGGTAGTAAATTACATTTTTTACCAGATCAACTTGCATCATTTCGCAGCTATAAGTTTCATCTCTGCAAATATTGGTGACGAGTCATCTCAGCTACAAAGTGATGTGTTATGGTCACAGTAAATGATTTAGGTGTGTTAGCCAATGCACAAACAGTATTCAATAACGCAGTAATCATCAGATTCGCGGGGATGCCCTGTTTCACTACATGTTGGCTGGCAGAGATTAGCATTTGTTACCTTGTCCATCCGCGAGATACCCCGTAGGGAAGCTACCGTGTGGTAGGTCTCCGCCAGCAGTGGACAGAGTTCACATCATTCTTTCACATACAAAAGAAACGGCGTTTCGCAAGGAATGAAAAGGAAATTCACAGGAAAATATGTGAGAGTGGGTAAATTTCCAGGAAGGGATTGTGAAGCGTGCTTGGAAACACCGTATGTAAAATTAAACAACTTTATTATTTTACAGTTGATGGTTTTCACTTGCTGGGATGATATTAATGGTAAAATGGGAGAAACAATAATTTTGTCGGCTTCTTGCACACGTTATAAACGCGGCATTTTTACAATTGCATGTCTGTTTAAAAGTTACTAAAGAAGAACAAACTTGGTTTAAATTCATAAAAGATTCTCTGTCACACCACCCTTTGGCGAGGATAGGTAATGATGTACAGTGGACTCTCTCTTGATGTAGACTTTTCGGGATGTGACTTTTTTTCTTTCTCGATGACATAAGAGTAATTAGAAAGCTTTTTGGCTAATTCTTTACTTTATCATAAAAGTAGACATCGCAAAGTTACACTAGCAGAGTGAGTTTGGGGCGAATCACTTTAATATTGCCGGCGCAACCCTTCTTCATAATGAAAAAACTCGCCGTATAGCTGTGGATTTGTTTGTCCTTCCACGTGCCAGTTAACAGAAGAAATTTGTTCTCCTCCATCTAGGGCTTCATCACATCAATTTTTGTGTAAGGTTATTGTAAGTTTCCCACATTTTTATGAAGTAATGACGACACTCCTATATTTTGCCGCCTACTAATGCAGGGCTTTTTTGAACCCTCACCCCGAAAGAATAATACGTAGACTTTGGCAATAATGTTCCACAAAAGGCAGCGCTGTATACAAGTGCGTTACTTTCTTCACATTCTGTCGTTTCACGAGAATTACTTTTGCCCCTCGATGTCCATTGTTGCTGGCGACCTAGAAAGAGAAGATACGAAAAAAAATATTTTATTATACGAGAAGTTAAAAAGGCTGTTCAGATTGATGTCTTACAGTGTGATCTTGAAAAGTTATTTGCAGAGTCCTCGTGGACGCTGTAAATACACACATCAAAAAAAAAGTTTTGCATCACCCCGGTTCCCAGAACTCCTGAAGACAGACGCTGACTGTGGATATTCTATCACAGACACAGTCCCTCTGATGTTACTAAGCCGGCCCAAATATGTAAACAACCATTCATGAGCAGCGTCTATTAGACGGAGGAGGTCCGACAGCCGATCAGTTCCAGTCATTCTACCAGGAAGGAGGTACATGGCTCGTGTTGTCTGTACTTCAGCCATGCCTAGACGGTCAATACTGCGGTTCGGTCGCGTCCGCATTGTTACTTTGTGCCAGGAAGGGCTCTCAACAAGGGAAGTGTTCAGGCGTCTCGGAGTGAACCAAAGCCATGTTGTTCGGACAAGGAGGAGATACAGAGAGACAGGAACTGTCCATGACATGCCTCGCTCAGGGTGCCAACGGCTACTACTGCAGTGGATGACCGCTACCTACGGTTTATGGCTTGGAGGAACCCTGACAGAAACGCCACCATGTTGAATAATGTTTTTTATGCATACACAGGACGTCGTGTTACAACTCAAACTGTGCGCAATAGGCTGTATGATGCGCAACTTCACTCCCGACGTCTATGGCGAGGTCCATCTATGCAACCATGACACCATGCAGCGCGGTACAACAACATGCCGAATGGACCGCTCAGGATTCACATCACGTTCTCTTCACCGATGAGTATCGCATATGCCTTCAACCAGACAATCGTCGGAGATGTGTTTGGAGGCAATCCTGAACACCTCAGACACACTGTCCAGCGAGTGCAGCAAGGTGAAGGTTCCCTACTGTTTCCGGGTGGCATTATTTGGGGCCGCTGGTGGTCAAGAAAGGCGCCGTAACGGCTGTACGATGCGTGAGTGCCATCCTCCGACCGATAGTGCAGACATACCGGCAGCATACTGGCGATGCATTCGTCTTCATGGACGACAATTCGCGCCCCCATGGTGCACTTCTTATGAATGACTTACTGCAGGATAACGACATCGCTGGACTAGAGTGGCCAGCATGTTCTCCAAACATGAACATGCCTGGGATGGATTGAAAAGGGCTGTGTATGGACGACGTGACCCACCAACCACTGAAAAATCTACGCCGAATCCCCATTAAGGAGTGGCACAACTGGACCAAGAATGCCTTGATGAACTTGTGGATAATATTCCACGACGAATAAACGCATGCATCAGTGCAAGAGGATGTGCTGCTGTGTATTAGGGGTACCGGTGTGTACAACATTCGGTACCACCACCTCTGAAGGTGGTACCTGTGTATGGTGGTACAACATGCAATGTGTGTTTTTCGTGACCAATAAAGAGGACGGAAATGACGTTTACGTTAATCTCTATTCCAATTTTGTGTACCGGTTCCGGAACTCTCGGAACAGAGTTGATGCATTTTTTTTTTTATGTGTGTACAATTCTTTCTTGGAAATTTATTTGCAGTCCATAATTTTCATTGGCTTTCCTTTTCATGCTTATTATGAAAATATTAACAAAAGCAGTATACTGAGCACTGTTTCGGTTTAACTGCAGTGAAAGAAACATAAAAATCGAAAGTTAGAAAAAGGTTTCCTCAGGAGGACTCGACACGACGACTCTCGCTTTACCGTTCTGCACTCGTTCTGTTGTGCCAAGCGCTGCCTGGAAACTACGCTACCACAATAGGTTATGCCTCGTCTACTAGCTGGCAACTCAATGAAAAAAAAAAAAAAAAGAACGCTAAACGCCAGGCCATCTAGGCACGGGCCCCTTGAAAGCTGCCTACTTCAGTATCGCAGCGACACCTTCAACATGCTGACATGAGGAAAGTTTCCAACCGATTTCTCATACACAAACAGCAGTTGACCGGCGTTGCCTGGTGAAACGTTGCTGTGATGCCTCGTGTAAGGAGGAGAAATGCGTACCATCACGTTCCCGACTTCGATAAAGGTCGAATTGTAGCCTATCGCGATTGCGGTTTATTGTATCGCGACACTACTGCTCGCGTTGGTCGAGATCCAATGACTGCTAGCAGAATATGGAATCGATGGGGCCAGGAGGGAAATACGGAACGCCGTGCTGGATCTCAACGGCATCGTATTACTACCAGTCGAGATGACAGGCATCTTATCCGCATGACTGTAACGGATCGTGCAGCCTCGTCTCGATCCCAGAATCAACAGACTGGGACTTTTGCAAGACAACAACCATCTGCACGCACAGTTCGACGACGTTTGCAGCAGCATGGACTATCAGCTCGGAGACCGTGGCCGCGGTTACCCTTGACGCTGCATCACAGACAGGAGCGCCTGCGATGGTGTACTCGACGACGAACCTGGGTGCACAAATGGCAAAGCGTCATTTTTTCGGATGAATCCAGGTTCTGTTTACCGCATCATGATGGTCGCATCCGTGTTTGGCGACATCGCGGTGAACGCACATTGGAAGCGTGTATTCGTCATCGCCATACTGTCGTATCAGCCGGCGTGATGGTATGGGGTACCATTGGTTATACGACTCGGTGACCTCTTGTTCGCATTGACGGCACTTTTAACAGTGGACGTTACATTTCAAATGTGTTACGACCCGTGGCTCTACCCTTCATTCGATCCCTGTGAAAGCCTACATTTCAGCAGAATAATGCACGACTGCATGTTTCAGGTCCTCTACGGGCCTTTCTGGATACAGAAAATGTTCGACTGCTGCCTGGCCAGCACATTCTCCAGATATCTCACCAATAGAAAACGTCTAGTCAATGGTGGCCGAGCAACAGGATCGTCACAATACGCCAGTCACTACTCTTGATGAACTGTGGTATCGTGTTGAAGCTGCATGGGTAGCTGTACCTGTACACGCCATCCAAGCTCTGTTTGACTCAATGCCCAGGCGTATGAAGGCCGTTATTGCGGGCAGAGGTGGTTGTTCTGGGTGCTGATTTCTCAGGATCTATGCGCCTAAATTGTGTGAAAATGTAATCACATGTCGGTTCTAGGTTAATATATTTGTCGAATGAATACCCGTTTATCATCTGCATTTCTTCTTGGTGTAGCAATTTTAACGGGCAGCAACGTATTTCCAGCAGGACTGCATGGATAACTGCACTGCACTGGCTTCAGCAGCGGAGGAACGCCTCCCTAAATCACCACGTACATGTTCTTCCTAGACGTTTCGGCCACCCGCTCAGAGTACGTTACCAGTCTGTTCCTATAGCGTATTACGTAATTGCGCGCATAAAATCTCGGGACTGGGGGAGTGGCTGGGAGGCGCTGGTTTCGGCGAAGCTCGCAGCGGGAGACGGAGCAGTTCGCCTTGGGGGCAGCCACTGTGCGGCAGAGTATTTTCCGCGGCTGGCTGAACACGCTCACCGCCGGCTGAAGTCGCCAGGCGAGACGAAGTGGTTGCTTTCCTCGGAGCGTGTCTCTGCGACAAGTAGCCAGCAGTCTGCGCTAACGCGTGGGCGTCGCCAGTCACCGTGATGTGCACACTGCGTGCCCCACGTCTCGTCGTATCAGCTCTAATGTACAGTCTCTGCAGCACAGTTCCTGTGCTGTCCCGTAGACCACCACTACCCTAACGAATGAATGTTTTATGACACCAGAGTTCAATATTTTTACTGTAGGCCACTAAAACTGCAACGTCTGGAACTATAGGAAATAAAAGTTTACTCAGTAGAACGAAAAACCAGTCCAAGTTGCATATTTATACTATTTATTCATTCGATGACTAATTTCGGGCCGAGATTCATTTTCAGATCATCATAACAAAGTCGAAAATGGCATTTGCGAAGATGTCAAAAACGCACAATGAACATTTACAGTGCATAAAGATAATTGTATATGTTCATTGCACGTTTCTGAAATCTTCGGAAATGCGATTTTCGACTTTGTTACGATGACTTGAAAATGGGTCTCGGCCCGAAAAAGTCATCGAATGAGTAAAAAATAAAATTTTGCAACCTGAACTGGTCTTTCCTTCTACTGGTTAACAGTAGTTGCTGACCCAAGCTACTCCAACATGCTGGAAGTTCATAAAAATTTAGACATTGTGAGCACAAAGTATAGCTAAAAGAGTACAAAATTAAATTTTTAGGTGATTTAAGAATATATATGATGTGAAATTTAGTATACAGAGCTGACAATCATGGCAGCGATAGTGAATTTAAGCCGGCTGAGCATCAAGTCGAATCCACCCTGGATGACACGAGGGCATTTTTCCTCTCTCTCTCTCTATTTTTTTAAAAAAAATCTCCAATAAGTCGCGAAATTAAAACCACACTGAAAATCCGAAAGAGCTTTGCGTAGATATATTGGGCAGTGTCTCTAGTATACCCGTCGATAGCGCCACACGGCTCTTTCAAATTCTGAACGCACAGTGGGAACGGTAGGATGCCCGGAACAATACTGCCCTCCGCCAAATGTGACGAGTATGTGTGTTGTCATTCGATTTCTTCGTGAAGGTTTCATGCAGCCCATATAACGTACCTGTAATTCGTAACAGCAAAGGGCAGCAATGGTTCAGGAATTTTGAAGCAGGACATTCAGACGTCGATGGCGCAGGTGATCAAGAAAGAAAGTGACTGTCAAACGATGAACTTGTTGAACGAGCAGATCAGGTAATATAAAAAAAAAAATTGTCTATGAGAGAGGAATGTTGTCATCAGGCATCATTCTCGAAGAGAACGGTCTATTGACACACAGTCAACACAGATTTAGAAAACATCGTTCTTGTCGAACAAAGTAGCTCTTTACTCACACGTAGTGTTGAGTTCTATTGACAAGGGATTTCAAATTGATTCTCTATTTCTATATTTCCAGAAGGCTTTTGACACTGTACCTGCCAAACGGCTTATAGTCAAACTGCGTGCTTGTGGAATATCGTCTCAGTTATGTGACTGGATTCGTGATTTCCTGTCGGAGAGGTTACAGTTCCTAGTAACTGACGGAAAGTCATTGAGTAAAACTCCTTATTTATATAAACGATTTAGGAGACAATCTGAGCGGCCGTCTTAGGTCGTTTGCAGGTGCTCCTGCTGTCTATCGTCAATAAAGTCATCAGAAGATAAAAATAATTTGCAAAACGATTTTTAGAAAGGACGTCTGTATGGTGTGAAAAATGGCGATTGACAGTAGATAATGAAAAGTGTTAGGTCATCCACATGAGTGCCTAAAGTAATCCCTTAAACTTCGGTTACATGATAAATCAGTCAAATCTAAAGGTCGTAAATTCAACTAAATACGTTCTCAGCAAAGAGGGGAAAGCAGACAGGTGGAAGGAGTATATAGAGCGTCTAGACAAGGGCGATGTACTTGAGGACATTATGGAAATGGAAGAGGATGTAGATGACGATGAAATGGGAGAAACGATACTGCGTGAAGAGTTTGACAGAGCACTGAAAGACCTAAGCCGAAACAAGGCCCCGGGAGTAGACAACATTCCATTAGAACTACTGACCGCCTTGGGAGAGCCAGTCCTGACAAAACTCTACCATCTGGTGACCAAGATGTATGAGACAGGCGAAATACTCTCAGACTTCAAGAAAAATATAATCATTCCAATCCCAAAGAAAGAAGGTGTCGACAGATGTGAAAATTACCAAACTGTCAGTTTAGTAAGTCACGGCTGCAAAATACTAACGCGAATTCTTTCAAAATGGTTCAAATGGCTCTGAGCGCTAAGGGACTTTACATCTATGGTCGTCAGTCCCCTACAACTTAGAACTCCTTAAACCTAACTAACCCAAGGACATCACGCAACACCCAGTCATCACGAGGCAGAGAAAATCCCTGACCCCGCCGGGAATCGAACCCGGGAACCCGGGCGTGGGAAGCGAGAACGCTACCGCACGACCACGAGCTGCGGACACGCGAATTCTTTACAGACAAATGGAAAAACTGTTAGAAGCCGACCTTGGGGAAGATCAGTTTGGATTCCGTAGAAATGTTGGAACACGTGAGGCAATACTGACCTTACGACTTATCGTAGTAGAAAGATTAAGGAAAGGCAAAACTACGTTTGTAGCATTTGTAGACTTAGAGAAAGCTTTTGACAATGTTGACTGGAATACTCTCTTTCAAATTCTGAAGGTGGCAGGTGTCAAATACAGGGAGCGAAACGCTATTTTCAATTTATACAGAAACCAGATGGCAGCGGTCGAGGGATATGAAAGGGAAGCAGTGGTTGGAAAGGGAGTGAGACAGGGTTGTAGCCTCTCCCCGATGTTATTCAATCTGTATATTGAGCAAGCAGTAAAGGAAACAAAAGAAAAATTCGGAGTAAGTATTAAAATCCATATAGACGAAATAAAAACTTTGAGGTTCGCCGATGACATAGGAATTCTGTCAGCAAAGGACTTGGAAGAGCAGTTGAACGGAATAGACAGTGTCTTGAAAGGAGGATATAAGATAAACATCACAGAAGCAAAACGAGGATAATGGAATGTAGTCGAATTAAGTCGGGTGATGCTGAGGGAATTAGATCAGGAAATGAGACACTTAAAGTATTAAAGGAGTTTTGCTATTTGGGGAGCAAAATAACTGAGGATGGTCGAAGTAGAGAGGATATAAAATGTAGACTGGCAATGGCAAGGAAATCGTTTCTGGAGAAGAGGAATTTGTTAACATAGAGTATAGATTTAAGTGTCAGGAAGTCGTTTCTGAAAGTATTTGTATGGAGTGTAGCCATGTGGGGAAGTGAAACATGGACGATAAACAGTTTGGACAAGAAGAGAATAGAAGCTTTCGAAATGTGGTGCTACAGAAGAATGCTGAAGATTGGATGGGTATATCACATAACTAATGAGGAAGTATTGAATAGAATTGGGGAGAAGAGGATTTTGTGGCACAACTTGACTAGAAGAAGGGATCGGTTGGTAGGACACGTTCTGAGGCATCAATGGATCACCAATTTAGTATTGGAGGGCAGCGTGGAGGGTAAAAATCGTAGAGGGAGACCAAGAAATGAATGCACTAAACAGATTCAAAAGGATGTAGGCTGCAGTACGTACTGGGAGATGAAGCAGCTTGCACAGGATAGAGTAGCATGGAGAGCTGCATCAAACCAGTCTCAGGACTGAGGACCACAACAACAACGACAACAACGTAGGAATTATAATTACAGACAATTTAAATTGGAAAGCACACATGGAAAATGTTGTGGTTTATTGGCAGAATACTTACAAGATGCAACAGATCTACTAAAGTGACTGCCTACACTGCGCTTGTCCGTCCTCTTCTGGAGTGCTGCTGCGCGGTGTGGCATCGTTACCAGAAAGGATGGACGGAGTGCGTCGAGAAACTTCAAAGAAGGGCAGGATCGAGAAATAGGGGAGAGAGTGTCAGTGGCATGGTTCAGGATTTGGGGTGGACATAATTAAAAAAGGCGGTTTTCGATGCGGCGGAACCTCCTCACGAAATTTCAGTCACCAACTTTATCATCCAAATGTGAAAATATTTTGTTGACGCCGACCAGCATGGGGATTAACAATCATTATAAAAAAAGGGAAATCAGAGCTGGCACGGAAAGATATAGGTGTTCGTTCCGCGCGCTGTTCGAGTTTGGAATAACAGAGAATTATTGTGAAGGTGGTTCTATGAATCCACTGCCAGGCGCTTACGTGTGATTTACAGAGTATCCACGTAGATATAGATGTAGACAATGCATGTAGATGTAGATGTAGACAATGCTGGGCCGCACACAGGAGCTGGAAAGAAGGACTTTCTCGCAGTGTTTTCCATGAGAAGTGTTTGACCCTCCAACATACTGCCCGTAATTGGCTCTCTGATTATCATCTCTTTGCTCACATGAAGCGCTGGCTACGACAACAACATTTTTGAACAGACCACGAGCTGCAGACCGACACAGAGAATTGGCGGAAAGAACTGGCGGCTGCCTTCCGTGACGAGGGTTTCGGAAAGTTGAGACCACGCTGCGATAATTGTCTAAGACGGAGGAGCGACTATATAGAGCAGTAGCTTAAAGCTGTAGCTAATGCTGCAAATTTAAAAAAAATTATAATTATCTGACATTGTGCGATCTCTATACATACGTAAAAAAAGCCCAAAAATAGAAGTTTTATTGCCCAGATCGGAGTTGATACATATCTTGATTACTACTTCTAGCATCTTCAGATCATAGGGTACGTGAATTATGAACCCCTACGCGTGGTACATTGTCATCTGTTATTGAAAACGTGAAAAACTCACAGAAATGACACATCCATGCAACATCCCGTACTGACCCGGTAATCAACATACACAAATCTGACAGCAGTGGATGTGCTCTATCTGATGCATTTCACACCTCTATGCCTTGCTGATATAGTTATGACTATTATTTTAGTGTACTTACTGACTTTCCCGGAATTTGTGGTGAAAGGACAGGATCCTGCTGCTGGTTAATGAGTCGGGTCAATGAAGTTTCTCTCAACAACTTTATTCTTGGATTAATCACACTGTAATGTTCCCAAACATTACCAAGACTGGCATGCCTATTACACAGCTACAGACATACTTGCTGGGTCTTATTTTGCGATACGTTGCTTGTAGTGAGAAGTAGTTCTTATTATGAGATCCATTATTGGCAGCAGGCTCTTCTAGATTAGCGAGCAGCATGAATACATTTTGGACAGACAGTATTCTTCATTATTTCCAAAATATCCTTATAATTTTTCTGGCCACATATTACAAAACTTTCGACGCAAAGCACGCGGGTTAAGACATACATCAATTCCAGATCATAGATGCTTCGCAACTACTTCTCTGACTTCACCATTATGAATGCGCGCACTCGCGCAGACGATGTCATTGTTACACGAAAGATACTGTTTTTGTGGGAAGTTCCTATGGGACGGAACTGCTGGGGTCATCGGTCCCTAAGCTTACACACTACTTAATCTAACTTAAACTAACTTACGCTAAGGACGACACACACATCCATGCCCGAGGGACGACTCGAACCCCTGACGGGGGGAGCCGCGCGAATCATGGCAAGGCGTCCAAGACCGCGCGGCTATCCCGTGCGGTTCCGAAACACACTATCTGTGCTTTGTACAATAAAAATTTCCATGAACTGTCTAGCGAGTTCGCTGCAGTAATTTGACATAAATTCTGACCTATTCTTTCAACACACATTACATTTTCATAAATACTAACTACTGACAAAATTCATGAGTACAAATGGTTCAAATGGTTCTGAGTTCTGAGCACTATGGGACTTAACTTCTGAGGTCATCAGTCCCCTAGACTTAGAACTACTTGAACCTAACTAACCTAAGGACATCACACACATCCGTGCCCGAGGCAGGATTCGAACCTGCGACCGTCGCGGTCGCGCGGTTCCAGACTGTAGCGCCTAGAACCGCTCCGCCACTCCGGCTCATGAGTACAAACGCTGGTTGTTCGGAAAGTAAGGACCGATCGGTCGCGACATGCAAAACCTCAGGGAAAACCAAAACTATTTTACTTAGAACAGTTAGCTACACTTTCCAGCTAGTTCTCTACAAAATCACAGATCTTGCAACATATTAGACACTGTATGGCGTGCTGAGCACAATCACATAGTGCAAGAATACGGCGTAGAGTGCCAAGTGTATGGTGATCTTACAGTTTCTGACATAATAACACTAAGCAGTATAGCACGTGATCCTGCATGGCATGGGAAACACCTGAAGTTCTACCACTGACGGAAACAGTTTGCCTGTTGTATTGCTTATACTTACTATTTCAGAAAGAGTAAGATGGTTGCAAGTTCTGTGATTACAGATTTGAAGATGGTCACTGAACTGGCTGAATCCGGTTATGTGTGTCACAAAGCTTAAGAGCTAGGCAATATACTGTTCTAAAAGAATACTACATTCTCATGTATAGAAGATCGCCCGCTTCTGACGATGTCACGTCCTGCCCCAAACTCTTCATCTCAGAGTAGCACTTGCATCACACGTCCTCAGTTGTCTGCTGGATGTACAGGGTTATTACAAATGATTGAAGCGATTTCACAGCTCTACAATAACTTTATGATTTGAGATATTTTCACAATGCTTTGCACACACATACAAAAACTCAAAAAGTTTTTTTAGGCATTCACAAATGTTCGATATGTGCCCCTTTAGTGATTCGGCAGACATCAAGCCGATAATCAAGTTCCCCCCACACTCGGCGCAGCATGTCCCCATCGATGAGTTCGAAAGCATCGTTGATGCGAGCTCGCAGTTCTGGCACGTTTCTTGGTAGAGGAGGTTTAAACACTGAATCTTTCACATAACCCCACAGAAAGAAATCGCATGGGGTTAAGTCGGGAGAGCGTGGAGGCCATGACATGAATTGCTGATCGTGATCTCCACCACGACCGATCCATCGGTTTTCCAATCTCCTGTTTAAGAAATGCCGAACATCATGATGGAAGTGCGGTGGAGCACCATCCTGTTGAAAGATGAAGTCGGCGCTGTCGGTCTCCAGTTGTGGCATGAGCCAATTTTCCAGCATGTCCAGATACACGTGTCCTGTAACGTTTCTGTCGCAGAAGAAAAAGGGGCCGTAAACTTTAAACCGTGAGATTGCACAAAACACGTTAACTTTTGGTGAATTGCGAATTTGCTGCACGAATGTGTGAGGATTCTCTACCGCCCAGATTCGCACATTGTGTTTGTTCACTTCACCATTAAGAAAAAATGTTGCTTTATCACCGAAAACAAGTCTCGCACTGAACGCATCCTCTTCCATGAGCTGTTGCACTGCGTCGAAAATTCAAAGCGTTTGACTTTGTCATCGGGTGTCAGGGCTTGTAGCAATTGTAAACGGTAAGGCTTCTGCTTTAGTGTTTTCCGTAAGATTTTCCAAACCGTCGGCTGTGGTACGTTTAGCTCCCTGCTTGCTTTATTCGTCGACTTCCGCGGGCTACGCGTGAGACTTGCCCGAACGCGTTCAACCGTTTCTTCGCTCACTGCAGGCCGACCCGTTGATTTCCCCTTACAGAGGCATCCAGAAGCTTTAAACTGCGCATACCATCGCCGAATGGAGTTAGCAGTTGGTGGATCTTTGTTGAACTTCGTCCTGAAGTGTCGTTGCACTGTTATGACTGACTGATGTGAGTGCATTTCAAGCACGACATACGCTTTCTCGGCTCCTGTCGCGATTTTGTCTCACTGCGCTCTCGAGCGCTCTCGCGGCAGAAACCTGAAGTGCGGCTTCATCCGAACAAAACTTTATGAGTTTCTCTACGTATCTGTAGTGTGTCGTGACCATATGTCAATGAATGGAGCTACAGTGAATTTATGAAATCGCTTCAATCATTTGTAAGAGTCCTGTATGTCCATGCACCGCATTATTTGGCTGAAATAACTGTCTTCCAACAAACCAACCTCATGTTTGAGATTTGGCAGAAATTTTGGAAATTTGTGGTAAGGTCTTATGTATGGGACCAAACTGCTGAGGTCATCGGCCCCTAAGCTTACACATTACAGAACCTAACTTTAACTAACTCACAGTAAAGACGACACACACACCCACGCTCGAGGGAGGACTCGAACCTCCGACGGGGTGAGCCGCGCGGACCATGACAAGACGCCTCAGACCGCGCAGCTGGCCCACGCGGCTGAGATTTGGCAGATCTCAACATAGGGCTAATTATCCAAAAGCTTACAAGCTCCTCTAGCGGCGTGCTACGGAGATTCATTGTGTACTAAAACTGCAGATTAGAACCTACAAATAAACAAAAAATTAAATTGTAACTACACTACTGGCCATTAAAATTGCTAAACCAAGAAGAAATGCAGCTGATAAACGGGAATTCATTGGACAAATATATTATACTAGAACTGAAATGTCATTACATTTTCACGCAATATGAGTGGATGGATCCTGAGAAATCAGTGCCCAGAACAAGCACCTCTGGCCATAATAACGGCCTTGATACGCCTGGGCATTGAGTCAAACAGAGCTTGGATGCCGTGTACAGGTACAGCTGTCCATGCAGCTCCAACACGACACAACAGTTCACCAAGAGTAGTGACTGGCGTATTGTGACGAGCCAGTTGCTCGGCCACCATTGACCAGACGTATTCAATTGGTGAGAGATCTGGAGAATCTGCTGGCCAGGGCGGCAGTCGAACATTTTCTGTATCCAGAAAGGCCCGTACAGGACCTGCAACATGCGGTCGTGCATTATCCTGCTGAAACGTAGGGTTTTGCAGGGATCGAATGAAGGGTTGAGCCACGGGTCGTAACACATCTGAAATGTAACGTCCACTGTTCAAAGTGCCGTCAATGCGAAGTAGAGGTAATCGAGACGTATAACCAATGGCACCCCATACCATTACGCCGGTGATACGCCAGTACGCTGATTACGAATATACGCTTCAAATGTGCATTCACCGCGATGTCGCCAAACACGGATGCGACCATCATGATGCTGTAAACAGAACGTGGATTCATCCGAAAAAATGACTTTTTACCATTCGCGCACTCAGGTACGTCGTTAAGTACACCATCGCAGGCACTCCTGTCTGTGATGCAGCGTCAAGGGTAACCGCAGCCATGGTCTCCAAGCTGATAGTCCATGCTGCTGCAAACATCTTCGAACTGTTCCTGCAGATGGTTGTTGTCTTGCAGGGATCGAGACGTCGCTGCACGATCCGTTACAGCCATACGGATAAGATGCTTGTCATCTCGACTGCTAGTGATACGAGGCCGTTGGGATCCAGCACGACGTTCCGTATTACACTCCTGAACCCACCGATTCCATGTTCTGCTAACAGTCACTGGATATCGACCAACGCGAGCAGCAATGTCGCGACACGATAAACCGCAATCGCGATGGACTACAATCCGACCTTTATCAAATGCGGAAACGTGATGGTACGCATTTCTCCTCCTTACACAAGGCATCACAGCAACGTTTCACCAGGCAACGCCGGTCAACTGCTGTTTGTGTATGAGAAATCGGTTGGAAACTTTCCTCATGTCAGCACGTTGTAGGCGTCGCCACCGGCGCCAATCTTGTGTGAATGCTCTGAAAAGCTAATCATTTGCATATCACAGCATCTCCGTCCTGTCGGTTAAATTTCGCGCCTGTAGCACGTCATCTTCGTGGTGTAGCAATTTTAATGGCCAGTACTGTATTTTAATCGAAACTTTATGCCTACCGCTTGTATGTAGATGTTTTTGGGGGCCCTGTGAGTGTTAAATTTAGGATCGCGGAGCGCGACACGCAGTCAGCACGTAAGTAACCGGTCGGCAGCGCCTCGGCGCGTGTCCTTGGCCTTGTTGTCCAGGTGGCTGGTGAGGCAGCCCAGCGGCCGTCACGCGCCGCAGTCCGCACCTCCACGGGCGAGTGGCGACCGTGCAAGGACCGCCAAGCGACGCATATTCGTGTACCACCTTTTGTCTCCCCACCTCGACTTTTTTCCTCGCGTCCGAAGGCGAGTTCCGCCAGCTGATCGCGATTATTAGACAAAGGCGGACAAGGCGGATACAATCTGCAGTCACCTCCTGCCCAAATACTGTCCAAATTATGATCTGACTGCCAGTGACGCAATAGCGGGAGACGCTTCTGTGAAAAAGAGATATATTGACCTCTGAATACAATCCTAAGTGTTAGAGAAAGTCTTTTCTGGAAGTATTTGTCAGGAGTGATGCTTTATATGGAAGGTAGTCTGAATACAAATAGAGGACACAAAAAGAAAATAAATCTTGTGAAATATGCAGCTACAGAAGAATGCTGAAGATTCGATGTCTAGATCAGACAGTCGCGCTATGTCGACATGATAAATCGAATCGTGGAAGTTTATGGGACAACTTGATAAAAAATGGGATAGCCTGAAATGGCACAGCTTGGGCATCAAGCATCAAGGAACGGTTATTTTCAGCTATCCCCATCGAGTTATATCAACAACACCTGTCGGCAGCTGAGGGTTTCAATTAACTATCACTTATCTAACAGCCGTGTACCGCAAGTCTCTAGAGGAACGGAAGGTTCGAAATGATTGGAAAAGAGCACAGGTAGTCCCAGTCTTCAAGAAGGGTCGTCGAGCAGATGCGCAAAACTATAGGCCTATATCTCTGACGTCGATCTGTTGTAGAATTTTAGAACATGTTTTTTGCTCGAGTATCATGTCGTTTTTGGAAACTCAGAATCTACTATGTAGGAATCAACATGGATTTCGGAAACAGCGATCGTGTGAGACCCAACTCGCTTTATTTGTTCATGAGACCCAGAAAATATTAGATACAGGCTCCCAGGTAGATGCTATTTTCCTTGACTTGCGGAAGGCGTTCGATACAGTTTCGCACTGTCGCCTGATAAACAAAGTAAGAGCCTACGGAATGTCAGACCAGCTGTGTGGCTGGATTGAAGAGTTTTTAGCAAACAGAACACAGAATGTTGTTATCAATGGAGAGACGTCTACAGACGTTAAAGTAACCTCTGGCGTGCCACAGGGGAGTGCTATGGGACCATTGCTTTTCACAATATATTTAAATGACCTAGTAGATAGTGTCGGAAGTTCCATGCGGCTTTTCGCGGATGATGCTGTAGTATACAGAGAAGTTGCAGCATTAGAAAATTGTAGCGAAATGCAGGAAGATCAGCAGCGGATAGGCACTTTGTGCAGGGAGTGGCAACTGACCCTTAACACAGACAAATGTAATGTATTGCGAATACATAGAAAGAAGGATTCTTTATTGTATGATTATATGATAGCGGAACAAACACTGGTAGCAGTTACTTCTGTAAAATATCTGGGAGTATGCGTGCGGAACGATTTGAAGTGGAATGATTATATAAAATTAATTGTTGGTAAGGCGGGTACCAGGTTGAGATTCATTGGGAGAGTCCTTAGAAAATGTAGTCCATCAACAAAGGAGGTGGCTTACAAAACACTCGTTCGACCTATACTTGAGTATTGTTCATCAGTGTGGGATCCGTACCAGATCGGATTGACAGAGGAGATAGAGAAGATCCAAAGAAGAGCGGCGCGTTTCGTCACAGAGTTATTTGGTTACGGAGATGTTTAACAAACTCAAGTGGCAGACTCTGCAAGAGAGGCGCTCTGCATCGCGGTGTAGCTTGCTCGCCAGGTTTTGAGAGGGTGCGTTTCTGGATGAGGTATCGAATATATTGCTTCCCCCTACTTATACCTCCCGAGGAGATCACGAATGTAAAATTAGAGAGATTAGAGCGCGCACAGAGGCTTTCAGACAGTCGTTCTTCCCGCGAACCATACGCGACTGGAACAGGAAAGGGAGGTAATGACAGTGGCACGTAAAGTGCCCTCCGCCACACACCGTTGGGTGGCTTGCGGAGTATAAATGTAGATGTAGATGTAGATTCTAGAGAAAGCTGCACGGTCATCAATAGTATCTGTTCTTTCGAGAACAGTTACTGACTTCTTATATATAGTTAAAGGCTACCCAGCCACTAACCTTCGTCTATGCGAATGCGCACAAGTTGTCCAAACTCTTACGGGAATCGTCACCTTAGTGTGCGCGAGTAATGAGTGGATGGGCAAATATCTATTAGGTACATTACATTTGTAGAATTGTGGACAGCCGGGAATGTGGGTCTCGCGGGAAGCGTGCAAGGGATAAGCCCCTGCAGTCGCGCTATTCATCTGTGTCCTCAGTGGCTCAGATGGATAGAGCGTCTGTCATGTAAGCAGGAGATCCCAGGTTCGAATCCCGGTCGGGGCACACACTTTCAGTTGTCCCCATCGATTTATATCAACAACACCTATCGGCAGCTGAGGGTTTCAATTAATTACCATTTATTCTAGAGAAAGCTGCTCTGTCATCAATAGTATCTGTTCTTTCGAGAACAGTTACTGTCTTCATATATAAAGTAACAGTTAATTTGGTATCAGAGGGCAGTTGTTTCCTGTGGGCGGGCAGGGAGGGGGGGGGGGTTTCGTAGAGATAGACCAAGACTCGAAGACAGTACGGAAGTTCAACTACTACACTAGTGCATGAGTTATGATTTGCAGATATGAACAGACATGTACAGGGTAGACAATTAACAGCTACAAATAAGACTTTTAAAAATGATCTCGCTTTATCTTCAGATGCTCTCATAATATTTCCGAAAGCCCCATGTAGAACTAGTCCTGATGCTCAATAGAATACGAAGTACCGGACTTGTGCACGTAACATGGTGTCTGTTTTCGATACTCAATATGAGACGGTTAGAAATACGACTGACATCGTTTCGACCCACTGCGTATTTCCTCGCGTGCACAAGAAGGGCAAGGACAAAATTTCTCAGCCTGGCAGTCATAGAATGAGCTTTTTCTTCGAAAATAAACATATTTTCCAATGTAGTTTTCGTTCAGTTAAATGTACTTTTTCTAATTTTTTTCTACCTTCTAGGCTCCGATCCTGTAGTGCGACTCTGCAAAATATCAGTCTACAGCTACCAAAACACAGTTCCAAAGATTATAATATGATTTTCTAAATGTCTCTGCGGTCAGAGGATACTAAAATGGCACTTAAATTGATTGGTTTCCTCTGAGCCATTCTTTTTGGCCTGCCTCTGGCGCTGTGTTGCAAGAGCGTCGCTTTTTACCATCCAGCAATAATCACTTGACGCATACTCCTTTTCCCTTTCTAGAATTGCTCCATCGGTGGACAATCATAATGAAAACGCTCACGAAATTCATCGCCCACATCAGCATAATTTGATGGGAAGAAATCGAAGCGCAGTTGGAAAAACTGTGATTTTTAGTGACATGTTACATTACGGATGTTCGTAAGTAACACATTAGAGAGAAGTCTGCATCTATGGAATTTGGTGGCTCCTCATTTTCACCTGAGGATTCGTTGGAGCTAATATAACACTTTTTCTGGAACGTTACAGAAATAGCGGTCATTAGGATTGTTAGTGGCGATTTCTGTCCTTACGATGTCCTCTTAGATTCATTTAAGCATTGAGATTGGACTAAAACATTGTACAGCATTAGCGTGTTGCCAGTTTTTCGTCCTAACCCTTATCCTACAGCAAAATACAAGAAATTCACATTTTCGTACAGACTGTGAGTTGAAATGTCGTGGATTAGCAAGACAGCCAACCCAGTAGGGGGAAGCCGAAGGGCACGCGTTTAAGCTCACGGAGGCTGGCGTGAGGTCTGGAACAGTTAAAGGAATTTATAGTAGCAAAGAATGTACGTAGCTTCTGGAATACTTAACTTTAATCCATAATTGGTGAACATCGCTCTTGACGGTACATGTTTTACAGCATCAATAGTAACTGGTAATGGCGCCTTGCTAGGTCGTAGCAAATGACGTAGCTGAAGGCTATGCTAACTATCGTCTCGGCAAATGAGAGCGTAATTTGTCAGTGAACCATCGCTAGCAAAGTCGGCTGTACAACTGGGGCGAGTGCCAGGAAGTGTGTCTAGACCTGCCGTAAGCCGGCGCTCGGTCTGCAATCACTGACAGTGGCGACACGCGGGTCCGACGTATACTAACGGACCGCGGCCGATTTAAAAGCTACCACCTAGCAAGTGGGGTGTCTGGCGGTGACACCACATGAAAATTTTCTCAAAGAAAACGTCACATCACGTCAGACACAGAAGAAGCTATCTAAATTATTAAGAAAATTCCCAGACATTACTGTACGTATTTTTAACACTCGTGACACCACACAGACGGAAGGTGCAAGCACTAACTGATTGCTTTCAATAGATCTTACAATTATTCACAACTGATTTATTAAACAGAGTATTTATATTGGTTGGCTTTGTTTTCTCAATATTTGTCCAGCCTTTAAAAGTATCAAAGATGTACCCACAAGAGTATCACAACTTCATTTAACTATAATGAAATTTGGGACAGAGAATCTATTTCGAAATTTGAGTCGTGCACATTATCGATTCATCATCGATAGCGTGACGCTACATCTTTGGCGGTCGCTAAGCAGCTTCCTGGCGCCTCGCGAGAGGATGCGCTCACGACCGGCCGCGGAGATTTACTGTTTCGGCTCTTGGTCCGTTCCTTCTGGGCGGTTGCTGGAGAAGGAAGTTCCTGAACCACCACAAGTGATCGTGCCGTAGGGCTGTGCACCGACGAGAATTCCTTGGTATAGCGTTCCAAAGGATTGGAAAAGGGCACAGGTCATCCCCGTTTTCAAGAAGGGACGTCGAACAGATGTGCAGAACTATAGACCTATATCTCTAACGTCGATCAGTTGTAGAATTTTGGAACACGTATTGTGTTCGAGTATACTGACTTTTCTGGAGACTAGAAATCTACTCTGTAGGAATCAGCATGGGTTTCGAAAAAGACGGTCATGTGAAACCCAGCTCGCGCTATTCGTCCACGAGACTCAGAGGGCCATAGACACGGGTTCACAGGTAGATGCCGTGTTTCTTGACTTCCGCAAGGCGTTCGATACAGTTCCCCACAGTCGTTTAATGAACAGAGTAAGAGCATATAGACTATCAGACCAATTGTGTGATTGGATTGAGGAGTTCCTGGATAACAGGACGCAGCATGTCATTCTCAATGGAGAGAAGTCTTCCGAAGTAAGAGTGATTTCAGGTGTGCCGCAGCGGAGTGTCATAGGACCGTTGCTATTCACAATATCCATAACTGACCTGGTGGATGACATCGGAAGTTCACTGAAGCTTTTTGCGGATGATGCTGTGGTGTATCGAGAGGTTATAACAATGGAAAATTGTACTGAAATGCAGGAGGATCTGCAGCGAATTGACGCATGGTGCAGGGAATGACAATTGAATCTCAATGTAGACAAGTGTAATGTGCTGCGAATACACAGAAAGATAGATCCTTTATCATTTAGCTACAAAATAGCAGGTCAGCAACTGGAAGCAGTTAATACCATAAATTATCTGCGAGTACGCATTAGGAGTGATTTAAAATAGAATGATCATATAATGTTGATCGTCGGTAAAGCAGACGCCAGACTGAGATTCATTGGAAGAATCCTAAGGAAATGCAATCCGAAAACAAAGGAAGTAGGTTACAGTACGCTTGTTCGCCCACTGCTTGAATACTGCTCAGAAGTGTGGGATCCGCACCAGATAGGGTTGATAGAAGAGATAGAGAAGATCCAACGGAGAGCAGCGCGCTTCGTTACAGGATCATTTAGTAATCGCGAAAGCGTTACGGAGATGATAGATAAACTCCAGTGGAAGACCCTGCAGGAGAGACGCTCAGGAGCTCGGTACGGGCTTTTGTCAAAGTTTCGAGAACATACCTTCACCGAAGAGTCAAGCAGTATATTGCTCCCTCCTACGTATATCTCGCGAAGAGACCATGAGGATAAAATCAGAGAGATTAGAGCCCACACAGAGGCATACCGACAATCCTTCTTTCCACGAACAATACGAGACTGGAATAGAAGGGAGAACCGATAGAGGTACTCAAGGTACCCTCCGCCACACACCGTCAGGTGGCTTGCGGAGTATGAATGTAGATGTAGATATAGATGTAGTCCTGTGAGTGAGTCTTGGATTGCTTAGCTCACTCGTCTGAGAAAGAAGACTCTCGAGTTCCAACATGGCCTTGGTTCGCATTTGCTGCTTGGTCCCTGAATATATGGACTACTTGGAGCACCGAACGCAAATGGATTTATTTGGTGAGCATTTTTCTTCGTCCTGTGTGTAATTACGCTCAGTGGTTAAGCGTGCCCACTTACAAAGGAGATGTACTGATAGCGGCGTTATTGGGTTCCCCCACTGGTCTTTTAGTGTGTTTGTGTTTAACAAGTGTCTGCCACATGTGTGTATCGTACGAGCAAGCTCATGCCAACTGAACTGGTCTATGTTCGCCATATTTATGTGTGCTGAGGTAAAGTGGTTTTCTTAAGAATGAGCCAGTTGAGTCTTGCAGGATCTAAGTCATTGGTACCAGTATCTTTTTTTCTTTTAAATCTGTTGTTCATTTATTTATTTACCAAATAATTGCCATTTGCTTGAAATTTATGATTATTGTAAAAATATTCTTAAATGTGTAGTGTGAGCTTTGTTTGAAGTTCAGTAATTTTGAGCACAATTGTTCGTGAAATAGCTGGGCCCCAGTTCCTTAATCGTACTTATATGTCATACTGCGTCCACTTGTTCTTTTAGTCATTGATTATGAGTGCTCACTGGTTGATCGGGCCGATTCTTAAATCTTCTTGAATGCTGCTTCTCATCCATACACTGTGTGATCAACAGTATCCGGGCACCTGGCTGAAAATTACTTACAAGTTCGTGGCGCCCTCCATCGGTAATTCTGGTTCAAAAATGGTTCTGAACACTATGGGACTCAACTGCTGAGGTCATTAGTCCCCTAGAACTTAGAACTAGTTAAACCTAACTAACCTAAGGACATCACAAACATCCATGCCCGAGGCAGGATTCGAACCTGCGACCGTAGCGGTCTCGCGGTTCCAGACTGCAGCGCCTTTAACCGCACGGCCACTTCGGCCGGCGGTAATTCTGGAATTCAATATGCTGTTGGCCCACCCTTAACATTGATGACAGCTTCCAGTCTCGCAGACATACGTTCAGTTAGGTACTGGAAGGTTTCTTGGGGAATGGCAGCCCATTCTTCACAGAGTGCAGGAATGATGAGACGTATCGATGTCGGTCGGTGAGGCCTGGCACGAAGTCGGCGTTCCAACACATCCGAAAGGTGTTCTATAGGATTCAGGTCAGGGCTCTGTGCAGGCCAATCCATTACAGGGATGTTATGTCACCGGACAGGGTGACCGAGCGGTTCTAGGCGCTACAGTCTGGAATCGCGCGACCGCTACGGTCGCAGGTTCGAATCCTGCTCGGGCATGCATGTGTGTGACGTCCTTAGGTTATTAAGGTTTAAGTAGTTCTAAGTTCTAGGGGACTGATTGTGGGGTGGCGGGTGGAATGATTGTTTATTACATAAATGTAGAATTGTAATGTAGCTGCAGAAAAGAATGCATTTCCCTGCCGTTTAACCATATGTGGGGCGGCAGGTGGAATTAATTGTTATATAAAATGTGTTCCTATTATTTATGCTGTCTTTTGCCGTTCTCAACACTGGCTCTCTAACTGCAATATTGGCATCCAGAAAGTGATTAGCAATACGTGAAGCCTGTAATTAGAATTCATAGTGCCCACTTCATCTGAGAAATACACTTATAGCTACAGCTTATAGCTCTGAGGAATTAGGAGATTGTCTGGGATTCATAATCAAAAGCGATCGTAAAAAAAAAACGTTCGATATATTCTGAAAGCCACAGATGAAAAAAAAAAAAAGAATCCACACAATCCAACTACCAGAGCAGTTCAGAGTCTAATGTGCTGATACAACTATAACTGTTCAAATTAAATGTATAAGTGAATGCTCGCCATAATTTGATGATAATGTTCATCAAACGCCACGCTAAATAATGGTAGAATGTCTGTCCCTGCGACGGCACGTGAAAATACGACATACGCAAACTGAAGATATATCATTAAAGTCATCCCAGAATTAACACTTCACTCGAAAACGATTTCCTGGTTAAGCGTATCCCGAGTGACTTAATACAGCATCCGAGGCTGTTTATAGCGATGATACCGACGCGAAGCGACTCCCGACACAGGTGGTATGCTAATCAGCGTCTGGAGAGAACTGGGGCCTTTTTTCCTTGCGCAGCGTTCTTATGTATAAAGCCGCGGTGCGGACGGCTAAGGGAACGCCTGATCAAATCGGCTCTCCCGACTAGCCGCTGGGCTAGTAATACACCACTTTAAGTTATTGAATAAATCATCATTTCCCTTGCTGATGGCCGATGAAGCTCTCAATTTAAATGTGCATTCAGCACACAGGTAAGTAATCATAATAAAAGTCTGACGTGGCTAGGTCAATTATTTTAGGCGATAGAATTAATTTAATTACACTACATGCAGTAGACGAGCTCTGAACTTGCCCTTTGGAGATACGCTATCGCTATAGTTTTATAGTTATTGAGTTGAAACTTCTCACATCTTTATGATTATAGCGGATCTCCATTCTACTTTAATTTAAACATCCTAGCCTTATTTATTAGCCTTAAGTAGGATCTTGCTTCCTTAATTTTTAAGAAAAAAACCAGAAAATTTTGAATTTCAACCAAAATCTTAATTTGTGAGATCCAGAAGACTGTTTCTATTAAATTATTATGAAAAAGGAATCTAAATATAAATTTTTAAGTCTCTAGCTCTTTTCTGTTGCGCCAATGATTTTTACAGAAAAACGTCCAAATTTCGAAAATGGTTAATGTTATCGAACTGATATTCAACACATATTGATTTAGCATTACTCCTGACATGGTAGAACCGTTTCAGGTAAATTAACTTGATTTTTAAAGTATTGCGCTACATTTATGACGTCAGAGCTAGTTACAGCGGACTAGGCTGGCACACAATGGAAAGACTGATGAGCATTTTATAAGGCGTGAGTAGGCTGCTTCCCTACATGATGGCCTCAGAAGTTAAGTCCCATAGTGCTCAGAGCCATTTTTTTTATGTTATGTCGTGTAACCTCTCCGCCACAGGCCATGCATTATGAACAGGAGTTCGACCGTGTTGAAAGATGCAATCGCCATCCCCGAATGGCTCTTCAAATGGCTCTGAGTACTAAGGGACTCAACACCTGAGGTCGTCAGTCTCCAGCTCTTCAACAGTGGGAAGCAAGAAGGTGCTTAAAACATCAATGTAGGCCTGTGCTGTGATAGTGCCATGCAAAACAACAAGGGGTGCAAGACCCCTCCATCAAAAACACCACCACACCATAACACCACCGCCTCCGAATTTTACTGTTGGCACTACACACGCTGGCAGATGATGATCATCGGGCATTCGCCACACCCACACCCTGCCATCGGATTGCCACATTGTGTACTGTGACTCGTCACTCCACACTCCACACGAAGTTTTTCCACTGTTCAATCGTCCAAGCGAAGCGTCGTTTTGCATTTAACGGCGTGATGTATGGCTTATGAGGAGCTGCTCGACTATGAAATCCAAGTTTTCTCACCTCCCCCCAACTGTCACAGTACTTGCAGTGGATCCTGATGCAGTTTGAAATTCTTGTGTGATGGTGTGTATAGATGTCTGTCAATTACACATTACGACCCTCTTCAACTGTCAGCGGTCTTTGTCAGTCCACAGACGAGGTCGTCCTGTACGCTTTTGTGCTGTTCGTGACACTCCACGGTTTGACGTCACTATCACATCGGAAACAGTGGACCTAGCGATGTTCAGGAGTGTGGAAATCTCGCGTAGAGACGTATGACACAAGTGACACAAAATCACCTGACCATGTTCGAAGCCCGTGAGTTTCTCGGAGCACCCCATTCTGCTGTTTCACGATGTCTAATGACTACTGAAGTCACTGATATGGAGTAGCTGGCGGTAGATGGCAGCACAATGCACCTAATATGAAAAACGTATGTTTTGGGGGGTTTCCGGATACTTTTGATCACATAGTGTATGTCTAATGTAAAACTTTATCTCCCTTTTAGTATCTTCTGTCTGGTACAAATTGAAGCAGGGGCAGCGAAGATTACAACAAATTAAATTTCACCTTAACATAAATGTTGTACTTTTATTAATAATTTATTAAGTTTAATACTTAAATTTTTGATTTATTTAATTAAAACAATTTTTTAAATTAATTAACAATTTATTTATTACTGTTATTAACATCACGACTTTTCAAACGGTTGCTTCTTTGATCAAATACTGTTTGAATAGAGAAGTCTTTTTACTAAATTATTATTACTAACTATGATTTTCAGTTTTTCGATTTTTACTTTGAGATATTAGTCATTCATTGAACTGCTATAACCAAGCTTTTTTAAATAAAAACCAGAGCGGAGTATCTGAATTTTTATACTAATTAGTATTAATTGATGTTTTCAGTAAATGTTTTTTTTCTCATACAATCAACCAACCCAAAATACATTGCCTGAAAAGGAAGGAGGAAGCGAAAGTAAACTTTACGAGTTGACAGGATAGACGATATCAGTCGTTATAAAACTGAGACCAATACAGGGTGGAGAAAAATTGTGGCATGAAATTTTAACCCTGGATAACTGATGCCAGTAGGAACCAAAATTACTGATGTTATGTAAGTCGACAACGCACAATTTTTAAACTACGGAAACTTGGTGCCACGCACTCCGATTGGCCGTGTGATTGCCCTGCTGCCGTTCGTCGATTGACGGGCGGTGCTATGGTTGTCGGTTCACACATACAAACGTCCCTCGCCCTGTCACTGCCCAAAGTGAAACGCACACGTGCCGAATAGGTCTTGCTGTTTGCTCCTCACGTCAGAGGCATTCACACGTAAGCTTCGCTTCGGAGCAGACACACACGTCACCTGCTATTTAATCATGCAGTAAGCATGGCGGCACAGTATACGTTTGATGGACAACGAGATATGATTTTTGTTTATGGACTAGCCGACGGTAATGCGGATGAAGCTCGACGGTTGTATGAGGACTTGCACCCAGCAAGACGCCACTCACACCCGCGTACCTTTACAGCAAACTCATCGGCGACTTGACGAAACAGGCTCGTTAGCGGGATATCAGGCGATGCTGGAAGACCTCGAACATGATGGGACGCTGGATTTGAAGAGACCTCGAGCCCTTCGAGGAAGCACCTGCGACAAGTACTCGAGGGGTTGGACACGAAATGGGGGTCACGTATCGGTTAGTCTGGGAAGTTTTGAGGGATGACGGCCGGCATCCAGTTAGTTTCCACCCTGTCGTCCTCTGGCGGCCGATGACACAGGCTAGGGTTTTGCCGGTGCTTTCTCCGACGCGTTGCACGAGATCTCGATTTCCCCGCCATTGTGTCATTTACCATCTGGATGGTCTTTAAACGCTCGAAACGTCAATTACTGGGCAAGGGGAAATCCTCACGTCGCTTACGTCCACGGACACCAGGAACGATTTTCTCTCAACATTTGGGCGGGCATTGCGGGTGACCATCTGACTGGGCCGGTACGTCTACCTCCTAGACTTACCGGAGCAAATTCCCTTCACCAGAAACTCTACCCAACCTGCTGGAAGATGTTCCCCTGTACATACGGCTGTACATCTGGTTGCAGAATAATGGGGCGCCCGCACTTAACAGACTTGCTGAGCGCGGATATTTAAATGAACTCTTCGACGGGCGGGTAATTGGCAGAGGTGCTCGTAGGGACATGCCCCCCCCCCCCCCCCCCCCACCGCGATCACTAGACTTCACGCCACCGGACTTTTTCCTGTGGGGATTCTTCAAGGTTCTAGTTCATCCATCGCGATGCGAACCACCTAGAAACGAAAAAGAATGGATCGCATTAATCATGCCGCCAATCACATCAGAGCAATGCCAGGAATCTTTGATCTTTGAAAGAGTCCGGTAAAACATCGTTCGACGTTACCAAGCTTGTGTCGCGTCAGAGGGTCGCCAGTTCGAGCACCTACTTTAAGTAAACAACTTCATAGCTACAAAAAAAAAAAAAAAAAAAAAAGGCCCATTTCAGAGCCGACACAATTTGTAAAAGACTTTCTGCATGCGAACTAACAGCTGTTGACGGGTTTGTTCCCGATACGTCTTATCGTGAAACTACAATGGATTCGCCCCCAGAGCGGAAGGGTGGCGCGCTACCACCGAGCGTGCGGGCCCGCCTTTAATTCGTCGCGATCTCCGGCAGGCAAAGCATTCGCAGTCATGCGTTGTCCGTAGCATCCGGTCGTCGAGCAGATGCGCAAAACTATAGGCCTGTATCTCTGACATCGATCTGTTGTAGAATTTCAGAACATGTTATTTGATCGCGTATCATGTCATTTCTGGAAACCTAGAATCTACTCTGTAGGAATCAACATGGATTCCGGAAACAGCGATCGTGTGAGACCTAACTCACTTTATTTGTTCATGAGAACCAGAAAATATTAGATACAGGCTCCCAGGTAGATGGCATTTTCCTTGACTTCCGTAAGGCGTTCGATACAGTTCCGCAATGTCGCCTGATAAACAAAGTAAGAGCGTACGAAATATCAGACCACCTGTGTGGCTGGATTGAAGAGTTTTTAGGAAACAGAACACAGCATGTTGTTCTCAATGAAGAGACGTCTACAGACGTTAAAGTAACCTCTGGCGTGCCACAGGGGAGTGTTATGGGATCATTGCTGTTGTTGTTGTGGTCTTCAGTCCTGAGACTGGTTTGATGCAGCTCTTCATGCTACTCTATCCTGTGCAAGCTTCTTCATCTCCAGGTACCTACTGCAACCTACATCTTTCTGAATCTGCTTAGTGTATTCATCTCTTGGTCTCCCCCTACGATTTTTACCCTCCACGCTGCCCTCCAATACTAAATTGGTGATCCCTTGATGCCTCAGAACATGTCCTACCAACCGATCCCTTCTTCTGGTCAAGTTGTGCCACAAACTTCTCTTCTCCCCAATCCTATTTAATACTTCCTCATTAGTTATGTGATCTACCCATCTAATCTTCAGCATTCTTCTGTAGCACCACATTTCGAAAGCTTCTATTCTCTTCTTGTCCAAACTATTTACCGTCCATGTTTCACTTTCATACATGGCTACACTCCATACAAATACATTCAGAAATGACTTCCTGACACTTAAATCTCTACTCGATGTTAACAAATTTCTCTTCTTCAGAAACGCTTTCCTTGCCATTGCCAGTCTACATTTTATATCCTCTCTACTTCGACCATCATCAGTTATTTTGCTCCCCAAATAGCAAAACTCCTTTACTACTTTAAGTGTCTCATTTCCTAATCTAATACCCTCAACATCACCCGACTTAATTCGACTACATTCCATTATCCTCGTTTTGCTTTTGTTGATGTTCATCTTATATCCTCCCTTCAAGACACTATCCATTCCGTTCAACTGCTCTTCCAAGTCCTTTGCTGTCTCTGACAGAATTACAATGTCACCGGCGAACCTCAACGTTTTTATTTCTTCTCCATGGATTTTAATACCTACTCCGAATTTTTCTTTTGTTTCCTTTACTGCTTGCTCAATATACAGATTGAATAGCATCGGGGAGAGACTACAACCCTGTCTTACTCCCTTCCCAACCACTGCTTCTCTTTCATGCCCCTCGACTCTTATAACTGCCATCTGGTTTCTATACAAATTGAAAATAGGCTTCCGCTCCATGTATTTTACCCCTGCCACCTTTAGAATTTGAAAGAGAGTATTCCAGTCAACATTGTCAAAAGCTTTCTCTAAGTCTACAAATGCTAGGAACGTAGGTTTGCCTTTCCTTAATCTTTCTTCTAAGATAAGTCGTAAGGTCAGTATTGCCTCACGTGTTCCAACATTTCTACGGAATCCAAACTGATCTTCCCCGAGGTCGGCTTCTACTAGTTTTTCCATTCGTCTGTAAAGAATTCCTGTTAGTATTTTGCAGCTGTGGCTTATTAAACTGATTGTTCGGTAATTTTCACATTTGTCCACACCGGCTTTCTTTGGGATTGGAATTATTATATTCTTCTTGAAGTCTGGGGGTATTTCGCCTGTTTCATACATCTTGCTCACCAGATGGTAGAGTTTTGTCAGGACTGGCTCTCCCAAGACCGTCAGTAGTTCCAATGGAATGTTGTCTACTCCGGGGGCTTGTTTCGACTCAGGTCTTTCAGTGATCTGTCAAACTCTTCACGCAGTATCGTATCTCCCATTTCATCTTCGTCTACATCCTCTTCCATTTCCATAATATTGTCCTCAAGTGCATCGCCCTTGTATAGACCCTCTGTATAATAATTCCACCTTTCTGCTTTCCCTTCTTTGCTTAGAACTGGGTTTCCATCTGAGCTCTTGATGTTCATACAAGTGGTTCTCTTATCTCCAAAGATCTCTTTAATTTTCCTGTAGGCAGTATCTATCTTACCCCTAGTGAGATAAGCCTCTACATCCTTACATTTGTCCTCTAGCCATGCCTGCTTAGCCATTTTGCACTTCCTGTCGATCTCATTTTTGAGACGTTTGTATTCCTTTTTGCCTGCTTCATTTACTGCATTTTTATACTTTCTCCTTTCATCAACTAAATTCAATATTTCTTCTGTTACCCAAGGATTTCTACTAGCCCTCTTCTTTTTACCTACTTGATCCTCTGCTGCCTTCATTACTTCATCCCTCAAAGCTACCCATTCTTCTTCTACTGTATTTCTTTCCCCCATTCCTGTCATTTGTTCCCTTATGCTCTCCCTGAAACTCTCTACAACCTCTGGTTCTTTCAGTTTATCCAGGTCCCATCTCCTTAAATTCCCACATTTTTGCAGTTTCTTCAGTTTTAATCTACAGGTCATAACCAATAAATTGTGGTCAGAGTCCACATCTGCCCCTGGAAACGTCTTACAATGGGATCATTGCTTTTCACAATATATATAAATGACCTAGTAGATAGTGTCGGAAGATCCATGCGGCTTTTCGCGGATGATGCTGTAGTATACAGAGAAGTTGCAGCATTAGAAAACTGCAGCGAAGTGCAGGAGGATCTGCAGCGAATAGGCACTCGGTGCAGGGAGTGGCAACTGACCCTTAACATAGACAAATGTAATGTATTGCGAATACACAGAAAGAAGGATCCTTTATTGCATGATTATATGATACCAGGGCAAACACTGGTAGAAGTTACATCTGTAAAATATCTGGGAGTATGCGTACGGAACGATTTGAAATGCAATGATCATATAAAATTAATTGTTGGTAAGGCGGGTGCCAGGTTGAGATTCATTGGGAGAGCCCTTAGAAAATGTAGTTCATCAACAAAGGAGGTGGCTTACAAAACACTCGTTCGACCTATATTTGAGTATTGCTCATCAGTGTGGAATCCGTACCAGGTCGGATTGACGGAGGAGATAGAGAAGAGCCATAGAAGAGCGGCGCGTTTCGTCACGGGGTTATTTGGTAACCGTGATAGCGTTACGGAGATGTTCAGCAAACTCAAGTGGCAGACTATGCAAGATAGGCGCTCTGCATCGCGGTGTAGCTTGCTGTCCAGGTTTCGAGAGGGTGCGTTTCTCGATGAGATATCGAACATATTGCTTCCCACTACTTATACCTCCCGAGGAGATCACGAATGTAAAATTAGAGAGATTCAAGCGCGCACGGAGTCGTTCTTCCTGCGAACCATACGCGACTGGAACAGGAAAGGGAGGTAATGACAGTGGCACGTAAAGTGCCCTCCGCCACACACCGTTGGGTGGCTTGCGGAGTATAAATGTATATGTAGATGTAGATGTAGATGAACAGGGCAGTGCCGCAGCCAATCGGAGCGCGTGGCGCGAAGTTTCAGTAGTTTATAACTGGTGCGTTGTCGACCTACACAACATTAGTAATATTGGTTCCTATCAGCTATCCAGGGTTAAAATTTCATGACACAGTTTTTCTCCACCGTGTACACAAAGAACTTGCCAATATAAGGCTACTTATGGGAATGACATTGTACCTCCTGTGGCCTGGACACATGCCTAATTCGGCTGGAAAGCCTGTCATAGCTTCTCCTAGGGCAAGGTGGCCGACAACTGTTGTAACTGATCCTTGATATCCTGAATAGTGACCCTGCAATGGAGGTGACGTCCGGGCTGGAACCACTCCCGGGAGTATCTCAACATCACGAACACAGTTGATAGAAACATGCGCTGTGTGCGGAAGAGCATTGTCATGTTGAAATATGGCACCGTGGTACTGTCACATCAGGAATATCACATGAGGAGGCAGGATTTACGTGCGTACCTTTCTGCCGTTCCCTTAATCACTACCAACCGAGACGAGAAGTCATACCGATGGCTCCCCACACGATGACGGCAGCAGTGACCCCGCTGTCCCTCTCAAGAACAATGGAAGACTGGGGCGCTCCCCAGACGGCCGCCATACTTATCAACGATGGTTAACCAGGGTAGTGGAGAACCACGATTCGTCCTTGAACACAATGCGACGCTATTCATAAGCAGCCCATGCATCCCGGTCACCACACCAAACGCACCTGTTTGTTTTGCAGTGTTAACAGCAGTCGACGCATGGGACGGTAATTCGCTGTTCCGGCTGCAGCTAATCTCCGACCAACGGCGCGGGATGTCATATACTGTTGCAAGCAGTCTACTGCTCGTTCTCGGACGACAAGCGAAGATTTGAAGGGGTTACGATGCGCCTGGTGCTCAAAAACTCGATCATCTCTCGTGGTGGTTAGACGCGGTCGACTGGAAACTTTAAAACGTGTATTCCTGCTCTCACGTTCCTATGCCGTACACCATCGTTCCACTGCCATTTCCGAATGCCTCGCGAACCTGGATATTGCACGATTCGACCAGGTGACCAAATGGAGACTCACAATAAAGCCCCTTTCGACCCGTGGCAGGTGCTGATAACGTTGACTCATACGACTGCGCTGCATCTGTGTCTTTCTCGCAGTGATTGTTGTGGACTGACAAGGCAGCCAGTCCACAGAGACGGGTAACCGAAAGGCACGCGTTTACACACGCAGGCTTGCTTTAGGTCTGAAACAGGATACGTAATGAATGCTATAAAGAAAAGTACGTAGCTGCTGGAATACTTAACTTTAATCCATCATTTGTATACAGCATTCTTGATGATACAAGTGAGACTCTCTCTTGAAATGGTTAATGGCGCCTTGCTAGGTCGTAGCCATGGACTTAGCTGAAGGCTATTCTAACTGTCTCTCGGCAAATGAGAGAAAGGCTTCGTCAGTGTAGTCGCTAGCAAAGTCGTCGTACAACTGGGGCGAGTCCTAGTGCGTCTCTCTAGACCTGCCGTGTGGTGGCGCTCGGTCTGCGATCACTGACAGTGGCGACACGCGGGTCCGACATGTACTAATGGACCGCGGCCGATTTAAAGCTATTTAAAGCTGGCGGTGACACCACAGTGATCGCACAATATCTGACACTGTTCAGTCCGCTTATAATTTCTACCAGGCATGGTAGCAATACTAAATGCGAACAACGCTAATGCAACTTCCTGGCACATTAAAACTGTGTGCCGGACCGAGACTCGAACTCGCGACCTTTGCCTTTCGCGGGCAAGTGCTCTACCACTACACTCTACAGCTGTGAGGACGGGGCGTGAGTCGTGCTTGGGTAACTCAGTTGGTAGAGCACTTGCCCGCGAAAGGCAAAGGTCCCGAGTTCGAGTCTCGGTACGGCACACAGTTTTAATCGGCCAGGAAGTTTCATATCACCACACACTCCGCTGCAGAGTGAAAATCTCATTCTGGAAACACTAATGCATTCTGGCGGCCATCCTACCTGTCACTGATAACTGAAACTCTAATAATTTATAGCCGTCGATGGTGTATAGCTGTACGAAGTTACGCTGACATTCGACCATATTTTCTGGATGACTTACTTCTTCTGTCAGAGAGCTCACTTTCCGATTTTCACCAGAAATTCGATACTTTCGCATTCTTTCTCTTAGTTGCGTGCACTTCCGATCGCACTGGATGCGCAGCGAGGCGTAAAATTTATTCATGGCTTAATTGCAGGACTAATTAAAATTACCTCGGTAGTTATTCTGGTACAGCTTAAATTAATTAACGAAGGACTGTCACGTTACAGTAATCATATTTGAGAAACCCACTTTCTCGTCAGTTTTGATATGATCAGTAACAGTGGATCTGCCGTGAGTTGTCAATGACGTTTCTAACGGTCGAACAGTATAATTTAGATCAGTTTATAACACCACCGGCTCTTAGTAAATTAACAATATACAGATAATGTTACTCACATGACCGGAATATGATTTGACCGTGACTGTGTAATTGTTAGTATCGGACTGAATTCATTTCTTGAAAGATTTCTATTGATAAGAAGCAGTAACAGAAGAAATGGTAATCGAGCCAAGGTTCTATTACTAATAAAGTAAATTGCAACTGCGTAAAAAGAACTGTCGCCAGCCAAATTAGGCAAAGTTGTACCAAGTACTAGCACTGTTCATGAAGAAAGTTAAGTATTGGTATTTACTTTACTTGATACCGAAATTTATTTTTCCTTATTGGGCAGGAGGCTGTACCGCACTTTAGCAAGTATTTACCAGTGATACGGCATGAACAACATAGAAGGAACGTTAAATGTTTATGGAACAACTTGCTCTCAGTAACACTTACTACCTGTACATTAAGGTAGGAAAGCTAATGGTCATTACATGCAATGGATTACTGGTGATGCAGCACTGTTAATCTCGGCATGAATTTCTTTTATCAGCTTAGTTATAGGGAAATACTGTCACTGAATTGGTTTTCAGATATTCATATTCTCTGTTTTGATTATTATTTGTTTTCTCAAGCAGCATTCACTCCTTAGTATTATATAGCTCAAATGAAACAGTGGTCCTTGGATCTGCTCCAATCGGAACAGTTGTAGCCAGTTACTTATTAGAGCACGTAAACGTTATAAAACTAGCAGTTGCACTTCAGTAGTAAAGTTGTTGTAACGTGGAAAGCAAAGCCGTTTCAACAATTATCACGGGGGGCACAGAAGCTATTCTGTCAGTTACTAAGAACCAGGCTGACAAGTTTTGTTACAACACTATATGAAAGACAGTTTTATCTACAAAAATGGAAAATTTAAGCATTATAACAAACCGGTACGGCAACTATTCCTGGCCCGTCAAGTTAACTATTCAGCAACTGCTTCCAATAGAAATAACAATTAAGTAAGACTTCATTACAATTCTTCTTGGCAATTTTACTTTGATGAAACTTTGACTATTATTCTATGAAAAGCACGTCTAGTACTTAGAAACGAAACTCACTGAACAATTATGAAATCTGCTACACCACAAATGATATTAAACGTTGTTAAAGAAAGCACTTACTTTTATTTACATAAAATAGGATACACGGAATCATGATTAAGGACAAAATACAGGTGCTCAACACGAAGTTTAAAGAACACAAACTTATTATTGGATAAGAAACCACATAACTGGTCCGAGCATTTATGTAGTAGTCTAGTGATTATTTTAAGTCGAAGGTCATGGTTTTTGGTATCTCCTGTGGCTACACATCGTAAAATGGCGGCGAGGTCGTCGTGGTCCTTGCACTGTAACAAGCTTCTGAAATTCTCTTCTTGGCGTCGAATTTTCGTAGTTCAGAGCAAGCCAATGTATGCCACGAATAGTAAGCCAAATTTCATCAACATCCGAGCCTACATTAAATAATCTTGCTGCTCTTCTTGCCTCATTCAGCACTCAAGATGCGAACACTTTGTATGCTAGCCACCAACTCTTGCCACAAAGGAACCCTGCAGTTCGACCGCAACATTCACTTTTTCTATTCCTGTCAAGCCAGTTTCTTTGCGCAGGCACTTCCTCCATGTTTTAAACGTACTTTCCCTGTGCTGACTCAGTACAAGTACAGTTTTAATATTTCAGTACTTTATCAGAACAGTACTTTTGAAATTACATATACACATTAACTACAGTGACATAAATAATGAATAAAACGTTTATATAGATGTTCCATCAAAGAGATTAATGGTACAGAGGTCACATTAAACGTAAACAGACACAGAAGTTAAAAATGAGAAGTACAGGTGATACCGGTATTAGTGTTATAGCTTCGGCGGTTAATTTTACGCACTCCATAAATATTTCCTCCTACAAATTATTGCAGTGATTCCCTACACGCATCAAGAGAAAGTCGTGTTCTGTAGCACAAATTTTATCCCTAACAACAAAAGTCAACAACAGTAAAGCGGGCTGCGAAAACACCAGCTATTTATTCACCCATTCTTCTCAGCACACTTACTCATGTGGGTCTGAGCACTATGGGACTTAACTTCTAAGGTCATCAGTCCCCTAGAACTACTTAAACCTAACTAACCTAAGGACATCACACACATCCATGCCCGAGGCAGGATTCGAACCTGCGTCCGTAGCGGTCACGCGGTTCCAGGCTGTAGCGCCTTTAACCGCTTGGCCACCCCAGCCGGCCTTACTCATGTGCATAACGTTATTATACAGTTATAACATTAATCGGGCAAGCAATATCAACAAACATTATGTAATTTTTGCTAACACATTTGGAAAACACAGCAACCTACATCTAGTAAGTCTTGATAGCAAAAAATATAATTTATTTATGGTGACAAGTTTCAGTCTTGGAAGACCATTAAAATTATTATGCACATGAATGTAGTGTCTCCACGGAATGTAGAAATTTTTTATTTATGTTTGCTATTATTCCACTTTTGTGATCCTAAATCATTTGAAGATGTTAGAACTTGCAATGGAGTTGTTTATAGTACATTTTCTGAAGCACACCAAAAACAGTATTGTTTCAAATCAGAATGAATGGCGTGAACGTTTAAATGAAGCAAAGGAACTGAATTGGCAAGAAAATGCATGAATTTTTTAGTGTAATTCGTGCATTTAACACACCAGCAGATGCTTTAGCATTGTGGCTTGAATCTGGAATATTTTTTGGCAAAGGTTTCTTAAGGGAATATAATGAAAAAATTTCTTACAAGAGAGCACTATTACAAATTGATATTTTGAATGGACATAATTTGACATGTCAATTGTTTTGATTACCTGTTCCAATGTTAATGCCAGAATTTTCTTAAGCAAGTATTTTAGATCCAATCCATGAAGACTTACAGTTTAATGAACTTTATGAAAGAGCTAACTGTGAACAGCAGTGTTATTCATAAAGTTCAGAAGGATGATAGTGGCTCAAATGTGTTTTGCTTAACTGCTCATACAGGTTGTGCTAAAACATTCATACAAACTGCAGTTGTTCATAAATTAAATTCGCTGACTTTTCATTTCACTGCAACAGACTTCAGTGGCATAGCATCAACCCTTCTACTTGGAGATACAACCTTGCTCTATGTATTTAAATCGCCCATTCTAATTTTGGAAAATCCAGTGCCCAGTGTAATATCAAACAGTAACAATGGTCAGTACATTAATCCATGTTCATTGATTCTTATTGACAAAGTTACCATGTGTCCACTTCACGTAAAGAAAAGAATAGACATGTTATTTAGAAATTTATGTACCGATGAATATCATAAACACAAAATTTTGGAGGTAAAACTGTTGTTTTGCAAAGTGTTTTTCAACTAATTTTACAAGTTGTTTCACATGGCTCATATGCAGCGTTACTTGAGGATTGCATTGTTAAGTTGGAATGAGTTTCATAAATTTAATCATATTACTTTAACTCAAAATGGGTGCTTTGCCATATGATGTAGAGTTTGTACGTTTTTTTAAGCAGATTGGTAATGGCCAAGCAAGAAAATTTCTACATTTTGATGACAATATTGTTGAAATACCACAGCAATTAGTCAGTGGTCAAAACAGTATCATTAATCATATTTGTGCCAATATTGAGGAAAACATTTTATCACAATACCTGTTAAATTCAATTATTCTTGCACCAAAAGTGATTATTGTATAATAATAAATAACATATATTCAGTGCTATGCCAGGTGAAGCAAAAATTTATCACAGCTACGGTAAAATAATTTGTAATAATGAATACGAAATTAATACCTACTATCCAGTACAGTTTTTGAATTCTCTGTCTGTAAGTGGTTTACCACCACTTTACCAATACACAAATTTCAATTACAATTATCTGCATTGTTCTTCTTATCAGAAATCTAAACACAAAAGAAGGTTTATTTAATGGAACCAGTTAACGGGAAGGCCTCAGATATTTATACACTCCTGGAAATTGAAATAAGAACACCGTGAATTCATTGTCCCAGGAAGGGGAAACTTTATTGACACATTCCTGGGGTCAGATACATCACATGATCACACTGACAGAACCACACGCACATAGACACAGGCAACAGAGCATGCACAATGTCGGCACTAGTACAGTGTATATCCACCTTTCGCAGCAATGCAGGCTGCTATTCTCCCATGGAGACGATCGTAGAGATGCTGGATGTAATCCTGTGGAACGGCTTGCCATGCCATTTCCACCTGGCGCCTCAGTTGGACCAGCGTTCGTGCTGGACGTGCAGACCGCGTGAGACGACGCTTCATCCAGTCCCAAACATGCTCAATGGGGGACAGATCCGGAGATCTTGCTGGCCAGGGTAGTTGACTTACACCTTCTAGAGCACGTTGGGTGGCACGGGATACATGCGGACGTGCATTGTCCTGTTGGAACAGCAAGTTCCCTTGCCGGTCTAGGAATGGTAGAACGATGGGTTCGATGACGGTTTGGATGTACCGTGCACTATTCAGTGTCCCCTCGACGATCACCAGTGGTGTACGGCCAGTGTAGGAGATCGCTCCCCACACCATGATGCCGGGTGTTGGCCCTGTGTGCCTCGGTCGTATGCAGTCCTGATTGTGGCGCTCACCTGCACGGCGCCAAACACGCATACGACCATCATTGGCACCAAGGCAGAAGCGACTCTCATCGCTGAAGACGACGGGTCTACATTCGTCCCTCCATTCACGCCTGTCGCGACACCACTGGAGGCGGGCTGCACGATGTTGGGGCGTGAGCGGAAGACGGCCTAAGGTTGTGCGGGACCGTAGCCCAGCTTCATGGAGACGGTTGCGAATGGTCCTCGCCGATACCCCAGGAGCAACAGTGTCCCTAATTTGCTGGGAAGTGGCGGTGCGGTCCCCTACGGCACTGCGTAGAATCCTACGGTCTTGGCGTGCATCCGTGCGTCGCTGCGGTCCGGTCCCAGGTCGACGGGCACGTGCACCTTCCGCCGACCACTGGCGACAACATCGATGTACTGTGGAGACCTCACGCCCCACGTGTTGAGCAATTCGGCGGTACGTCCACCCGGCCTCCCGCATGCCCACTATACGCCCTCGCTCAAAGTCCGTCAACTGCACATACGGTTCACGTCCACGCTGTCGCGGCATGCTACCAGTGTTAAAGACTGCGATGGAGCTCCGTATGCCACGGCAAACTGGCTGACACTGACGGCGGCGGTGCACAAATGCTGCGCAGCTAGCGCCATTCGACGGCCAACACCGCGGTTCCTGGTGTGTCCGCTGTGCAGTGCGGTGTGATCATTGCTTGTACAGCCCTCTCGCAGTGTCCGGAGCAAGTATGGTGGGTCTGACACACCGGTGTCAATGTGTTCTTTTTTCCATTTCCAGGAGTGTATAATTATAATATTGATTGCGAAGTTCTAACTCGAATCACACAAAGCAGGGGTATTTCGATTCTACATGTACTTATGACTTATTTGGGTACTATTTTACATTATATGTTGCAACAAGTAGAACTGGATCTTTGGATGGTTTGAAATTTTATATTTGTGAACATAGTAGGTAAGAACATTTACCGAATGATGAAGGAATATTTACTAAAAATATTGTTTATACTGAGGTATTTTATCGTTGAATTGTAGAATAAAGCAATTAATTATTTCCCTCATCTGTGTCTTTCATTCTCTCATGGTTCCTCTCTGCCTGTTCTTACTCCTTTCCTGATAGCATTCAGGCAAGATCTAAAAATCAGCATAATGTTCAGGTAAAAACTAAGAATCTGCTTGGGACTAAATTCGAATCATTTATATTTTAAAAAAATTTGTTATGATACTTCATAAACGCATATGGTCGAATTTTGACCAGAGGCAATCCCAGTTAAAATTAGTCATTTAATGCATATCCCCCTGAGTCTCATAACTATTTTGTTGAAAGTGTTGCAGTGGTAAAATGGTAAAATGCCATGAGCCGTACTGCGGCTCACATTGGTGCTGTTTGTAGGTTTCCGGCCTCTGTTGGAGGCCAGACGGTATCATTTAGTTGACATGGTTGCGGTTGTCTTCTTCTCATGTTGAATGGCGCCACTCGGTTTCGAAAGCGTTGCCTGTCAGCTAGTGGCAGCAGCGGCGGTTATCGATTTGTAGTAAGTGTTGGCCTGTCTTTGGGGCGATGTCGTTTTTCGGGTCGTGTGAGTGGACCAGTTCGGTTGGGGACTCAGGAGGAACTAGGTCCGTGCAGTGCGGGAACACGCCGGGACCGACGGCGGCATGCATGGACTACTGGATTGAAGGGCTGTGGTCACGAGGATGCACGACCTCGTCGTAAACTGGATCCAGCAAGCTTTAAGATGAGTGCATTTCAATCCAAGTAGAGTCACTTGTGTGGGCTCCGTAGTACCTACTTGACGTGACACATTATCATCCCATCGTCATGTGCAGTTTGGTGGAACTGCATTCCGCTTAGTACTTGAAGACCCTACTGTGTTAAAAGCACTTGGCTCAGTGACTAGACGATGTGGTTACTCAACTGCGACTTAATAAAGCAGTGAACAGATTTGTTTCATTCTGCAAACCGTCGTCAGAGTTGTCACAGTGAGTTCAGTGTGGTTTGTGTGCCTAATGAATTAGATGTCGCTCATTTGGTACTTGGTTTGGGTCGCTTTGCGATTGTTTCCGCAATGACGTGTGGTTGCTGATTCTGGTTGGTTACATTTCGATTCTGCCTCGCACGCAAATAGAGTGGGGTTTTAGTTACTGTTAGTTTGTCTGCTGTTCTGAACTGTGACCTGTTTGTTCAGATTTTCGGGTTTGTGGAATCGGACGGAAATCTGGTAGTGGTTCCTTTCTCGTTTCGGGCGCGCTAAACACAGTATTCTGGGGACGTAGTGCAGACCGCCGGTACCGGCTATGGCGTATTGTTCCACCGTTGCATTTGGTTTACTGGACGTCAGGTGGCTTCAGCAATATTATCATTAGTCATTCGTTAGACTACCACTAGTCTGAGTTACCATCTTGTGAAGTGAACGTAACTTTTGGCTGCGTATCTCATCGCTCGCGAAAGTGTTTGTTGCCAGACCTTCTAAGAGGTCGATTCCTGGAGCACCGTCTGTGACTGGTCCTTGTGTTTTATTATTGTATTATTTTTTACCATACCTTGTAATGTCTACATTAAAGGTTATGTATGTCTATTAATAGTTCCAGTCGCCTTCTGATATTGATCTAGCAGTGTTACAAGGTTACCATCATCTTGTTTCATCCGTTTGGTGGTCAGTTACTTGTTTCTTTTAATTAACCTTTGCTTGTATTTGCTGTTTTACAGCAGGTTTCTATTTTTTATACAATTTTTTATATAATTGCCGTTCCTGGTCGTAAGGCCTTCTGTTGTAATTGTGGTCATTTACTTGGAAAAAAAATAATTCGATATTTTTATTTTAGCAGTAAGCCTTAAAACCTTATTTACTGCCATTCCTGGCGTCTGATACCTTCTGCTGCGTTTGTGGCCACTTGCTTTTTAATATTTCAATACCTGTAAGTCGTAATTGCAGCGAGTTCTTAAACATTCTTAATTTATTGCCATTCTTGGCGTGTAAGGCCTTCAGCCGTGATCACAGTGGCTTGTTATTATTTTTTTTTATTTTAAACATTGTCTGTTGTTACTTTTGAATACATTGTGGGAGTGAACAGTGATCAATGTTGTTACAAATACTTACTATCAAAAACAGTCATGATCACAAATTATTTATTCCGGTGACCGGTTTCGACCACAACTGTGGTCATCTTCAGACCAATGAGTAAGAACCTCCTTTTGGTGGTAAATCACTACTACTGATTTACTACTAGGAGGAGGTTCTTATTCAGTAGTCTGAAGATGACCACAGTTGTGGTCGAAACCGGTCACCAGAATAAATAATTTGTGCTCAAGACTGTTTTTGATAGTAAATACAATTATCTGTTGTATCTGTATTTTATGGTGATTTGCTAAATTGTAACGCACTGAAAACACTATTGTTTACACAGTTGTTTATTCCTTCATTAGTAACGTGTGGTATTTTTTATTTATTGTTGAGTCTGGAATTACTTGTTTAAGATAAATTGTGTGTAACTGTAAAACGCAATCACTAGTAACTGATTACGGCCCCGTCCACATTCGTAACCGAATCCTGCCTTCCCTTGACAACTAGGTTATATGCCAGACTTCAAATTTAAGACTTTTGGTTCAATCTTCACATGATTACAATTTTATTTAATATTGCTTCCTTCACCTCTGATAATGATTTGTTAAAGTGAAAAGTTTAATAAGTAAGTTACGAGGGATATCTTCATTAATACTTCCAGTTTACAGGAAGAACAATTTTTATTTACAGACTGTTTTATTTTTTAATTTGCTTTTTATGTACATTAACAGGTAAGTTAATGAGTATAGAAAATGAAGGCAAGGAATATAAATCTGACAGGAGTATTTTGATAGCGTGTATTATGAGGATAATTAAAATCAGTTACCTGTAATGCATTGCTACTACTGTGTAAGTGTAGGAACTGTTGACGTTTCGTTTTCGAACCTCACCTATTGTGAATCTGTTTTCCCTGTTGTAATATTTTTCTAAAATACCAGTGCAGAAATAAGCTTTCTGCATTTTCCCATTACGTGAGAAAGTTGTTATGCCAACAACTACTCGCTGAAATTATATTATTTGTGGACAAAAGAGAATTCAAATCTTAGAGGCTATTGACTTGAACGATGAATATCCCAGCAGCAAAAACTGAAATGGCTCATAAAATCTGAAATTAAACAAGTAAAACTTTATCAGGTCGAGTCCTGTTATTTCCAGAATGTCAAGTCAAAAACGCGAAGGTGAAAAAAATTATATAGAGCAGTTCCATAACGTGACGCCTGAAAAAAAATACGCTGTGCTCAAATTCTGCTACTACCGACCTTGTACTTTACTCGCCGAAATGTTATCGATATTTAACTACAACAAATCCTAACAAAAACGACACGTTTTCATGAATCTTCAGCGGGTCGTTGGCTTAAAACGGTTTACTCTCTTAACACACGGGTTATGAACCGAAAATAACTAAATACGAAAAATTCTTTAACTACCAATATGGTATTTTTTGTCATTTTATTGCAACAAATCGTATCGATAACGGTCCGTTCTCGAAACATTCACTGTGCTGGTGCTTATGAACAACATACATTCGTAGAGTGTGACGTATAACATGAAAACTAGTCAAAATGGGCTACTAGTGAACACGACAAATACATCCCATGACGTAATGGCTCCTCAAAGTGAAATAGTAGGAAATGACGTCACATGACTAGTAGAGCGCCCCATCAACCTTAGCTAATTCGTCCCGTGTGCCGACAGCTGTACTGGACAGGGCTGGCAAAGTGGACACTTAGCTTTATTCTCCTGGGGAACATACTGGAGCATATTGGAGAACATTAAAAATATTCAGAGAGACTTCTTTGGCTCTGTCAGTGGGTTATGTGGCGACAGATGCGCATGCTCCTCTGCAGTGTAACATTTTGCTTCTTCTCTACGTGACGTAAGATAAGTGACAAATTCATTTGCATGTATTAAAAATATATGTATTGCGACATTTAATAGCTGCAATGCTGGTAAGACGTTATATACTAGCCTTCGAAGAACTGAATTTCTGAATCGCCAAGGTTATGTAATTTCGTATTCAGACAACATCAAATACAGTGGAATGTCAGGTCTTAAATGGCTACACAGGATAATTGAAATGGCCTGGGAGTCGGGACAGGTTCCATCAGACTGGACAAAAGCAGTAATCACACCAATCTTTAAACATGGAAACAGAAAAGATTGTAACAACTACAGAGGTATCTCTTTAATCAGCACTGTGGGTAAAATCTTCTCAGGTATTGTTGAAAGGAAAGTGCGAGTACTAGTTGAGAACCAATTGGATGAAAATCAGTGTGGGTTTAGGCCTTTTAGAGGTTGTCAGGACAAGATCTTTAGCTTACGGCAAATAATGGAGAAGTGTTATGAGTGGAACAGGGAATTGTATCTATGCTTTATAGATCTAGAAAAGGCATATGACCGGGTTCCTAGGAGGAAGTTATTGTCTGTTCTACGAGATTATGGAATAGGAGGCAAACTTTTGCAAGCAATTAAAGGTCTTTACATGGATAGTCAGGCAGCAGTTCGAGTTGACGGTAAATTGAGTTCATGGTTCAGAGTAGTTTCAGGGGTAAGACAAGGCTGCAACCTGTCTCCACTGTTGTTCATGTTATTTATGGATCATATGTTGAAAACAATAGACTGGCTGGGTGAGATTAAGATATGTGAACACAAAATAAGCAGTCTTGCATATGCGGATGACTTAGTTGTGATGGCAGATTCGATTGAAAGTTTGCAAAGTAATATTTCAGAGCTAGATCAGAAATGTAAGGACTATGGTATGAAGATTAGCATCTCCAAAACTAAAGTAATGGCAGTGGGAAAGAAATATAAACTGATTGAGTGCCACATAGGAGGAACAAAGTTAGAACAGGTGGACGGTTTCAACTACTTAGGATGCATATTCTCACAGGATGGCAACATAGTGGAAGAACTGGAAGCGAGGTGTAGCAAAGCTAATGCAGTGAGCGCTCAGCTACGATCTACACTCTTCTGCAAGAAGGAAGTCAGTACCAAGACTAAGTTATCTGTGCACCGTTCAATCTTTCGACCAACTTTGTTGTATGAGAGCGAAAGTTGGGTGGATTCAGATTACCTTATCAACAAGGTTGAGGTTACGGATATGAAAGTAGCTAGGATGATTGCAAGTACTAGTAGATGGGAACAATGGTAGGAGGGTGTCCACAATGAGAAAATCAAAGAAAAACTGGGAATGAACTCTATAGATGCAGCAATCAGGGCGAACAGGCTTAGATGGTGGGGTCATGTTACACGCATGGGAGAAGCAAGGTTACCCAAGAGACTCATGGGTTCAGCAGTAGAGGGTAGGAGGAGTGGGGGAAGACCAAGGAGAAGATACCTGGATTCGGTTAAGAATGATTTTGAAGTAATAGGCTTAACATCAGAAGAGGCACCAATGTTAGCACTGAATAGGGGATCATGGAGGAATTTTATAAGGGGGACTATGCTCTAGACTGAACGGTGAAAGACATAATCAGTCTTAAATGATGATGATGATGATGATGATGACAACAACATTTGGCGTAATGGTGTTCAGTTGGCTGAAGTGACAACAAGGTGCCAGGCGAGAGGCCACTTTAGGTGTGTGATGTAATCTATTTACCTAGTTTCAAGACAATGGAACTGGTAATAAGACCAGAGTAGACTATTCCATAAAAGGGCATTGGTGTATTAGCAACTTCGTGAAAAGCTACGTTCTCTTGCTACAGGAGTATCTTAAGATCCTGTTTTGTCGAAAACTGACACTTTGCACCCGTGGCTGTACACAAAATACAGACTGATTCTTGCAGAGAAGGAAACGGCATCCAAGCACTGTTGATAATGTGCTATTTATTTCTAACTGAGGAACCCATCTAAAGACGTGAACAGCCGTCTGAAGATGAACCTGGCCGTTGGAAACCTGTGACGGTGCCACTAATGTAAACAAACAGCATTATTATAGCGCCTGGTTGCTGTTTCCTTCTTCGCACGAACTAACCCGTGTTATTACATTAAGATGCCATCAAAATTATTTAACAAAGTCACTGCAATAAACGCCAGATTACGCAAGTTTATGTGCTGGGAAGATCTGACGATTTAATAGAAACAAATTTCTTCTGAAGCTAAGATTGCTAAACATTATATATTTCACGATGACCGCTGTCGACAGAATTTTGTTGTCATCGTTCGGTCTTGGGAAATTTAAAGCGTATATTTATCAGCTGCAGAGTGGGAAGCAAGCACATTAGTTTGTGTACTATGACTGGAACGTGTTCCTGCTATGTGACTGATAACTATGCACTTAAAATTCCCGAAGATCGGATGATGACAGCAACCTTCTGTCGAAAACCTGGTCATCATGAAGTAAATAATATTTAGCTATCTTGGCTTCAGAAGAAATTTGTTACCATTAAATCATGGGACTCCCAGGGTATTCAACAGGCATTGGATGCTGTAAAAAAAGAAAATGCCGTTTGTTACAGCAGCCAAACTATTCGGTGTCTCAAGAAAGTCAATTAAGAGAAGACTCCTTAAAAAAATTATGATGCTACGGAAGGTAAGAGGATTGTAAGTCTATTCAATCAAGATCAAGTGGGAGAATTACTTAACCATATTTTTGACATGGAATGAAGACATTATGGCATATCAGTAACTTATTTACACCGCTTGGCATTGCAGGTTGCTCAGCGGAATAATTTACCATAGCCATTCAGCGAAGAGAAAACGAGGGAACGCAAGGATTTAATACCACAGTTTAGGTGCAGACATCCAAACGTACGCCTTATAAAACCAGATTCATCTCAGTCTTTTTTTTCTTTTCTCTGTCTCTGGTTACTTTTTCGTACCTACCGGAAAAATTAGCCATTTTGCCGGCATTCACTTGTTTGTATCCCGCCTGGAAGGCGGCGCGTGGGTCTGCTCCTGAAAACTGAAAGATTGGCCGAATGGAGGAAGCGAGAAGGAGCAGGTGAGGTAAAACACGTCGGTACTGAAAGTAAGTAAAAGTGGTTTACTGGTGCATGAATATATACAGAGGCATACATAACTCTGTATAGATGAGCACGGTCCAAAGTCTCTAGCTGAAGCGAAGTGTCCCGACCGTGTGCTTTTGATCAAAGGGGCTGAATCTGGAGCGGAGCTCGTAGAGCTCCACAGCGCCGGCTAGAGGGCGCTGTCGTTGGTGTCGGTGTCTGTCGAAGTGCCAACCTAAGAACTTGCACCTACGCCGTGGCATCGTACCTATCGATACTACACGCTTACGCTCACTTTTCAACTGAAAAAGGAGGATTTCAATAACACTACAAATGTTTTACAGTTATAAATATATACAGTTTATGCCGATATGCCTATCGGTGACAAGATAAATACAGCATTTTTGCGACGCTACCTCGTTGTAAATCCAGCTTGTAATCTCGAGAAAACATGGCGGCCACTGTCTCGCTATACACCAAGGTGACAAAAGTCACGGGATAGCGATATGCACACACAAATACACTCCTGGAAATTGAAATAAGAACACCGTGAATTCATTGTCCCAGGAAGGGGAAACTTTATTTACACATTCCTGTGTTCAGATACATCACATGATCACACTGACCGAACCACAGGCACATAGACACAGGCAACAGAGCATGCACAATGTCGGCACTAGTACAGTGTATATCCACCTTTCGCAGCAATGCAGGCTGCTATTCTCCCATGGAGACGATCGTAGACATGCTGGATGTAGTCCTGTGGAACGGCTTGCCATGCCATTTCCACCTGGCGCCTCAGTTGGACCAGCGTTCGTGCTGGACGTGCAGACCGCGTGAGACGACGCTTCATCCAGTCCCAAACATGCTTAATGGGGGACAGATCCGGAGATCTTGCTGGCCAGGGTAGTTGACTTACACCTTCTAGAGCACGTTGGGTGGCACGGGATACATGCGGACGTGCATTGTCCTGTTGGAACAGCAAGTTCCCTTGCCGGTCTAGGAATGGTAGAACGATGGATTCGATGACGGTTTGGATGTACCGTGCACTATTCAGTGTCCCCTCGACGATCACCAGTGGTGTACGGCCAGTGTAGGAGATCGCTCCCCACACCATGATGCCGGGTGTTGGCCCTGTGTGCCTCGGTCGTATGCAGTCCTGATTGTGGCGCTCACCTGCACGGCACCAAACACGCATACGACCATCATTGGCACCAAGGCAGAAGCGACTCTCATCGCTGAAGACGACACGTCTCCATTCGTCCCTCCATTTCACGCCTGTCGCGACACCACTGGAGGCGGGCTGCACGATGTTGGGGCGTGAGCGGAAGACGGCCTAACGGTGAGCGGGACCGTAGCCAGCTTCATGGAGACGGTTGCGAATGGTCCTCGCCGATACCCCAGGAGCAACAGTGTCCCTAATTTGCTGGGAAGTGGCGGTGCGGTCCCCTACGGCACTGCGTAGGATCCTACGGTCTTGGCGTGCATCCGTGCGTCGCTGCGGTCCGGTCCCAGGTCGACGGGCACGTGCACCTTCCGCCGACCACTGGCGACAACATCGATGTACTGTGGAGACCTCACGCCCCACGTGTTGAGCAATTCGGCGGCACGTCCACCCGGCCTCCGGCATGCCCACTATACGCCCTCGCTCAAAGTCCGTCAACTGCACATACGGTTCACGTCCACGCTGTCGCGGCATGCTACCAGTGTTAAAGACTGCGATGGAGCTCCGTATGCCACGGCAAACTGGCTGGCACTGACGGCGGCGGTGCACAAATGCTGCGCAGCTAGCGCCATTCGACGGCCAACACCGCGGTTCCTGGTGTGTCCGCTGTGCCGTGCGTGTGATCATTGCTTGTACAGCCCTCTCGCAGTGTCCGGAGCAAGTATGGTGGGTCTGACACACCGGTGTCAATGTGTTCTTTTTTCCATTTCCAGGAGTGTATATCGTTTGGACCCTACACGACTGGAAAACCCTGGCCTGCTCAGATGAGTCCCGATTTCAGTTCTTAAGAGCTGATGGTAGGGTTCGAGTGTGGCGCAGACCCCACGAAGCCAAGCTGTCAACAAGGCACTGTACAAGCTTGTGGTGGTTCCCTTATTGTGTGGCTTGTGTTTTGATGGAATGGACAGGGTCCTCTGGTCCAGCTGAACCGATCATTGACTGGAAATGGTTATCTGCAGCCATTTATGGACTTCGTGTCCCCAAACAACGATGCAATTTTTATGGATGACAATGCGCCATGTCACCCGGTACAGTTGTTTGCGATTGGTTTGAGGAACAGCTGGACAATTAGAGTGAATGATTTGGCCACCCATATCGCCCGACATGAATGCCATAGAACATTTATGGGACACAATCGAGAGGTCAGTTTGTGCACAAAATCCTGCACCGGCAACTTTTTCGCAGCTGTGGACGACTATAGACGCAGCATGGCTCAATATTTCTGGAGGAGACTTCAACTTACAAGGATTTGGCGAGTCCTAGCCACGTCTTGTTGCTGCACTATGCCGGACAGAAGGAGATAGGGTACGATGTCAGGAGGAATCCACTTTTATCACTTCAGTGTATAGGCCCTCCATATAAGTGATCGGAGCATTCTTAACACATCGTGTCGACTGTTCTATTTCAGATTGCTGTCACCGTCAGCGTCCCCAAAGTTGTGGCAGTAATTGCCTGACGATGTCTTGTTGCGTTGCCTGTGTGAGCAGATAATTAACTGACTGATAACCGTAATAGTACTTATAGTTCACATATTGCTGTACCTGCATTTTTGTTTGTTACTAAGCAGGAAACTACACTCTTGGAGCTCCGACTTTTTTTGGATTCGGCAGTTAGTTTCTAGATGCATATTACTGTTGCTGAGTCTACTTAAATGGAAAAGAAAGAAATGAGAAAAGATACCTTTCTAAGATGTGTGGGAATTGGATATACGCTCCAATTTCATTCTCTCCCCTACCTCTTTTCGTCTCCCCCTTCCCTTTTCTTTATTCATCTCTCCTCCTTCCCCTCTCTCTCTCAGCCACCTCCTCCCTCTCTGTTGTCTGTCGCTCTTCTCTTCCCACCTCTCTCTCTCTCTCTCTCTCTCTCTCTCTCTCTCTCTCTCTCTCTCTCTCTCCATTTCCTCCTGCTCCCTCTCTCCCCCTCTCTGTCCATCACCTCCTCTGTTCATCGTCTCTGCTCCCACTCTCTTTCCATCTCTTCCTGCCCTCTTTATTTGTCCATCTCCTCGTACCCATTTTCTACGTCCATTTCCTCCTACCCCTCTATTTATCTCCTCCCCCCCCCCATCACCCGTCTATCTCCAACCTTCCTTGTTTATTGTTACTGAAAATTCTGATTCTGTAGTAGTATTCTAATCATAAACCAATAAACCATAAATACAACTTTCCTGTTTGCTAAGAACGTTTCGCTATTGTATATTTTTATTTACGAGGTTCATTCAATAATTAAAGAGACAAATTGGTCTGGAGAAAAAAGCGTTTATTTTTACAAAACAATACTTTTTCTAATTTTTAACATAATCCCCTAGAACATTTATGCACTTGTTCCAACGGGCTACATGATTTTTTATTCCGGCTGCAAAGAACTCTTTATCTTGATGTTTGAATCAATTTCCCACAAAATTTTTCACGTCGTCGTTGTGCCGGAACCTCTCCCCCGTAATGCCTCCTTCAGTGCACCAAACAAATGGAAATCACTAGGTGTTAAATCAGGACTGTAAGGGTGATGAGGCAGTATAATTCCCAGCCCATTTTGTCGACGGTTTCACAGGTTAGTTGAGCAATATGAGGACGTGCGTTGTCTTGATGGAGAATCACACCTCTCCTCTGAGATCCAAGACGTCTCCCTCTCTCAAGGCTTCCTTCACCTTGTTTAAAAGCAAATCCGATTAGTATTGGCTGTTCATTGTGCGCTGCTCTTCGAGATAATCACAAAAAATTGGAGATCCCGAAACACCGTGAACATGACTTTTCCTGCTGATGCTTAGTTTTTGAATTTTTTCTTGGCAGGTGAGTTGGTGTGCATCCACTCTATGCTTTGTCTTTTTGATTCTGGCTCGTGATAGTCAAGTTTCATCAATAGTTAAAATTTTGTTGAGGAAGTGCTCACCTTCTCTTTCATAACATTTCTTTAGCTCTGTGCATACTCTCAACCTTGTTTCCTTGTGCAGCCGCGTCGACTCCTTTGGAAGCCATCTTGCACATGTTTTGCGGTACTTCAGCTTGTTACAGATAATGTTATGAACTGTATCAGAACTAAGTTGAACCTAATCAACTATCATTTCCACAGTCACACGGCGGTAGGCACGAATAGTGTCATCAGTTCGAATTTCAGGTGAGGTCGGCCAGGAAGATGTTCGTCAGTCACGATCATTTTTGAACTGCTCTACCCCATTTGTAAAATTTGCGCGATTCATACAACCTTCACCATAAATGTTAGACATTCTACAGTATACACTCAATTGTTTCTCGCCTTTAGTAAGTAAACAACGACTAACAGAATGTTGTTCAACTAGCAGATTAGCCATCTCGAAATGTATTTTTGAGGTTATAAACAAAACAATGTTGATAGATCAGACAATCAGGGCTGAGCCCAGTGATGCCAACTTAAAGCCATAAAGTACCAAACTTGCCCTAGTAACAGTTTTTTCCCCGGAACAATTTGTCTCTTTAATTATTGAATGACCATTCTATATTTATATGTTAGAAAGTATATAGTTAATTTGTGTCTAAACGTATATTACAGTACTGTGTAAAAATCTGAAGTAAATCGGAAAGGTACATTTTGAGATTTTTGGTATTAATGTTTTCCCGTTACATATTCATATATTATATGTGACCCGCCAGGTTAGCCGAGAGCGCTAATGCACTGCTTCCTGGACTCGGGTAGGCGCGCTGGCTCCGGATCGAATCCGCCTGGCGGATTAACGACGAGGGCCGGTGTGCCGGCCAGCCTGGATGTGGTTTTTACGCGGTTTTCCACATCCCACCAGATGAATACTGCACTGGTCCGCACATCCTGCCTCAGTTACACGACTCGCAGACATTTGAAACACGTTCGGGCTATTTCATGGTTTACACTAGGCGCAGACAGCTGGGGTACACTGATTCCATCCCGGAGGGTACGGGATGGTGGCAGGAAGGGCATCCAGCCACCCCTTTAAATGAACCATGTCAATTCCGACTGTAACAATGCCAACCCTGCAAAAACTGCGGGACAAAGGCACACGCGAAAGAAGAATATTGATATATTTATTGTATGTATTAAGAACATAAATACGTTAAAGAAATAAGTATTTGAATGCAACATAGTGTCAAAATTCCAAAGCAATAGGGATGCGGGGCGGCAAAAGCATTCGGAGATATACGGATTTTAACAAACGAACATTTTTATTTACACAGACGTCTAGGAACCGCAGGCTTCCTAAATACTTGATTCGGGCTGCGGTTTGACGATCACTGGTCTACACTGTAATAGACACTGGCGCCACACAGGGTCGAAACTTGGAATCAATTGTAATGAAAATGCTTGCTACAAGGTGCCGTTGTTGTTGTTGTTGTTGTTGTTGTGGTCTTCAGTCCAGAGACTGGCTTGATGCAGCTCTCCATGCTACTCTATCGTGTGCAAGCTGCTTCATGTCCCAGTACGTGCTGCAGCCTACATCCTTCTGAATCTGTTTAGTGTATTCATCTCTTGGTCTCCCTCTACGATTTTTACCCTCCACGCTGCCCTCCAATACTAAATTGGTGATCGCCTGATGCCTCAGAACATGTCCTACCAACCCATCCCTTCTTCTAGTCAAGTTGTGCCACAAGCTCCTCTTCTCCCCAATTCCATTCAATACCTCCTCATTAGTTATGTGATCAACCCATCTAATCTTCAGCATTCTTCTGTAGCACCACATTTCGATAGCTTCTATTCTCTTCTTGTCCAAACTATTTATCGTCCATGTTTCACTTCCATACCTAGCTACACTCCATACAAATACTTTCAGAAACGACTTCCTGACACTTAAATCTATACTCGATGTTAACAAATTTCTCTTCTTCAGAAACGCTTTCCTTGCCATTGCCAGTCTACATTTTATATTCTCTCTACTACGAGCATCATCAATTATTTTGCTCCCTAAATAGCAAAACTCCTTTACTACTTTAAGTGTGTCATTTCCTAATCTAAATCCCTCAGCATCACCCGACTTAATTCGACTACATTCCATTATCCTCGTTTTGCTTTTGTTGATGTTCATCTTATATCCTTCTTTCAATACACTGTCCATTCCGTTCAACAGCTTTTCCAAGTCCTTTGCTGTCTCTGACAGAATTACTTTACCGGTGCCTTTAGACACTAAGTAAAAAAATGCCATATCGAGTATATGTATTAGTGGGGGAGTACTTAATCTCAAGAACGATTTCGTGTTACGTAGAGGGTCAGGGGATATCAGAGGGAACTGTGGAGGGTCCTTGCTCGGTGCTGCAGCCGCAGTTGGTTCCGCTCGTGTGGCGGCCACAGGCTACCGGCTACTGCATATGCTGATGGCGCTGCGGTGTTTCCCGTGAAGGCTGCGGAAGCGACGACGGCCGGCAAGGCCACGTGAAGGACAGCCTGCGGTTGCCGGACTGCCGTGGGCCAGGGGCACGGCCGCAGCAGCAGCCTGCAAGTCACCCTGCAACTCCAGTGAGGATTCTCTCAATGAAGCAGCGTGGTGTCTTTTGCCAGTGGCGTCATCCAGATGCAGTATTTCAGGTATACTAGGTGTTGTGTTGGCAGAAGAGCCAACACCGTGTTACTAATGGAGGCCGTAATGCACGAGTTTTAGCTCACGCAGGCTGGCGTGAGGAGGGAAGAACTATACTGACGTGAGGTCTGGAACATGACAAGGGATGAGAATTCAGAAAGCGGACGTAATTAGTTTGATACTTAACTTTAATCCATTAATGATGAACGTCGCTCTTGACGGTACATGAGTCACACTATTGTCTGTTCAGAAGACATAGTAACTGAATATGGCGCCTTGCTAGGTCGTAGCAAATGACGTAGCTGAAGGCTATGATAAACTGTCGTCTCTGCAAATGAGAGCGTATGTAGGCAGTGAACCATCGCTAGCAAAGTCGGCTGTACAACTGGGGCGAGTGCTAGGGAGTCTCTCTAGACTAGACCTGCCGTGTGGCGGCGCTCGGTCTCCAATCACTGATAGTGGCGACACGCGGGTCCGACGTATGCTAACGGACCGCGGACGATTTAAAGGCTGCCACCTAGCAAGTGTGGTGCCTGGCGATGACAGCACACTAGGAATGGAAGAAGAAGAAGAAGAAGAGAACTAGCTTCTCTTTTGACAGTTGTGTAACGTAGGTCCTGGAGGAGAGAGACGTTCATAGTGCTTGGAAGAAAGCGCAAGTCATTCCCGTTTCCAAGAAGGGTAGTCGAACAGACGCACCGGCGTTGGTCTGTTGCAGAATTTAAAACTCTCCTCTGCAGTATTCAATATGGGCTCCGAAAGCAACGATCATCTGAAACTCATCTCGCTCTGTTAGCCCACAAGACACAGGAAGTACTTCACAGCTTCACCCAGGTTGATGCAGCGTTTTCTGACCTCCACAAGGCGTTCGGTAAGGTTCCATATTGGCGCTTATTGAAACAAAAAATGATACGAGCGTACGGAATTTCAGGCTAGTTGTGTGACTGGATTTAAGAGTTTCTACCTAACAGAACACAGCATGTTACTCTTAAGGGGGGTAGGACGTCAAACGGGCCGACGTCGAGCAGGAGAGGCACCACAGGACATTTTAATTTCCAGTCTCTATACTTTTACAAATAAAATCATAAAACTTTGTCAGCATCACCAGGAAGGATTCAGGATTCACATCCATTGCAGTGGAAGTTCGAAAACATAACAAAATAATTTTTTTACCTGTGAAATTTCATCATTTTTTCACTTACTAATGACTGCATTTGTTGCTAGAGATACACTTTTCTTCATACGTTTGAGATATTCTTCGATGAATTTTGCGCAGCTTGCATACCATACTTACAGGTGTATGAAACTCTATAATTTATTTAATTTAAGAAAAAATGAATGATCTGTTGTATTTTAAACTTCATGTTTAGAAAAAACACAAATGTTGTAGTTAATTACCTTAATTTTTACCACAGTTTTTAATAGGTTTGGAAAATTCTACAGTTTCATACACCTTTAAGTATGGTTTGTATGCTGTGCAACATTCATCGAACCATCTCTCTTACTTATGAAGAGAAGTGTACCTATACCAACAAATGCGGCCATTAGTAAGTGAAAAAAATGATGAAATTTCACATGTAAAAAAAAATACTTCGTTATGTTATCGAACTTCCACTGCTATGACTATGAATTCTGAATCCTTCCTGGTCATGCTGACAAAGTTTTATGAATTTATTTGTAAAAGTATAGACAGTGGACATTAAAATGTCCTTTGGTGCCTCTCGTGCTCCAAGTCGGCCGTTTGACGTCTTACCCCCGGTAACGGAGAGAAATCTGCAGACCCAGCTCACTTTGAACACATACGTAGGAGGTGTTACAAGACCATTACTTTTCCATACTCTCTCTCTCTCTCTCTCTGGCTCTGGTAAACCAAAGTGTTACGACCATTGCCAACCGCGACGCTACCTGCCTGGTGGCGTTGCGAGCATGTGACGCGGTAACAAATATATGGAAGCGGAGCAAACACGAATAGGCCATCACCCTAGTGAAGATATGAGCTGCACATGGGGAAGTCCACTGAGATAAGCGATTTTGACAAAGACAGATTATTACTATGCAGAGCACGTGAACGAGTATCTCGAAAACGACGAAGCTGGTCGAATGTTCTCATGTTACTGTCGTCAGCATCTACGGAAAGAGGCAGAAGGGCAGTCAAACTACCTCTAGACGGTAAATGGTCGGGCGTTCACGCCGCGCGGGGTAGCCACACGGTCTGGGGCGTCTTGTCACGGTCCGAGTGTCTCCCCCCGTCGGAGGTTCGAGTCCTCCCTCGGGCATGGGTGTGTGTGTGTGTCGCTTTTAGCGTAAGTTAGTTTAAGTTAGGTTAAGTAGTGCGTAAGCTTAGAGAATGATAATCTCAGCAGCTTGGTACCATTTAAGACCTTTCCAAAATTTCGGGCGTTCACGACTCTTCACAGAAAGTGAAGGCTTGGCTGATCTGTGAAGTAGAAGAGATAGTGATCCGTGACATCTCTGCCGAAAGAGCACACTGCTAGTGCACGAACAAGTGTTTCGGAGAACGCTGTTCATAATACACTCCTGGAAATTGATATAAGAACACCGTGAATTCATTGTCCCAGGAAGGGGAAACTTTATTGACACATTCCTGGGGTCAGATACATCACATGATCACACTGACAGAACCACAGGCACATAGACACAGGCAACAGAGCATGCACAATGTCGGCACTAGTACAGTGTATATCCACCTTTCGCAGCAATGCAGGCTGCTATTCTCCCATGGAGACGATCGTAGAGATGCTGGATGTAGTCCTGTGGAACGGCTTGCCATGCCATTTCCACCTGGCGCCTCAGTTGGACCAGCATTCGTGCTGGACGTGCAGACCGCGTGAGACGACGTTTCATCCAGTCCCAAACATGCTCAATGGGGGACAGATCCGGAGATCTTGCTGGCCAGGGTAGTTGACTTACACCTTCTAGAGCACGTTGTGTGGCACGGGATACATGCGGACGTGCATTGTCCTGTTGGAACAGCAAGTTCCTTTGCCGGTCTAGGAATGGTAGAACGATGGGTTCGATGACGGTTTGGATGTACCGTGCACTATTCAGTGTCCCCTCGACGATCACCAGTGGTGTACGGCCAGTGTAGGAGATCGCTCCCCACACCATGATGCCGGGTGTTGGCCCTGTGTGCCTCGGTCGTATGCAGTCCTGATTGTGGCGCTCACCTGCACGGCGCCAAACACGCATACGACCATCATTGGCACCAAGGCAGAAGCGACTCTCATCGCTGAAGACGACACGTCTCCATTCGTCCCTCCATTCACGCCTGTCGCGACACCACTGGAGGCGGGCTGTACGATGTTGGGGCGTGAGCGGAAGACGGCCTAACGGTGTGCGGGACCGTAGCCGAGCTTCATGGAGACGGTTGCGAATGGTCCTCGCCGATACCCCAGGAGCAACAGTGTCCCTAATTTGCTGGGAAGTGGCGGTGCGGTCCCCTACGGCACTGCGTAGGATCCTACGGTCTTGGCGTGCATCCGTGCGTCGCTGCGGTCCGGTCCCAGGTCGACGGGCACGTGCACCTTCCGCCGACCACTGGCGACAACATCGATGTACTGTGGAGACCTCACGCCCCACGTGTTGAGCAATTCGGCGGTACGTCCACCCGGCCTCCCGCATGCCCACTATACGCCCTCGCTCAAAGTCCGTCAGCTGCACATACGGTTCACGTCCACGCTGTCGCGGCATGCTACCAGTGTTAAAGACTGCGATGGAGCTCCGTATGCCACGGCAAACTGGCTGACACTGACGGCGGCGGTGCACAAATGCTGCGCAGCTAGCGCCATTCGACGGCCAACAACGCGGTTCCTGGTGTGTCCGCTGTGCCGTGCGTGTGATCATTGCTTGTACAGCCCTCTCGCAGTGTCCGGAGCAAGTATGGTGGGTCTGACACACCGGTGTCAATGTGTTCTTTTTTCCATTTCCAGGAGTGTAGGTTGTTGAACATGGAGCTCCGCAGTAGAGAACCTCTATGTCTTTACAGCTTGACCTAATGCCATCGTCAATTACGACTGCAGTCGCAGAACTATCGGGATTCGACCTGCCTGCTCTTCGGGTGAAACACATTTTTGGTACACTAATCGACAGTCATCTCCACAAGGTGAAACGTGCAGCGCGGTACGGACGCAGACTGCTGGGAAACGTGTTATGCTACAGCAGACATTCTCTTGCGCTCGCACGGGACCTGTGGTAGCAATAGAAGACAGGCTGAGAGCTGTGAATCACCTGCGTCCCTTTACGCTTGATGTCGTCCCTGACGTCGATATCACCTTTCACCTGTATAATTGTCCGTGTCTCAGAGCCAGAACCGTGCTACGAAAGTTTGGGGAGCATTGTAGTGAACTCACGTTGATGACTCAGTGATCAAATTCGTCTGATGTAAATACTATGGAACCCGTATTGTTTGTTATCGGGTGCCATCATCGTGTACGCAAATGAGTGGCCCGTTTTTTACGCAAATTGCCGGCCGGTGTGGCCGAGCGGTTCTAGGCGCTACAGTCCGGAACCAAGCGACCGCTACGGTCGCAGGTTCGAACCCTGCCTCGGGCATTGATGTGTGTGATGTCCTTAGGTTAGTTAGGTTTAAGTAGTTCTACGTTCTAGGGGACTGATGACCTCAGATGTTAAGTCCCAAAGTGCTCAGAGCCATTTGAGCCATTTTACTCAAATTAATTGACCTGCGCGTAGATATCTAATGCCACATACTTTTAAACAACTGACCAAGAGACTATCGGGTCCCTGATACGTAGAATCAATGATGTATTTCGTTCCAAAGACGGATAAATAAGCTGTTAAGCAGATGGTCACAATGTTTTGGGTCATCACTGTAAATGGCCTAGTGGATAACGTCGGAAATATTGGGACACTTTTCTCGGATGGTAGTGTTACATGCAGAGGCATCCAAGACCTAAAAAAATGTAGTTTTCATTATTATTCTCGTGTCAGAAACATACAGGTACTTATACATACATTTTACACAGTTATGATTAAATTAATTTTGACCAAAACTTGGCCACTTACAGTGCATTTTCTGTTGCTTGTTGGTCATCTTCTGTTCAGGAGGCTGGACACAATCGACACCGAAGCATGTGCCCTCACAGCCTCTTCTTCACCACAGCCACACCGAATATCATTTGGATCAGTGTATCCCAATTTTGCCAGGTTAACTTTTGATCTTCCGACTCCGGATCTCAGTCTATTCAGGGACTTCCAAGTTGCTCGTTCCCTGTCATGAGCTGGACGTAAAGCTTCAACAACTCCTTTCCCAGGGAAGGTAGGTCATTGCCCTCCATAGTTGTAACCTAGCTTTCTCAGCAGTGCTTTCTTTGATGTCTTAAGGAAAATCTTCCTTGACTTCAGTCGTTGCGGATGCGGTTCATGCCCATACAGAGATGAGTAATTTTCTGTTCCACTGCCTTTCTTTCCTTGTTCGTAACTATCTCTCATCGAAGAGGTGGTGGTGCTATTCCTGTGAGGAGGTAAAGCCATTCGACTGGAGTGGCATACTCTACCGCAGAATAGAATAGTACCATTGCAGACGTTCGGATTGTTTCAGGTTGACTACCCCACGGACAGTTTCCGTAGGAGATCGTTCCTGGTGGAGACTTTCGACTTGCATTTCATGCAGTGCTTTTTGAAAGTGAGAGATCTACCAAATGTGACTCCTAGGTATTTTGGAGTCTCGTTGTGTTCCAGTTCAACATCTGACCATACTATTGTCAACTTGCGAATGGCTTCCTTGTTTCTCAGATGAAAAGCACGCACTTGGGTCTTTGAAGGGTTTGGTTTAAGGTGGTTTGTGTTGCAATATACGGATAGATCTTCAAAGACATTCGTGAGGTTGTTCTCCACTGATTCAAAATCTGTACTCTGGGTGGCTAGAGCGAGGTAGTCAACATGTAAGAAGCTCCTGGTGTTTGGGGCTATAGGTTGGTCGTTCGTGTATATATGAAACACAACTGGAACCAAAACACTTCCTTGGGGGCGGCCATTCTTCTGTAGTCTCCATCGACTACGCTGTCCTTGAAAGTCGACGAAGAACCTGCGATTCTGCAGAAGGGATGCGATGAGTCTGGTTAGACCTAAATCTTTGGTCAGTTTGTACACCTTGACTACTAGTAGGTGGTGAATGACCGTATCATACCCCGCTGATAAGTTGACAAATGCCACTTCTAGAGCTTCAAAGCCATTCATTGTCTGTAAACTATGTGAGATTTAGCAACTGTCCGGTACAGCTTTTACCTGTACGATACCAGATTGCTGAGGTATACGCGAGGATCCCCCGCCCCCCTCCCCATGAACCATGGACCTTGCCGTTGGTGGGGAGGCTTGCGTGCCTCAGCGATACAGATAGCCGTACCGTAGGTGCAACCACAACGGAGGGGTATCTATTGAGAGGCCAGACAAACGTGTGGTTCCTGAAGAGGGGCAGCAGCCTTTTCAGTAGTTGCAGGGGCAACAGTCTGGATGATTGACTGACCTGGCCTTATAAATTTAAAAAGGGAAATGGATAGGTTAAACTTAGATATAGTGGGAATTAGTGAAGTTCGGTGGCAGGAGGAACAAGACTTTTGGTCAGGTGAATACAGGGTTATAAATACAAAATCAAATAGGGGTAATGCAGGAGTAGGTTTAACAATGAATAAAAAAATAGGAGTGCGTGTAAGCTACTACAAACAGCATAATGAACGCATTATTGTGGCCAAGATAGACACAAAGCCCACACCTACTACAGTAGTACAAGTTTATATACACACTAGCTCTGCAGGTGACGAAGAAATTGATGAAATGTATGATGAGATAAAAGAAATTATTCAGATAGTGAAGGGAGACGAAAATTTAATAGTCATGGGTGACTGGAATTCGGTAGTAGGAAAATGGAGATAAGGAAACGTAGTAGGTGAATATGGATTGGGGGTAAGAAATAAAAGAGGAAGCCGCCTGGTAGAATTTTGCACAGAGCATAACTTAATCATAACTAACGGTTAAAAAATCATAAAAGAAGCTTGTATACATGGAAGAAGCCCGGAGATACTGACAGGTTTTAGATAGATCATATAATGGTGAGGCAGAGATTTAGGTTCAAATGGCTCTGAGCACTATGGGACTCAACTGCTGAGGTCATTAGTCCCCTAGAACTTAGAACTAGTTAAACCTAACTAACCTAAGGACATCACAAACATCCATGCCCGAGGCAGGATTCGAACCTGCGACAGTAGCGGCCTCGCGGTTCCAGACTGCAGCGCCTTCAATCGCACGGCCACTTCGGCCGGCAGAGATTTAGGAACCAGGTTTTAAATTGTAAGACATTTCCAGGGGCTGATGATTCTGAACACAATCTATTGGTTATGAACTATAGTTTAAAACTGAAGAAACTACAAAAAGGTGAGAATTTAAGGAGATGGGACCTGGATAATGTGACTAAACCAGAGGGATGAAGTAGTGAAGGCAGCAGAGGATCAAGTAGGTAAAAAGACGAGAACTAGTAGAAATCCTTGGGTAAGAGAAGAAATATTGAATTTAATTGATGAAAGGAGAAAATATAAAAATGCAGTAAATGAAGCAGACAAAAAGGAATATAAACGTCTCAAAAATGAGATCGACATGAAGTGCAAAATGGCTAAGCAGGGATGGCTAGAGGATAAATGTAAGGTTATAGAGGCTTATCTCACTAGGGGTAAGATAGATACTGCCTACAGGAAAATTAAAGAAACCTTTGGCAAAAAGAGAACCACTTGTATGAATATCAAGAGCTCAGATGGAAAGCCAGTTCTAAGCAAAGAAGGGAAAGCAGAAAGGTGGAAGGAGTATATAGAGGGTCTATACAAGGGCGATGTACTTGAGGACAATATTATGGAAATGGAAGAGGATGTAGATGAAGATGAAAGGGGAGACACGGTACTGCGTGAAGAGTTTGATAGTGCACTGAAAGACCTAAGCCGAAACAAGGCCCCAGGAATAGACAACATTCCATTAGAACTACTGATAGCCTTGGGAGAGCCAGTCCTGACAAAACTCTACCATCTGGTGAGCAAGACGTACGAGACAGGCGAAATACCCTCAGACTTCAAGAAGAATATAATAATTCCAATCCCAAAGAAAGCAGGTGTTGACAGGTGTGAAAATTGCCGAACTATTAGTTTAATAAGCCACAGCTGCAAAATATTAACGCGAATTGTTTACAGACGAATGGAAAAACTGGTAGATGGCGACCTCGGGGAAGATCAGCTTGGATTCCGTAGAAATGTTGGAACACGTGAGGCAATACTGACCTTACGACTTATCTTAGAAGAAAGATTAAGGAAAGGCAAACCTACGTTTCTAGCATTTGTAGACTTGGAGAAAGCTTTAGACGATGTTGACTGGAATACTCTCTTTCAAATTCTGAAAGTGGCAGGGGTGAAATACAGGGAGCGAAAGGCTATTTACAATTTGTACAGAAACCAGATGGCAGTTATAAGAGTCGAGGGGCATGAAAGGGAAGCAGTGGTTGGGAAGGGAGTGAGACAGGGTTGTAGGCTATCCCCGATGTAATTCCATCTGTATATTGAGCAAGCAGTAAAGGAAACAAAAGAAAAATTCGGAGTAGGAATTAAAAGCCATGGAGAAAAAATAAAAACTTTGAGGTTCGCCGATGACATTGTAAATCTGTCAGAGACAGCAATGGACTTGGAAGAGCAGTTGAATGGAATGGACAGTGTCTTGAAAGGAGGATATAAGATGAACATTAACAAAAGCAAAAGAAGGATAATGAAATGTAGCCGAATTAAGTCAGGGGTATGCTGAGGGTATTAGTTTAGGAAATGAGACACTTAAAGTAGTCAATGAGTTTTGCTATTTGGTAAGCAAAATAACTGATGATGGTCGAAGTAGAGAGGATATAAAATGTAGACTGGCAATGGCAAGGAAAGCGTTTGTGAAGTGAAACGTGGATGATAAATAGATTGGACAAGAAGAAAATAGAAGCTTTCGAAATGTGGTGCTACAGAAGAATGCCGAAGATTGGATGGGTAGATCACATAACTAATGAGGAGATATTGAATGGAATTGGGGAGAACAGGAGTTTGTGGCACAACTTGACTAGAAGAAGATATCGGTTGGTAGGGCACGTTCTGAGGCGTCAAGGGATTACCAATTTAGTATTGGAGAGCAGTGTGGAGGGTAAAAATCGTAGACGGAGACCAAGAGATGAATACACTAAATAGATTAAGAAGGATGTAGATTGCGGTAGGTACTGGGAGATGAAGAAGCTTGCACAGGATAGAGTAGCATGGAGAGCTGCATCAAACCAATCTCAGGACTGAAGACCACACAACAACACACGTGAGGTGATAGGCCATTCAAAATCGGTCTTTCCAGCAATTTGTAAAGGTGAAAAAGTACTGCAACTGGTCTAAAATTCTTTGAAATGTAGGAAGAGGTACAGAGGAACGACGCCTGGTGCAGTGATCGGCAATGAGGCGTCGACATAAACAAATGTAACATAGTGCGCAAAAAGAGGCAAAAAGACCCGTTATTGTATGATTACAAGAGTGCAAAATAATCACTGGAAGCAGTCACGTCCATAAAATATCTACAAGTGTGCGTACTGTAGGCGCCAGGGCATCAGAAGACTACTTCCTGACGCCCAATTTGTAGGCTTTCCCTAGATGTGGCCTCCTACGTGGATGTAGGATAGATGAGCAGAGGTGCGATGGTGGATCCCTGTGGAACGCCTGGGTCCTAATGAGACATTATTCAGTTAGCAGTCATTCATTAGCAAGTGTTTTAAATTCAATGTGTCGTATTTCCGGCGCTGCCTAGCAGTGGTCATGCTGAGCCCGGGTTGCACGGAGGCGCAGAGTGGCACGTCAGCGCCCGGCGAGCAACTTGCAGGTGCAGGCTCTGGCGTTGTCGGTGGTCAGTGCTGCGGTCCCGCCGTAGCGTGGCTGTGGACGCCAGTCGGAGCCTCAGCACTCTCGCTACGTGAAGCTGCCCTTAGGCTCGGCCCCAGAAATCTGCACGCACTTGTTGTGGGTTATCAAGATGGCGCGTGTGTGTGGAACACCCAAGAACGACACGAAGGACAGCCCAAGAAGTGGTCCCAGCAACAGCGGGTAAAGTGTTGCCTATACTGCCAACGACCCAGGAGTGCCGGTAGAGGCGCCCTGGTCCCAAGCTGACGGGCAGAAAGGTTCTACACTGAAAGAAGATCGGCCCGACCCTCTGCTTCAGTCAGTCACTGTTGCGACCAGTAGGAGAGCAGTTCACGGAGTCGAAGTTTCCTCCACAGCCAGACGGGTGTTGACATGTAGCTGTGGACTCCTAGCAGGCGTCGGGCTGTAGACACTTCACTGTATTCACCAGGGCATTCGGCAGTTAGCAGAGCTGGCATTCCATCGGTATCCATGATGCACGTGGAAAGTGATGTGTTGGTAGAAGAGCCAACACCGTGTTGCTAGAGGAGGCCGAAATGCACGCGTTTAAGCTCACGCAGACTGGCGTGAGATCTGGAACAATGTAAATTAGTTGAGACTAGTAAGAAAAGAACGTAGTTGCTGGAATACTTAACTTTAATCCATAATGGGTGTACATCGCTCTTGACGGTACAGGTTTTACAATCTCAATATTAACTGGTAATGGCGCCTTGCTAGGTCGTAGCAAATGACGTAGCTGAAGGCTATGCTAACTATCGTCTCGGCAAATGAGAGCGTATTTGTCAGTGTAGCATCGCTAGCAAAGTCGGCTGTACAACTGGGTCGAGTGCTAGGAAGTCTCTCTAGACCTGCCGTGTGGTGGCGCTCGGTCTGCAATCACTGACAGTGGCGACACGCGGGTCCGACGTATACTAACGGACCGCGGCCGATTTAAAGGCTACCACCTAGCAAGTGTGGTGTCTGGCGGTGACACCACAGAAAGGCCTAACTCTGAGAGCGAGAGGAAGGAAGGCGACCGTTTTATAGCAATTGATGACGTCATTCCCCCATATGGGTGGTCGAATGTGGCCCCATTTCCGGAACTGTCACCGCTCTTGGCTGGCCTGATGTTTAGGGCTAAAGAGCGCCCCTTTATGCAGTTCGTAGGTTGAAAGGCTTTCTTGTGTCATCCCTAGGTGGAGTTGCTACATGTTGCCTCATTACAGAAGAGCGTTGTGCCTGACTGCACCGCTGTCTAACTGCTGAATCCGGGGTTCCTGGTGTCTTCTCTCGCACACTGTCAGACAATAAGCTCCACATCTGTTTGTATTTTGGTTCTTTCGAGTCTCGACACCGGTTACGCCCACCGTTGAACTCCCGACGGACGTGTTCCACTTAGCGTCATCCCAGCCGTTTCTAACAAAATTTTATTCCTACACTTAACTACTATTCTGCTGTGCAGCAGCACAGAGCGCTTTCGAGTGGAACGACCACATAAAACTAATAGCAGATAAGGCAGACGCCAGACTGAGATTCAGGAACTGTGGTTCCGCCCACAAAAAGGTAGCTTACAGAACTCTCATTTGACCAGTACTTGACTATTGCCCGTCAGTCTGCGATCCGGGTCAGATAGGTCTGATAGAGACAAGATCCAAAGAACAGCAGCACGTTTCGTTACAGCTTAATTTAGTAAGCACGAAAGCGTCACGGAACTCCAGAGGCATACATATGCTGCTTGAGACGTAGTCTGAATTACGGTGTGGTTTACTGTTAAAGTTCCCAGAGAGTACAGTCCTGGAAGTATCAACCAATATATAGCTTCCTCCTATGCGTATCTCACAAACAGACCATGAACGTAAAATCAGAAAGGTTAGAGGTCACACGGAATCTTACCAACAATACAATCGCAAGCAATTCGTGTACGAAGTACTAGACCCCTCCCCCCCCCCCCCCCCCAAGACCCTTTTCCACGAACGGTAAGGTGGCTTGCGTAGTATAGATATAGACGTAAAGAAAGGAGCTTCGATAAAAAAAAGTGGTAAGGCAAATAGCCTTTGTGCGGATACTAGAGAAACTTACACAGGTAATTAGTAATTAGTGCAAAAACAAACAGCAACGATAACAATACTGCGAGAATAAACAAGACCATCCGCGATAGGGTGGAAAATCAGACAGGTATGTATTATATCATCGTTTGTTTTCAGTTTGTATGGCGCCTACGTAATGAGAAGCGTGGGTCTATCGGATATAGAAAGATAAATTTAAACTATCGGTTACAGCATAAGATGATACACGTGAAGACGACATAAAAACCTTGCTGGAAAGAATATAAAATGTCCTAAGGAAATGCAATCCGAAAACAAAGGAAGTAGGTTACAGTACACTTGTTCGCCACTGCTTGAATACTGCTCACCGGTGTGGGATCCGAACCAGATAGGGTTGATAGGAGAGACAGAGAAGGTTCAACAGAGAGCAACGCTCTTCGTTACAGGGTCATTTAGTAATCGCGAAAGCGTTACGGAGATGACAGATAAACTCCAGTGGAAGACTCTGCAGGAGAGACGCTCAGTAGCTCGGTTCCGGCTTTTGTTGAAGTTTCGAGAACATACATTCACCGAGGAGTCAAGCAGTATATAGCTCCGTCCTACGTATATCTCGCGAAGAGACCATGAGGGTAAAATCAGAGAGATTAGAGCCCACACAGAGGCATACCGACAATCTTTCTTCCCACCAACAATAAGAGACTGGAATAGAAGGGAGATCCGATAGAGGTACTCAAAGTACCCTCTGCCACACACCGTCAGGTGGTTTGAGGAGTATGGATGTAGATGTATATGTAGACATTACTGTATACTTTCATACTGTCTGTACTTATCTTCGTGCTGGAACTGAGGGCTGTCAGCCTCAGTGCAAGCATGACATCGGCGAATAGAATCTGACGCTCCTTGACAAATATCCCTGGTGTGTTTCGAATCACATCACAGGCAGCTACAATTCTGGCAACTAATTCCGTCTCCATATCCACTGGGGTCTCGTACACAAGTGACTTTAGATATCCCTGTAGGGAGTGATAAAGGGGATTCAGGTCAGACGACCTCGCAGGCCTTGGAATAGGATCTCCCCTTCCAATACAGCGACCTGGAAATACTGCAGTGAGGTGGTTGCGGACATCCACACTGATGTGAGGCGAAGTACCATCATGTCGTATCCACATCCTCTCACGAACAGCCAAGGGTACTTTCTCCAACTTTTTTGCAAGAACTTCAAGTACAGGTGGCCATTCAGACGGCTAGGTAGAAGATAGAGATATTGTAGCCTTCAGTGCCGCCCCAGATATTCCCAGCAAAACGCACTTGACGGTGTGAATCTACTACAGCATCAGGGTTTTCCTCATCCCACAAATGGCTATTTCTGCTGTTAGAAACGCCATCACGAAAAAAATGAGGCCTCGTCAGTAAACAGCACGGTTTGGAGCAAATCTTGTCGATTTGTTGGAGCGACCACTGACAGAATGCAAACTTTGGAACAAAGTCAGTAACAAGCAGTGCATGGACGCATTGTGGGTGATACGGGTGTAATTGTTGTTCGTGAAGTGACTCGCCACCCGCTAGTATGTGCAGTGCCGACTTCATGTCCAGTACGACGAGTACTTGTAGTGGGGTCCACTGCACAGGTTCTAGCACCTCCTCTTCAAAACCGGATGTGTGAATGGTCCTCGTGTTGCCAGGTCCCTCGTTTCAACTTTCCAATGAACCAGTCTCCCGCACTCGTCGATCGAGAGAAACAAAAAGTCGTCGTGACGGATTATGCCTGTTAAGAAATAGTTCCCCGTGCAGCCTTTCAGCAGCGAGAGCATTGCAGCGTACTTCCCCGTACACCAGGTGCATGCCAGGGAATTCTGTGAAACTGTACCGGTACTGTTCCATCGCGTTGCACTGTAAGTCTCTGAATATTACTGAGTAATGAATGGGTCTCTCTTAGATTCATACCACGCTCTATCGTGGGACAATGTAAGTACGATACAAGAGATCCACCTTATGGACAAGTAAAGTAGATAGAAAATGCATCATGAGTTCCTAGTAATCACGCTCGTCCTCCTTGTTTCCCTGCAATAAATAATGTACATGTAAATAAACAGCACAGTACGCGTAAACTAGTTGTAAATAAGCTGGAAAAAAGTAATGCTGCTATTGACATCGGCATTAGTCTGTTTGCTGATGATGCTGTAGTCTAAGGGAAAGTAGTATCACACGAAAGTTGTGAACAAATCAATGAGGATTTGCAGAAAATAAATGTGTGGTGTAATTACTGGCAGTTATCTCTCAATATTAGTAAGTGTAACCTACTGCGTATAACAAGGAGAAACTCCCCATTAATGTAAGAGTACAAAATGAATGCCGAGACTTTGGAAGCAGTAACATCCGTCAAGTATCTGGGCGTGACTATTCAAAATGATCTCAAATGGAATGATCAGATTACACAAGTAACGGGCAAGGCGAACTGTAGATTGTGGATTATTGGTAGAATCCTGAAGCGATGCAGTCCTTCAACAAAGGAAATTGCTTACAATACGTTAGTTCGTCCGGTCTTGGAGTATTGTTAGTCTGTATGGGACCGTTCCCAGTTGGGTCTGATTCAAGAGATTGAGAAGATCCAAATAAGAAAGGAAAGATTCGTGACTGGTATATTTAGCCATTGCGAGAGCGTTACAAATCTGACAGAAAGTTTGAAATGGGACACACTTGCATATAGACGACGCGCTAAACGGTAGGGGCTCCTCACTAAATTCCGAAATCCAATCTTCGCCAAGGATGTAGAGCATATATTATTACCACCAACTTTCAAATCGCGCAATGATCACCATTCAAAGATAAGGGAAATTAGAGCTCGTACTGAGGCGTTCAGACAGTCGTTTTTCCCTCGCACGATCCGCGAGTGGAACAGAGGAGGGAAATATGACTTTGGCGCTAATTGTGCCCTCCGCACACAACGCTCGTTGGCTAGCGGAGTATACAGAGCTATTACAAATGATTTAAGCTATTTCATAAATTCACTGTAGCTCCATTCATTGACATATGGTCACGACACACTACAGATACGTAGAAAAACTCAAAGTTTTGTTCGGCTGAAGCCAGAGCGCTCGAGAGCGCAGTGAGGCAAAATGACGACTGGAGCCGAGAAAGCGTATGTCGTGCTTGAAATGCACTCACATCAGTCAGTCATAACAGTGCAACGACACTTCAGGACGAAGTTCGACAAAGATCCACCAACTGCTAACTCCATTCGGCGATGGTATGCGCAGTTTAAAGCTTCTGGATGCCTCTGTAAGGGGAAATCAACGGGTCGGCCTGCAGTGAGCGAAGAAACGGTTGAACGCGTGCGGGCAAGTTTCACGCGTAGCCCGCGGAAGTCGACGAATAAAGCAAGCAGGGAGCTAAACGTACCACAGCCGACGGTTTGGAAAATCTTACGGAAAAGGCTAAAGCAGAAGCCTTACTGTTTACAATTGCTACAAGCCCTGACACCCGATGACGAAGTCAAACGCTTTGAATTTCCGGCGCGGTTGCAACAGCTCGTGGAAGAGGATGCGTTCAGTGCGAAACTTGTTTTCAGTGATGAAGCATCATTTATTCTTAATGGTGAAGTGAACAGACACAATGAGCGAATTTGGTCGTAGAAAATCCTCACGCATTCGTGCAGCAAATTCGCAATTCACCAAAAGTTAACGTGTTTTGTGCAATCTCACGGTTTAAAGTTTACGGCCCCTTTTTCTTCTGCGAAAAAAACGTTACAGGACACGTGTATCTGGACATGCTGGAAAATTGGCTCATGCCACAACTGGAGACCGACAGCGCCGACTTCATCTTTCAACAGGATGCTGCTCCACCGCACTTCCATCATGATGTTCGGCATTTCTTAAACATGAGATTGGAAAACCGATGGATCGGTCGTGGTGGAGATCATGATCAGCAATTCATGTCATGGCCTCCACGCTCTCTCGACTTAAGCCCATGCGATTTCTTTCTGTGGGGTTATGTGAAAGATTCAGTGTTTAAACCTCCTCTACCAAGAAACGTGCCAGATCTGCGAGCTCGCATCAACGATGCTTTCGAACTCATTGATGGGGACATGCTGCGCCGAGTGTGGGAGGAACTTGATTATCGGCTTGATGTCTGCCGAATCACTAAAGGGGCACATATCGAATATTTGTGAATGCCAAAAAAAACGTTTTGAGTTTTTGTATGTGTGTGCAAAGCATTGTGACAATATCTCAAATAATAAAGTTATTGTAGAGCTGTGAAATCGCTTCAATCATTTGTAATAACCCTGTATATGTAGATGTAGATGTGAAACGGTACAGAAGTTTACTTCCATATCTCCTTAAGGTGGCTTCTCCGACCACAGGTTCCCTGCCTCAAATTGTTCAGTGGAGCATGCTCTACGTCCTGTTAACACTTTTGCACGCTCTTACGCAAACGCCATGTAAACGTTTGAATGCTAGAATGACTTTTTCAGCGTAGTGGGTACACACTTATTTACTGGTACACTGGCCAGTCTAGGCCGACCGACCGCCACGTCGTTCTCTGTCAATGTCGTCACTGGATGCTGTATGCAGGGGCATCTGGTCAGGACGCCGCTGTCCCGGTTGTTGTGGGGTTTCTTGACCTTGCAACCGCTAGTAATCGGCCGGGGCCTCACGGGAGTGAGTGCACACCGCTACAGTCCTCCCACCAAGGTAAAATCGGGAATCGAACCCGCGTCCTCTAAATGGCAGTCGGCCGCTCTGACAACTCGGTGTAGGAGACGCAATATTTACTGGTATACGTTGCTGAAATGTGATAAGCTCTTGATAATCTGCGCATGCTAATAATTTCCTATACTACACTAATTACATTTTAACTCTCATTAAATTAGTACTGAGAGGTTATCATTGACTCCCCCATCTTTCGATGCTCTGATATTTCGTACGATACTGTGAAATTATCGAAATCATGATTTCGTTTCTTACTCTTATCAGTATGTAACCTCCCCCTCACCTTAATGACAGTGAAAAATTAAACCGCGTGTACCTAATCGAAATTTGGGAAAAGCAATCGTCACCGACCTTAATCTGTCGGTAAAGAGGGAGGAAAGGGCTACATCTAAATGAAACTAAAAATGCTAATGAAACAGGTGGAAATTAATTTTGAAAAGGGGTAAAGTTAATAATGAAAGTAAATGTGCGGCCGTTACGTTAACAATTAACTACCGGTAATTAGATATTTGAGATTTGGGGGAAATTACGGTCGCCAGTCCTAAGGACAATTACTATAGTAACTGAAAAAGAAAGGTTATTACACATATAATTAGCGCTAGAAGCGTGGCAACTGAAGGTTGACACGTGCAGTGTGAAAACTGAAAGTTTGTCAGAAGTAATAAATTTCGCTACACTCTGACTTAATTTAGCAAAATAATTAATAAAACAGGAAAATCGAAAGTTAATTTAGTGACTGAAGTTAATAGTGAGCTTTCTTTCTGAAGCACGTCGAAATTCAGTAAAACACGGTTAGTCTTGGACTACCTCAACAACCATTTCAAAAGCTACTTGAATCCAAGCGATTTAGAAATAAGAGATTTAACTTTGAACTTGAATTAAATGATTCTGAACAATTAACAATAGTAAAATTTAGTACGTACCAAGCTGAGCTGCAGTCACAGGTAAGCTAAAATATGGTAACAAAACTCGCACTCTTAATTTGTGCTTGTGTAATCTAAGTAGTGTAGCCAGCTATGAATACTTTAACTGAACTTTGAAATTAAAGTAGTGAAATGGAATGATTGTACTTTAATGCTGGCGTCTGAATTTCAACGACACTCGGGTTCATTTCGGAAAAGGAAGGGACCCTGCTTGGTAATGCAATTGGGACAATGAGCAACAAAGGTTCATGCTAAGTTGCTGTAATTTTGTGATGCAACAATTTTAAAAGTTTGAAAAGCTGAGGTCTGCCATACAGTTCTAAAACTTTACGTGCTTCCAGTCTTCCTTGTTGGTTGATTGAAGGTTTGAAGCCGTCGATCGAGGAGGTGGCGACAGTCACTCATTGTCGGCCGTCGCTGTTGCAGAAGCTGGATGTTGGCGCGCCTTCTTCTCGACACGGTCACCAGACGAAACGGGCTCTTGATGTGCGCCAGCTAATGCTTCCCGTCCGCGACACCGTGTCAGAAACTATCATCGCAAGTCGAGCGCAATTACATGCTGCCAAACCCCGAAAGCGCGGCAACTCGCGGGAGCTTCACACAACACACCTGCTTCACTCGCTACTCCAGCCAGACTTTCCCTGCCCGCGCTCCACGCGGCAGAGTTAACACTACCAAAGATCCTAAACACTTTGATTCTTCAAATGACCTATCGATGTAATCGTTCGATAGCAGTTTTCCCTAGGCAAGACCCAGCGTAAAAATACAAATAATATTTACGAAACAAACCAATTATACATCGACATAAATGCATAAATATATATATACAAATAGTAAAACAATTACAATATGTAAAGACACAGAAATGTCATATATTCAGGTAACAAAAATAAGGAAAACAAATTTATAGTACAATAGATGGAAATAGGAAGATATGCATTTCCGGCGTTACAAGTAATAGTTACCAAGTCACAACTAGTGAATTCTGAGTATCAGACTCGTTGCAAACTTTGAGTTAATTTAATTTCTGATGACAATAAAGCAGCCTTAATTAAAAACATTACAACGGCACGGTGTTTCTGTTTGTCCATTTGAACGAAACCTGCAAGTCACTACTTTAAAACGTCGTATAAACAAAGCTCCTCGACAGATTCTGCGGACACTTGGAATGAATAGGCAGCGGGCTTGTCGAAACAATCTTCAAGTATGGAACGATGTTATTCAGGAAAGCCGGAGAAAACGTAAATCGTATGGCCAGAAGCGGTTTAAAAAGCCATTAGCTCACGAGCCATCTCTGTCGCTATCTTATCATTGAATTTCTTCACGATTGCCGGATATAGATCCAAGTGAGATTATGGAATTGACACGATGTTTCGCCAACGTACCATGCTAATATCACACACGAAGGATGTGAGTAGCTGCAGTATTGTGTGGCTTCTAAAATGCCATCTGGCTATATACGCGGAACACAATCAGAGCGGGGTGGTCGAGCGGTTCTAGGCGCTACAGTCTGGAACTGCGCGACCGCTACGGTCGCAGGTTCGAATCCTGCCTCTGGCATGGATGTGTGTCATGTCCTTAGGTTAGTTAGGTTTAAGTAGTTCTAAGTTGTAGGGGACCTCAGAAGTTAAGTCCCATAGTGCTCAGAGCCATTTGAACCACAATCAGAGAAAACTCTCGGCGCGGTGACTTGTGGGAGTACCTGAATCGATATAAATCGAATAACATAGACCGATATAAACTGTTTTACTGTTGTTGCCAACGTTAACCAGCGGACAACTCTCTCTTTAAGGCCTACGAAAGCAACAGCGGCATGTGAAGTTCACGGTCTGTGAAATGCCGTGGGTAATTGAATTTAACATTATGTTTACTGACATACTGGAAGCAGAAAACATTGTATCACCCGTCTGGTAGCTAAAGTTGGTAGCTTAAAAGTCAATCAGCTACTATTTCGGCTTTATCGATTCTGCAACTTCGATTATCCGGTTCGCCGAGCGTCTTTTTGAGTTAGTGGACAGTGTGCAACACGCAAGAGAACTTAAGAATTATTAATCATTTTATCAAAAAGAACTGAAGCGTAACTAAAATTTCTGAAGGATTATATGTAACAACATTTTATGACTTGCGTCTTTTCTTGCCGCACAGCTGATGAAAGCTGTTTTAGGTATTGTAAGCCACTTGCATACACAACCTCTTCAAAGAACGTTGCGCCGTACATCTTCAGCTGCGTCATCGAATCGGTGAAGCTATACGTCCTTCGTCAAAGTCAGGAAAGAAGTCAATACCGGTCGGCAGAGATGCCTTTCAGACGTTGAGGCACTTTTCTTCTACGATACGACACAGCAAAGTTAAAAATGGCGCATAAAAAGCCGCCGCATCTATCAATACCAGAACAAGCAGGCAGCTTCAATCAAGCGTCCAATTTTTCATTCCTTTCATGGCTCAGGTTTGCCTTTCTCCCATCCCTCTTATCCCTGTCTCGGATGCGGTCGCAAGTCAAAGAAAGCTGAGTGTTGTTTTTACGCAGTATGTCTGCGTCCTTGTGCTTGTTCACTCATTCTGTAACGCAGATTATTTCTTATTAAGATGCACGCTTTGATCTGCACATGCAATCATTAGTTCCCTCTTCAGTTTCATTGTGGAAAATATTTCTTTTGTTGTTAAAGAATGCTTTATAGAAAACTGTAGAATTGTGTTTTTCACACTTGTGATTATTATCCTAGTTGTAATTATATTATGATCCGGAAATATTAATCTGTAATTCAGTGCCGGCCGGAGTGGCCGTGCAGTTCTAGGCGCTACAGTCTGGAGCCGAGTGACCGCTGCGTTCGCAGGTTCGAATCCTGCCTCGGGCATGGATGTGTGTGATGTACTTAAGTTAGTTAGGTTTAATTAGTTCTAAGTTCTAGGCGACTGATGACTTCAGAAGTTAAGTCGCATAGTGCTCAGAGCCATTTTTTTATACTTCAGGTAATGCGATGGGATGTATTTTATCTATATAAAACATTATCAATACCGAGAAAATTTCGTTGAGGAAAGAAAGAGAATGTGAGTTAGCGTGTCGCGAGGAGAACGAGCGGGTGTATAGAGAAGCGCCATATGGACATTTTAATTTTATTGTCAGACATTTTGGTAACGTCTTTAACATCGCACTGTGGGTATTTCGGAATTGGTGACCCAGATATGTTGTGGCTCTACTTAGTTAAGTGAAGCCGATGTGGGGGCTGTGGAGTAGTAATTTCGCTGGCCGCAATCGTATGCAAATGGAGGTTACCAAACGATTACGACAGAGGATTCGAACTATGCGAGATGTGAAAGTTTAGTGCCGGCCGCGGTGGTCTCGCGGTTCTAGGCACGCAGTCCGGAACCGCGCGACTGCTACGGTCGCAGGTTCGAATCCTGCCTCGGGCATGGATGTGTGTGATGTCCTTAGGTTAGTTAGGTTTAAGTAGTTCGAAGTTCTAGGGGACTGATGACCACAGCTAAAAAAATGGCTCTCAGCACTATGGGACTCACTGCTGTGGTCATAAGTCCCCTTTAGAACTACTTAAACCTAACTAACCTAAGGACATCACACACATCCATGCCCGAGGCAGGATTCGAACCTGCGACCATAGCGGTCGTGCGGTTCCAGACTGTAGCGCCTTTAACCGCTCGGCCACTCCGGCCGGCAATGACCACAGCTGTTAAGTCCCATAGTGCTCAGAGCCATTTGAACCATTTGAAAGTTTAGTGATCGTAAATAAGCGACTAGAGGTATGCACTGTGGTAGTTAGATGATGAAGGGTATCGAATGTGAATTTGTTCTTTGTTTTTTTTCTTTTCAGGACTGGACAGGTGAGTATAAGTAATTGACTTTTGTGTGCGCAGTAAAGTCAAGTTTAAAAGTTTAACCAGATGGAATCTGATAGACTGTATAGCCAACTGGCTCATTTTAAGTGTTGTGTGTGTGTGAACTAAAATAAATAGGCACGCTTTGATAAAATTAGGACGGGCGTGTTCTTTTCACTGTATTAGCCGTGCTTGGACATAAACTTCCTTCCTTCTGTGACGGCTGCGGCTTCCACCAAAAAACTTAAACATTCTGAATTTTAGAATGAGATTCTCACTCTGCAGCGGCGTGTGCGCTGATATGAAACTTCCTGGCAGATTAAAACTGTGTGCCCGACCGAGACTCGAACTCGGGACCTTTGCCTTTCGCGGGCAAGTGCTCTACCAACTGAGCTACCCAAGCACGACTCACGACGCGTCCTCACAGCTTCAATTCTGCCAGTATCTCGTCTCCTATCTTCCAAACTTCACAGAAGCTCTTCTGCGAATCTTGTAGAACTACCACTCCTGGAAGAGAGGATATTGCGGAGACATGGCTTCGCCACAGCCTGGGAGATGTTTCCAAAATGGAGTTTTCACTCTGTAGCGAAATGTGCGCCGATATGAAAGGCAAAGGTCCCGAGTTCGAGTGTCGGTCCGGCACACAGTTTTAATCTGCCAAGAAGTTTCATACAGAGCTGTACTTTGATGTTTGCTGACTTTAATCTTTGGAGGCGCGCCATTACCAAAATCGTCTTTTTGTCTGGTTGTAACGGCGTTCGCAGATTTTTATTGCAGCCTCAACAAGGCTGAACGACCTGTTTCAGGAGGCGCAAATCAACCGAACGGAATGGCCTAAATTATCTGCTGACAAGATCGCATCAGAGCATCTTAGGATATATTAAATGCCACAGTGCGTCGGACTTTTTTAAATTCGCAGGCCTTTTTTTAGTTTCGCAGGGCTTATTCTAGCAGTCTCTGCTGCCCTTGAATATAAACCCAGCCGCCTCCGCCGGCATTCAAGGGGCCCGAAAACATTTTTTGACCAGTTGCAGGAATAAAATGGCTCAAATGGCTCTGAGCATTATGGAACTTAAGTTCTAAGGTCATCAGTCCCCTAGAACTTAGAACTACTTAAACCTAAGTAACCTAAGGACATCACACACATACATGCACGAGGCAGGATTTGAACCTGCGACCGTAGCGGTCTCGCGGTTCCAGACTGTAGCGCCTAGAACCGCTCGGCCAACCCGGCCGGCTGCAGGAATAAAATAATGTGTTCTCGACACCAACAACTCATGTCTAGAGTTATATTTTCATGTTTTCTCGACACCAACAACTCATGTCTAGAGTTATATTTTCTGTTTTCTAAAAGACTATCTCACCGTTGTCGGGACACGCCTACAAACGAGTATCGAGTCTGAATCAATGCTCGCAAAAAATTTCTCTCAACAGCTTTCACCAGACGCTCGCAATAAATCTGAGATTCTTCGCCGCGTTAAGTGCCTTAAAACAGTCGTCTCCCGGAGTGGCTTTCACAAATGAAATTAGGAACGGCTGCGCGCTGTGACGGCGGGATGAACGGGCGATGGCGGCGAGAGGGCGGGAGGAACTGGTGCGACCACTCGCCGGCCGCGGTGCATTCTGGGACACGCGCGGAACGCGAGCGTAATGGCTGTGGCGCGCGGTGCGCGGACAGAACGACCGGTCGTAAGCGCGAGCCGAGCCGACACCGGGTGGGTTTACTGTGCTCCGGCTGAAACGTGCCTTTCGTCCGCAGCACGGAGCTTCCATGGCGTCGTATAAAGTCTCACTCAGCGCGATGGGGGGTGGTGTATTGATCCACAGATTTAATTGGAAACGCTTACGGGTGGATCCAGATTAATAGTCTCTTCTGCTACAGTATCAGATCGGTCTGAATGAGGGTTGGCGGTCTCGCTTTGACCAGTGAGACAAGGAAACTTCCCACCACTCTAATGTCAATAATAAAAGCCCTGTACAGTCTGATTTAAAGTAGTTGTCACTGGACGTTTGTGCTGCGAAGTTGTGGCGTTGTCATGTCAAGCACTGGCTGGAGGCAGCCGCCTCAGCGCATCGCTACCCCCGGCGATAGAAAATCGTTTTAAGGGGCTCCGGAACGCCCTATACTTGCAATGTTAAAATAACGCTTATAAATTACATCTTTCCTCACAAAGTATTTGAGGTAGGAAGTTGAACTTTTTACAGATTAGTTATTGTAATATGGGCTACAACTTAACACAGGGATTTCACAAAATTTTAGTTCACTTATTAAAGATGATTTTTTTTCAATTGTAATGAAAATTCACAACATTTTTTTTTGCAATTTTTTATTTATATCTTCAAAAATATACAGTTTTTTGGAAAAAGGCTGTGTTAAATTATGCAGAAGGTACTGTGTAACATTTACTGAAAGTTTGAAACAAATATGTTTGGAAGATCCTTAGAAAACATGTAATTAGTATGAGAAAATAAAACTTTTGGGAATCGAGCGACAAAGATTCGATTAACTTTTTAGTGCATTCCAGGTCCATAGGATGGATTATCTTCATCCTCTGCAAACTCCTCCTCCAGCTTCCTCTTGTTCCTCCTCCTGTTTACTCTTGCTTGTATTTCTAGACTCTTTACAGCCCTGTCTGCAGCCCGAAGGCGTTCCTTGTCTAAAGCAAGCATCGCTCGTACCATGTTAGAATGTTATTATTTACAGTAATAACACATACCTTTCGCTTTCCAACATTTCTCCTTTTCTTAAAAGCCTTCAGAGGATTTCTAATAACTTTACTTTTACTCATTATTATACTTCAACAAAACAGAGACTCAAGAAACAGAATTAATTACGAATATTTTCGAGATAACGACAGAGTAAATAAACATGAAACAATCGACAATCACACCAGCGATATATATTGAACCATCACAGGTTAGCCACAACACATACTTTATCTCACATCACTAAAATGTAACTGATGAACACGGACGTTAATAATAACACCATTTGACAGCAGTTTAACAGCGCCACAGTGGGTCACGCCCATGTAGAACACATTTCAAAAAAAATTTAAAAATAGTTGTAGTCTTCGGAATTGAATAAATTATATATCTATTAAAAGGTAATAGTCTGCAGATTCAGAAAACGCAAAAAACTAAAAATTGAACTTTTCATGATTTTGAGCCTTTCCAGAGCCCCTTAAAGCCTGTATCTTCTACAAAAAGTAAGTAAAAAATTTCAAACCCACATATGACGTATATCTCTACAATGTCTCTCAATCTGTCAAATATCTATTCTTAAGTTTAATTAGGACAAGAGTTGCGTTAATTTGTTTGAAACCATTTAAATTCTCGATTTCGCAAACAGCTTCTAACTTATCACGTCATAACTATTGGTGTCACAGCAAAATATTTTTTTCCATTCATTACCAAAGTAATGCACTCGGCAAAGAATCCTTAAAAGTTTCGTAGTGCATTACGTTTCCTGTATATAAATTTCTGAAAACAGCGTTTTTAAGGAACCCTATCTGTACTGAACTCCAAACAAGTATGACGTTTAAAATCTCTATCTCCTATAAATATTATGTAAATATTTTGAAATTTACGTACAGTAAGCGGTCGCAGTGGTATCTATAAGCAGATCAAATATCTTCTCTTAATTTTAATCAGGAGCCCGCATCTCGTGGTCGTGCGGTAGCGTTCTCGCTTGGCACGCCCGGATTCCCGGGTTCGATTCCCGGCGGGGTCAGGGATTTTCTCTGCCTCGTAATGGCTGGGTGTTGTGTGCTGTCCTTAGGTTAGTTAGGCTTAAGTAGTTCTAAGTTCTAGGGGACTTATCACCATAGGTGTTAAGTCCCATAGTGCTCAGAGCCATTTGAACCATTTTTTTTTTTAATCAGGGCCGTTGTTACATTAACTATTAAAGTGTGAGAAATTTTCGCTTCCGGAAAAGTTTTCTTTTTTAGATTGCAAATCTCTAAAACTATTACACACATGGAATAACATCTTGGTGTATATACAGTACGAAATAGAATTAAAATTCAGTCTAACTTACGGTCAGGAGATGACGAGAGCTGGCCAAACAGTATTTCTTAGTCTCACAACAAGAATAAGAATTAATAGAAATAAATTCACAAACACAATATTTAATGGCAGTAAGTACACTACACACTAATCAGACAATGCGAAAACACCGCTTAATTCAGAGTCAGAGTCAGTGGAACTATCCGTATCGCTGCTCGTATTGACAGATATAATCAAGTAAGATACCCTCACTGTTCCATGCGTCCTGTATCACTCCTTTCACGTGATGCACTACCTTCTGCCAGTCTTCCGATGTCACAATTTCAACTGCCTCTTTCAAAAAGGCGTTCCACTTCGGTTAATGTGAAAATCTTATTTTCTGCAGCAATATGCCGTTTAACCTGAGCCCAAATCAGCTCTATTGCATTGAAATGGCAATGGTAAGGAGGCAATCTGAGCACTTTATGCCCGTATTTTTTTGTTACTTCATCCACAATGTAAATCGGGTTCTTTGGCTTGTGTTGCGATACAAGTTCTAATAATTCTGCCCTTGTCAAATTACTGTCGAACTGCACCTTATGTTTCTGTAACCAGCTAACAATGTCATTTGCCTCGTTGCTTTGTGGGTGCTTTCTTTATCTTGTATTACTGAGTGATAAGGAGCGTTATCCATAACAATGATAGAGTTTTTTGTTAAGCTCTGGAGTACACAGTCTTCAGACCATTTCACAAAAGTATTGTAGTTCATCTCTTCGTGGTAGTCGGAGGTCTTATTTGAACTGAATAGCAGCAGACAATTTGGACTGAAACCTTTCGAATTTCCGGCATATGCTACAATTATCCCTTTTTCCTCTGTCGATCAGAGCTGCCATACTACCGCTGATGGTACCGTCTGTCCAGCCTTTTTTTTTAGACTGTGTCCTGCATTCACCCACGTTTCATCAAGCCAAACGATATCATCAAAATTTGTCCCCACTAATTCTCTAAGAAAGCGGCATCGCTAGGCTGCAATATCTTGGCGTTCCATTAGTAACTTTCTGCCAGAGATGGATTTATAGCGGAATCCTAACATTTTCACGACTCGTAACGAAGACGATTTACTACCCTGAAACAGGTCAGCCGCTGTGAGGGTAGCATGTGGTATTTTGAGTGTCGGATACTCCTTCCTCGAGTAAAATGCGTATATTTGACGACGAATGGCATCTTCCTGAAAAGAGTCAAGTTTTTTGACCCTCTTCTCTAGTCGCCTCTTTTTCCCAGGTGTCTCCAATGTAGATGATTCACTTGAGCCTTCTTTCGTGAATTTCTCCTTGCAGATTCTTATTACTGATCGTTCGCTAACTTGCATAGCAGCTGCAGTTCGCTCCACCACCTTATCCAAAGGAACGAGAGGCCCTCCTGCATCCGTCTCTCTCTCTCTCCCAAAATACTCCCTTAAAGAGCACACGCATTCACGCGCCTGACTGCGTATAACGACGCCATGTCCGTCACTTTTTGGAGGTTTCCGAGGAGTGTGCAGCCTCGGCCTCCCTCTCTTGCGACTGCTTTCGTCAGACATCGTAAACACGCAAAGCTACAAGTCACTCAAATCTCTCACCCGCACGTCTACATCGGCCCGCTGAGGACTGACTGGCTGGCGCAATGCCTTCGTCAGCGAGCCCTGCAGCCCGTTGCCTGTCAACTGACAACTAGTTTAAATAATAGTATAGCAATCCGGCTACACTGGAGTGCGAAAATCAAGGGTGAAAATAACATTCGCATGATACGTAACTGCCAGCTAACATAGCTCAATGAAACTGTAAACAAACACACAGACAACTGCTACAGTACAGTGCATACGGCAACTGAAAACATGTGTAATGAGACGAACAGAAATTTTATACAAAGACAATAATTACACTGAAGCCAACGCTATTCATGATGGTTCCCTTCAAATTACAAAAGTCAGGATATACTTCTCAATAGCGTGTGTCGTCGCCATGGACAGCACTGCATGCTCTGCAACGAGCTCTCATTCTGGCCACAAGTCTGGTAAGGACTTCTTGTAGAGTCCACGCAGGATGCAGTGACCAGTTTTCGTCCAAAGCGCTGCGCGAGTTCAGTCTTTTGTTCGAAGCAGGTCGCCGACACTGCCGCAATTCCATCGGTCGAAGATGACAGAATCGATGCTCACGCCCTCCAATCTTTCTGCCAGCATGTGTGGCCGAGCGGTTCTAAGCGCTACAGTCTGGAACCGCGCGACCTCTACGGTTCGAATCCTGCCTCGGGCATGGGTGTGTGTGATGTCTTAGGTTAGTTAGGTTTAAGTAGTTCTCAGTTCTAGGGGACTGATGGCCTCAGAAGTTAAGTCCCATAGTGCTCAGAGTCATTTGAACCATTTTCCGATCTTTCTCAAACGATTTTACAGCAATTGTTCTGTAAATTAATAATATTTTTGCGTTACTTCTAGCTTTATAGGTCACGATCATGAGAACCTGCACATTGTTTCGTTAATGGTCATAGTTATTGCAATATTTACATGGAGGTAAGAGACTGCGCGAAATTCGAAAACGTTTGGCACGAGTCGCTATGATTTTGCATTTGGTCCATATTACATAATACACTACTGACCATTAAAATTGCTACACCAAGACGAAAAGCAGATGATAAACGGGTATTCATTGGACAAATATATTATACCAGAACTGACATGTGATTACATTTTCACGCAATTTGGGTGCATAGATCCTGAGAAATCAGTACCCAGAACAACCACCGCTGGCCGTAATAACGGCCTTCATATGCCTGGGCATTGAGTCAAACAGAGCTTGGATGGCGTGTACAGGTACAGCTGCCCATGCAGCTTCAACACGATACCACAGTTCATCAAGAGTAGTGACTGGCGTGTTGTGACGAGCCAGTTGCTCGGCCACCATTGACCAGACGTTTTCAATTGGTGAGAGATCTGAGAATGTGCTAGCAGTCGAACATTTTCTGTATCCAGAAAGGCCCGTACAGGACCTGCTACATGCGGTCGTGCATTATCCTTGTGAAATGTAGGGTTTCGCAGGGATCGAATGAAGGAGAGAGCCACGGGTCGTAATACATCTGAAATGTAACGTCCACTGTTCAAAGTGCCGTAAATGGGAACAAGAGGTGACCGAGACGTGTAACCAATGGCACCCCATACCATTTACGCTGGGTGGTGTGCCAGTATGGCGATGACGAATAAACGCTTCCAGCGTGCGTTCACCGCGATGTTGCCAAACACGGACGCGGCCACCATGATGCTGTAAACAGAACCTGGATCCATCCGAAAAAATGCCCTTTTGCCATTCATGCACCCAGGTTCGTCGTTGAGTACACCATCGCAGGTGCTCCTGTCTGTGATGCAGCGTCAAGGGAACCGCAGCCACGGTCTCCGAGCTGATAGTCCATGCTGCTTCAAACGTCGTCGAACTGTTCGTGCAGATGGTTGTTGTCTTGCAAACGTACCCATCTGTTGACTCAGGGATCGAGACGTGGCTGCACTATCCGTTACAGCCATGCGGATAAGATGCCTGTCATCTCGACAGCTAGTGATACGAGGCCGTTGGGATTCAGCATGGCGTTCCGTACTACCTTCCTGAACCCACCGATTCCATATTCTGCTAACAGTCATTGGATCTCGACCAATGCGAGCAGCAATGTATCGATACGATGAACCCCAATCGCTATAGGCTACAATCCGTCCTTTATCAAAGTCGGAAACGTGATGGTACGCATTTCTTTTACTTACACGAGGCATCACAACAACGTTTCACCAGGCAACGCCGGTCAACTGCTGTTTGTGTATGAGAAATCGGTTGGAAACTTTCCTTATGTCAGCACGTTGTAGGTGTCGTCACCGGCGCCAATGTTGTGTGAATGCTCTGAGAAGCTAATCATTTGCATATCACAGCATCTTCTATGGCTCTGAGCACTATGGGACTTAACTTCTGAGGTCATCAGTCCCCTAGAACTTAGAACTACTTAAACCTAACTAACCTAAGGACATCACTCACATCCATGCCCGAGGCAGGATTCGAACCTGCGACCGTAGCGGTCGCGCGGTTCCAGACTGTAGCGCCTAGAACCACTCGGCCACCCGGCCGGCCAGCATCTTCTTCCTGTCGGTTAAATTTCGTGCCTGTACCACGTCATCTTCAATTTTAATGGCCAGTAGTGTATGTTGCTACGTATGAAATTTAGCTAACATATTGAACTGTTCTTCAGACTTGGGTGGAGGCCTCTATCTGTCGGCACTCTCGAGAAAATGGATCTGACGTAGCACACTCATTTGCGATCGCGCCTCGCCGCGCCAGCGATGAAGCCAGTGTGAAATGTCCACATCGTTCCACATATGTGATAAACGGTTTGAGATATCCAAATGAGATTTTGGCAAATGATAACACGCAAAGAGGAGACTATTTTTCCCTATGGTTGTTATGCAAAACTTCATATTTACCGTGTTATTCGACTAACTGCAGACTTATTCCAGGAAAGAATGTAATTTTTAAGGACCCTCGGTAGCTGGTGAAATGAGAAATGCTATGGACTTTGGAAGAACATAGGTGAAGACATTATACTTTTATTGTGTACGGAGGATGTGTTCAGCGAGATGTCGCCAAACACGGATGCGACCATCATGATTCTGTAAACAGAACGTGGATTCATCCGAAAAAATGCCCTTTTGCCATTCGTGCACCCAGGTTCGTCGTTGAGTACACCAATGCAGGCGTCGTTGAGTACACCAATGCAGGCGCTCGTGTCTGTCGTGCAGCGTCAAGGGTAACCGCAGCCACGGTCTCCGACCTGATAGTCCACGCTGCTGCAACACGGCAACAAGAGAAATGCCACTTGCGAGACTTACAAAGGTTAACAAGCCAGGCCAAAGTATATTGCTGGATTTTCGGCGGAATTCTTTTTGGGTAATAACCAAAGGAGAGGTGACAGATCTTTTTGAATGGTCAACATGTTCGTTTGGACACGCAACAGGGCTCCATTTGATATTCACGTTAAATGTGAGTTTACAACGGCACTTGTCGCCTGCAGCGCCTTCCCTCAGCCACCACTACTACCGCTCTCCCCATGCACGGCCTGCCGTCTGCGCGTCTACCAGCCATGGAATTCTGTGCGGACTCTAGAAGGACGATCCATTTATCCACCAGCGAGGTTCACAACTGCTCGATGTTCAAAAAAATGTGTGTGAAATCTTATGGGACTTAACTGCTAAGGTCATCAGTCCCTAAGCTAACACACTACTTAACTTAAATTATCCTAAGCACACACACACACACACACACACACATACATACACACACACACACACACACATACACACACACACACACACACACACACCCATGCCCGAGGGAGGACCGCACAGTCCATGACTGCAGCGCCTGAGACCGCTCGGCTAATCCCGCGCGGCCAACTGCTGGATGATCGTCGATGAGATGCCATATGTCTCCTCAACGCCTCTCACATATGTTTAATGGGATTTAAGTCAGGGCAACGAGCACGCCAGTCCATTCGCCGAATATCCTCTCATTCCAAGAGCTCCTCAACTGCACCGTTCGTTGGAGTCGTGCTGTCAAAAAATGGTTCAAATGTCTATAAGCAGTATGGGACTCAACATCTGAGGTCATCAGTCCCCTAGAACTGAGAACTACTTAAACCTAACTAACCTAAGGACATCACACACATCCATGACCGAGGCACGATTCGAACCTGCGACCGGAGCAACAGCGCGCGGTTCTAGACCGAAGCGGCTAGCACCACTCGGCCACAGCGGCCGGCGGTCGTGCTTTGTCACCCGTAAAATGAAAAGACATTACGGTCGAATGCACCCGTGAAAACACACACATGGGGAAGGAGTACTGTGTCACAATAACGCTGACCGGTAAGTGCACCACTTTCAAAAATTTGGAGGACAGTATGTCCATGTAACATTATGCCTCACCACACCGTAACCTCTGGATCACCAAAAGAAACATGTTTGATAACACTGGAGTTACCCTCATATACTATGGGGTGAGAAAAGGTACATTATTGATCATGGTCGTTTTGGTGGTCCAGGTATTAGGGTGTGGTCAGGAATAATGTTACATGGGCATATTGACCTCCAGATCTTTGAATACAGTACACTTACTGGTTAACATTGTACTCTTTCTCCAGACGCGTCTTATAGGTGCACTTTCTACCCTGATATCGTGACAGAGCGTGAGCATATCTAACAGCGCAGTTGGTGAAGCTCTAGGAGCGAGAGGATACTCGGCGAATGGAGTGGGCTGCCCTCTCCTCCGACTTCATTCCCATCGACTATGTTTGGGATCCGTTGGGGAGACGTATTGCAGCATGTCCACACGTACCGACGACCATTCAGCATTGTCAACCGCTCTAGTGGAGGAATGGAATGCTCTGTCACGGAGGCACCTTACTACCATTGTGGCCAGCATGGAAGCTCAAATGGTTCATATGACTCTGAGCACTATGGGACTTAACTTCTGAGGTCATCAGTCCTCTTGAACTTAGAACTACTTAAACCTAACCATCCTAAGGACATCACACACATCCATGCCCGAGGCAGGATTCAAACCTGCGACCGTAGCTGTCGCGCGGTTCCAGACTGAAGCGCCTTGAACCGCTCGGACACAGCGGCCGGCCAGGATGGAAGCCCGTTGCAGAGTATACACTGCCGTCCGTGGTGCCGCGTGCCCTGCGTTTTATAATATACTGGGGACCCTCATGAATGTACTTGACGTTGTTCCAGTTTCCTGCTTTACTATACTGCAGCAGTAAGGCCAAGTTTCATCGAGCTATGTTGCACACAAACCATACACAGGTTACTTTCGTCCTTAAATTTTGCACTCCAGTGTGCTTTCAGAAACATTCCGAGAACCAACCTTTGGAATTAAAAATTTACACTGCGGCTCCTACACCGCCTTCAACTGGGTCCTAAGAGCTTCCACCGATAGAATCCACTTAACAAAAGAACATACTTTAATGTCACTACGGGAAACGCCACACAAAAACATGACTTACAAATTTCCACGGAAATAATATAATTTAAAGGCGTCTATTAAACCTCGTCCACCTAGCTGGCAGCTATGCAGTCGCATGTATGAACTTTGCCTACCGGGCAAGTGCACTTAAAAACAACGCTCGCTTGGAGAAACGAAAAGAGCAGTTCCATGCTGCTTTATGGGAACTCCCTTTCGAATGCCTGAAAACTTTCCATGCTGCAGAAATAAGTAGGTTCAATATCGAATCAAACGATAAGTTTACAGTCACAGTTTATTTATATCCCACAACATGTTTATAGTGTTTCAACCTCCATAATCAAGTGCACTTACGTATGTATATTAATACGACGTCCGCAACTAGTGGTCTCGCGGTAACGTTCTCGCTTCCCGTGCACGGGGTTCCGGGTTCGATTCCCGGCGGGGTCAGGGATTTTCACCTGCCTAGAGATGACTGGGTGTTGTTGTGTCGTCTTCATCATCGTAATTCATCCCCATTACGGTCGGAGGAAGGCAATGGGAAGCCACCTCCACTAGGACCTTGCCTAGTACGGCGGTGCGAGTCTCCCGCATCGTCCCCTACGCTCTGTTACGGAGTATGGGACTTCATCATTAATACGACGCTATGTGTTGCGGTACAACTTCAGAGTAACCTGTGGTAATGTCTAGCACAGAACAACAAAACACAGTTTTAGTACATGGCTCATTGTTTTGTGGGGCATTTCACGCAAAGGATGAACAACTATGAGGCCTATCAAATTGAAAGTAAAATACGAGGGCGTTCAAACAAGTAATGCGACATATTTTCTTTCCTCGGCCAGCTTACGGCGAAAAAATGCAGAATCTGTTGTGGGACATCGCGAAATATTCACGTTTCAGCCGCTATTGTTTCATGAAGTTCCCGTGGGTGGCGACGCTGTATGGAGCCTTCAAAATGGCGTCTGTAACGGAGGTGCGTTCCAGGCAGAGATCTGTCACAGAGTTTCTTTTGGCAGAAAAACAGTGCATCGCAGATACTCACATGCGCTTGCAGAATATCTATGGATAAATGGCAGTGAACAAAAGCACGGTGAGTCGTTGTGCGAGGCGTCTGTCATTATCACAACGACGTCGCACATACCTGTCCGATCTCTCGTGTGCCTGACGGCAGCACAAAGCTGTGACTCCTGCAATGTTGGAACGTCTGGACACTCTCACTGGTGGAGATCGACGGATCACAGTCAAACACCTCGCAGCACAACTGGATATCCCTGCTTGTAGTGCTGACACACTTGTCCACCAGTTGGGGAGCAACAGCGCGCGGTTCTAGACCGAAGCGGCTAGCACCTCTCGGCCACGGCGGTCGTGCTTTGTCACCCGTAAAATGAAAAGACATTACGATCGAATGCACCCCTGAAAACACACACACTGTGTCACAGTAACACTGACCGGTAAGTGCACCACTTTCAAAACGTATTTAAAGATAACTTCGTTGATCACTAAGGGCCCGTATCTCCCGAGTTCTGGAACACATCACGAAAACTTCACCTCTGTCTCAAGAGGGCAAAAGACGTCTGCACCCAACCGACGTACTGCCGGTCAACCTCTTGCTTTCGTGACGCCAAAATCGCTCCATGAAACAATTTAACATTTGGGCCCTTCATCCAGTCAGAATCCGGAACAGAAAGTGGGCATTTTCATTGGCCATTTCCCGCTTCTGGTTGTAGCGCTTCTGTAAGGTGTTGCTTCCTGTCAGGACTTTTAGAAGTTTCCCTGCAATGGATGATGGATAGCCGGCCGGAGTCGCCGAGCGGTTATAGACGCTACAGTCTGGAACCACACGACCGCTGCGGTCGCAGGTTCGAATCCTGCCTCGGGCATGGATGTGTGTGATGTCCTTAGGTTAGTTACGTTTAAGTAGTTCTACGTTCTAGGGGACCGATGACCTAAGAAGTTAAGTCCCATAGTGCTCAGAGCCATTTGAACCATTGATGATGGACAACAATGACCATCACGGGGAAATAACTCGGTCTTGGGCCGGCCCCGTGCGTACATATCAGTAGCCATTTAGGGGGAGGGAAGAAGACAGGCGTATTACCTCCAGACTCGAGAAAACTTCTTTCTCTGGCGTTCGCAGTAGCCACGGGAACGAGCAAATAGGCACGGTCTAGAAACGGTATTGTTTACAGTATCCGGATCCCACTGATCTTTATAAGTTGCTACAGCATGGACTATTCTTTATACGAGAGGTGCTGAGAGACATCATGTCCTGTAGCCTCTTCGAACACCGAATTCAGTTCTGCACCACACAGCTCACGGCTCCTTCGACTCAGAAGTTGCAGCTACCGATCATCCGGTGCACCCGTTCCACGTGAACGGCCTGTGCGGTGTAAACCCTCGTCACTATCATTTGAGCCGATTCCATGTTCGCTTTGCATCACTTTGACTCCGGTGCACACATCGAACGACGTCCTCCGTTGATAAACCTTCTTCTTGTAACGTGATGTTGCGGGCCCAAGCATTGGTCCCCATTGTCCTCCGTGGCACTAAGAATAATCACACTGGTGTTCCACAGACGCCTGTAATGCGTCCCTACTGCGGTTTTATTGTCAACTGAAATGCTGCAATCCATTAGAGTCCGATGTCCTACCCGTAGCTGTGTGTATGTTATGAATAACGTCAGGGGCGACCTTCCAAGTACGTGAACGGCCAAGTAGCAACACTCCTGGACGACAAATTGGGGTCCGCAGCTCGTGGTCGTGCGGTAGCGTTCTCGCTTCCCGCGCCCGGGTTCCCGGGTTCGATTCCCGGGGGAGTCCGGGATTTTCTCTGCCTCGTGATGACTGGGTGTTGTGTGACGTCCTTAGGTTAGTTAGGTTTAAGTAGTTCTAAGTTCTAGGGGACTGGTGACCATAGATATTAAATCCCATAGTGCTCAGAGCCATTTGATTTTTGACAAATGGGGGTGATGTAACACTTCTGTTTATGTGTGTAGAAATGCAGAGGTTTTAATCGCGCAGCCGGCTTCTGCGCTACGCTCTGATTGGAGAAGGGGCAGCGGCCAATGAGATGCGTCCACCGGTGGACCGAAACGCGGCATCCGGCCGTTTCCTCGCCTTTTAGCCCAGATACGCCGCAGCCGGAATCGCGCCAGGCCTTCTGAATAAACCGCCGCTGCGTAACACCGGGCTTTCTCCAGCCCAGAAACACGGCACTCGTACAGCGGGCAGAGAATGCTCCCACCAGTGATGAGGTAAGTCAAGGTCAGGCAGTGCCACCAGCAGTCACGGTAAAAGTACACTACTGGCCATTAAAATTGCTACACCACGAAGATGACGTGCTACAGACGCGAAATTTAACCGACAGGAAGAAGATGCTGTGATATGCAAATGATTGGCTTTTCAGACCATTCACACAAGGTTGACGCCGGTGGCGGCACCTTCAACGTGCTGACATGAGGAAAGTTTCCAACCAATTTCTCATACACAAACAGCAGTTGACCAGCGTTGCCTGGTGAAATGTTGTTGTGATGCCTCGTGTAAGGAGGAGAAATGCGTACCATCACGTTTACGACTTTGATAGCCCGCATCTCGTGGTCGTGCGGTAGCGTTCTCGCTTCCCACGCCCGGGCTCCCGGGTTCGATTCCCGGCGGGGTCAGGGATTTTCTCTGCCTCGTGATGGCTGGGTGTTGTGTGCTGTCCTTAGGTTAGTTAGGTTTAAGTAGTTCTAACTTCTAGGGGACTTACAACCACAGCAGTTGAGTCCCATAGTGCTCAGAGCCATTTGAACGACTTTGATAAAGGTCGGATTATAGCCTATCGAGATTGCGGTTTATCGTAACGCGACATTGCTGCTCGCATTGGTCGAGATCCAATGACTGTTACAGAATATGGAATCGGTGGCTTCAGGAGGGTAGTACGGAACGCCGTGCTGGGTCCCAACGGCCTCGTATCAGTAGCAGTCGAGATGACAGGCATCTTATCCGCATGGCTATAACGGATCGTGCAGCTACGTTTCGTTCCCTGAGTCAACAGATGGGGACGTTTGCAAGACGACAACCATCTGCACGAACAGCTCGACGACGTTTGCATCAGCATGAACTATCAGCTCGGAGACCGTGGCTGCGGTTACCCTTGACGCTGCATCACAGACAGGAGCGCCAGCGGTGGTGTACTCAACGACGAACCTGGGTGCACAAATGGAAAAACGTCAGTCTTTCAGATGAATCCAGGTTCTGTTTACAGCATCATGATGATCGCACTCTTGTTTGGCGACATCGCGGTGAACGCACATTGGAATCGTGTATTCGTCATCGCCATACCGGCGTATCATCCTGATGGTATGGGGTGCCATTGGTTACACGTCTGGGTCACCTCTTATTCGCATTGACGTTACTTCGAACAGTGGAGGTTACATTTCAGATGTGTTACGACCCGTGGCTCTATCCCTCATTCAATCACTACGAAACCCTACATTTCAGCAGGATAATGTACGACCGCATGCTACAGGTCCTGTACGGGCCTTTCTGGGTACAGAAAATGTTCGACTGCTGCCTGGCCAGCACATTCTCCAGATCTCTCACCAATTGAAAACGTCTGGTCAAAGGTAGCCGAGCAACTGGCTCGTCACAATACACCAGTCATTACTCTTGATGAACTGTGGTATCGTGTTGAAGTTGCATGGGCAGCTGTACCTGTACACGCCATCCAAGTTCTGTTTCACTCAATGCCCAGGTGTATGAAGGCCGTGGTTGTTCTGGGTACTGATTTCTCAGGATCTATGCACCCAATTGCGTGAAATGTAATCACATGTCAGTTCTAGTATAATATATTTGTCCAATAAATACCCGTTTATCATCTCCATTTCTTCTTGGTGTAGCAATTTTAATGGCCAGTAGTGTAGTTGAAAATGAGAGGTTGGGCCCAGAACTAAATGACCGAACGTGGTTGAAATGGACATTTGAGGTGACAAAAGACATGTGATACATTCTGATATCGTGTTGGACCTCCTTTTGCCCTGCTTTGTACAGTAACTGGACTTGGCATTGACCCAACAAGTCGTAGCAAGTCCCTGTAAAAATATTGAGCCATGCTACCTCTACAGTCGTCCATGATTACGAAAGTGTTAACGGGGCAAGGTTTCGTGCACGAAATGACCTCTTGATTATGTGCAAAAACAGACATAATGTCTTATGGGATAACAGCAATCAGTGATTTTATAATTTTACTTAAAATCCGTCTTGATTGCAAAAAAATTTTTTATTATTCATATGACCGGTTTCGGTTCATTCAGAACCATCTTCAGATCTGTAAAAATAATTATACTAATTTACTATTTCACGGAAGCAAATGTTTTTCATCCTATCTAATCAACATCAAATGTACCAGAACGTACCTGATATTTTAGTTACAGGAGTAACCCGTACAAATCCAGCAACTTTCACATGCTACGTCACATAAAAGTGGTTGGCAGAGTGCACGTCATTTATATTAATTATAACACTATTACCGACAGGTGGCGTCTGGTACATTTGTTACATTCCATTTGTACATACTGTATTCAGTAGATCTTTTTTATATTAAAAATATTTGGTTAAAATATGTAGATGTCAAAGTTAAAATCTGTACTTGTCAGGATTAAAAAACAGTAAAATTATTATAATTAATATAAATGACGTGCACTCTGCCAACCAATTTTATGTGACGTAGCATGTGAAAGTTGCTGGAATTGGACGGGTTACTCCTGTAACTAAAATATCAGGTACGTTCTGGTACATTTGATGTTGATTAGATAGGGTGAAAAACATTAGCTTCCGTGAAATAGTAAATTAGTATAATTATTTTTACAGATCTGAAGATGGTTCTGAATGAACCGAAACCGGTCATATGAATAATAAAAAAATTTTTTGCAATCAAGATGGATTTTAAGTAACATTATCTTGATTATGTCCCATAAATGTTCGATTGGATTCATGTCAGGCGATCTGGCTGGCCAAATCATTCGCTCGAATTGTCCAGATTGTTGTTTAAGCCAATCGTGAACAGGTCTGATGTCATGGCGCGTTGTCATCTATAAGAATTCCGTCGTTGTTTGGGAACACGAAGTCCATGAATGGCTGAAAATGGTCTCCAGGTAGCTGAACATAACCGTCTCCAGTCAATGATAGGTTCAGTTGGACCAAAGGACCAAGTCCATTCCATGTAACCACAGTATACACCATTATGGAGCCACCAACAGCTTGCGCAGTGCGTCTTTGACAACTTTGGTCCATGACTTCGAGGAATCTACGCCACACCCGTAAGCTCTTACCAACTGAAATCGGGACTCACCTGACAAGGCCACGGTTTTCCACTCGTCTAGGGTCCAACCGATATGGTCACGAGCCCAGGAGAGGCGCTGCAGGTGATGTCGTGCTGTTAGCAATGGCACTCGCATCGTTTGTCTGCTCCCATAGCTCATCAACGCCAAATTTCTTCCCGATATCCTAACGGATACGTTCGTCGCACGTCTCGCATCAATTACACAGCTTATTGCACATAGTGGTGCTTGTCTGTTAGCACTGACAACTGAACGCAGACGCCGCTGATCTCGGTCGTTAAATGAAGTCCTGGGGCACTGTGTTGTTTGTGGTAAGACGTAACGCCTGAAATGTAGTATTCTCGGGACCCTGTTCTCATTGAAAACGCGGAATATTGAATTCCTTAACGATTTCCAAAATGGAATGTCCCATGTGTCTACCTGTAACTACCATTGTGCGTTCAAAGCTGCTAATTCCCGTTGTGCGGCGATAACCACGTCGGAAATCTTTTCACATGAATTACCTGAGTGCAAATGACATCTCTGCCAGTGGACTGCCTCTCTGTACCTTGTGTAGGCGATAATCTGTCTGTGTGTGTATCCAGCGCCGGCTTTAGGGTGGGGCGACCCGGGCGGTCGCCCAGGGCGCCGGGGCCCAAGGGGCGCCACGTACTAAACGCATGTAAAAAAAAAATTACAATGATCAAATAACTGACCCAAAAAAGAAGTTTAAAGTAGAGTTTTTCAATGCACTGTTGGACACCGTGCACATATCCATGAAAGAAAGATTTGAACAGATGCAAGAATTTTTTGCGACGTGGAGTTTCTTGTTTGACATTAAAAAAAATCAAAATAAATAAGAACTAATACAATGCTGTTCTAAATTACAAGAAAAGTTAACTGTCAACATGAAGTCAGATATTAATGGAAATTTGCTGTGCGACGAAATTTTAGGCCTGCAACACTATCTCGAAGACAGCCAGGCAACGCCTATTGAAGCCTTAAACTTCATAAAAAAGCATAATCTTCAAGAGTTATATCCCAACATCTGGATAACGTTACGTATTTTGCTAACAATACCAGTGACTGTCGCAAGCGGCGAACGCAGTTTTTCCAAACTGAAGTTTATAAAAACGTACTTGCGGTCTACAATGTCTCAAACAAGACTAACCAGTTTGGCTTCACTGTCCATTGAAAATGAAGTTGCAGAAAACCTGGACTTTGCTAATCTGATCAGAGACTTTGCCGACAGAAAAGCGAGAAAAGTAAAATTTTAGTTGTTTACAATTGTTTTTCATTAGGCGTAATATGTTTTGTGTTCAGATGACTGACAGAAAATATAGGTTTATGGCTTACAGTTATATTAAATTAATAAAAAATATGGTACCCAATTCAAAATTAGTGTTTTTTCGTTATACATATTACCTCCTATATATAAAAATCAATTGTTGTGTGTTAGTCTCACCAAAACAAAGAAATGGCTTGACCAATTTGAATAATTTTTGTTTTGTTTTGCTCGCTTTAGTATAGGGGTGCTTCAGAAAAGAAAAGAAATATTTGGGATATACGAGCCTGTTTCAACCACATTTTACGCATATTTTCTTTGTTTGGAACACGCAAAAAAAAATTTCTGGAGTTTTTGTAGATGTACAGTGCAGTACTACGCAATATTTTCAGACAATTTCCCAAAACGTGAATGCCCAAACAATATATCACTGCTATACTGACTGTTACGGCAGCGACAGCAGCATGCTGGACTGACGTCACAGGCTACACAAGACTCACATGGAGCGTCTTAGCGGGCTTTCAGATTATTTGGATTTCATTTCCATTTAAAAAAATAAAATACTCAAATTTACGATGGAAAAAACCATGTTATGATCATAAGATGACGCCAATAACCACTTAAGACGATTTCTAGAAAACAGTCAAATACCGTGTTGCAAAGCACTGCCAGGTTCGCTATTTATACAATAAAGGGCGCCAACTGGACGACTCGCTCGGGGCACCTGGATGGCTAAGGCCGGCCCTGTGTGTATCGCTATCTCATGAGTTTTGTTACCTCAGTGTATACTGTCGTTTATTTGATTTGGTATTAAAGCGAACATCCACCAGTAATGTAGACTCCGATATCCACGACTTTTGTGGGTATACGAGATGGATTCACGGTATAAAAAGTCCGATTTTTTTTCTTAGAACTGGAAATTGACAGAAATAACGGGTTTGTTTTAAAATACACTCGTTGCAGTCGCGATGCACAGATGGCAGCACTGTACCGCACGCAGGACTGTAGCGGCAGCGGCGACAGTGAAGACGTGTTTTTGCCACTTAAATGGCGAAAACTGGCCCCAGGTGGGTGCCAGGAATGCTGACGGGTGACAACAAGGCTGACCACATGGCACGTTGTCAGGTAATTTTGACGCATTGTGAAAATGGATGGTATTTGCCAGTGGTCAAACCAAGAAGCGTTCGGAGCAGCCGTGCAATCATGGATTCGACATTGTGAAAACTGTGTGCGGCTGCAGTGAGATTACATCAAAAAGTGACACATGTTTCACAATTTTCGGACGATTAGTTTGTGAGTAAAAAAATCGGTGTTGTAACTCGAATGTGCCTCGTACTTAGCTTGTAGCGGTTTACTATTTAGGGCTGCAGGTCTACGTCTTCGTATGTTGACTGAGGTGATTTTTAACTTTGTAAATAACGAACGACGACTTAGCGTAATTTTTGTTTATTTGGCTTTCAAAAGCGCAGAAGTTACGCGATCAGCTGATTCCAATTACTTATAAAATGCAGTTTATATTCTGTAAGCATTAAAATACACAATAGCCTAACACTAAGTGACGTATATATAAAATTAATGTTATTTTGTTCTAAGTAAAATGTTCTTCTTCATGGTCAAAAGCAAGAATTTCCTGTTATTACTGATAAATGCGAAAGTTGTTTATTAATAACAGAAACTTGTTTGATATAAGTTCGACGAATTATTGAAGCCATGTTTGATATATTTGTGTTTTGAGTTTTTTTTTACTTTACCTTTTTGTTGAGGAATTTGAGTTTTCCAGCGTTATTTGATAAATCTGTATTGTTTATTTTTACCACAGCGCCACTAAAAAAAAAAAAAAAACACTTCGTAGCTGCGCGGTCAGCGCGGCGGTTTGCCAAGCGAAGGGCAAGGGTTCGATACCCGGCCGGGTTGGAGATTTTCTCCAATCTCTTGCGTTGTCCTTACTTTCGTAACGTCCTAAGTGATACTCCTATTGAGAAGGCTGAAGGGCGTCTGAAAGCCAATAAATTGAAAGAAATAGAGAGATCATTATTGCGTAACGGCGACAGGTAAGCAACACACCTAACCTACAGGTAACGTGGGTACGTCTTTCACTGATCAAAGATACCAGAAAAACTTCAGTAGGGAAACTACTGTATTCTACCCTTACTTGTCGTGGCCTCCGGTAGTTCTAGTTCTCTGGTTTCATACGATTTTGAACAGTGCAACCAAGTGATACTGGGAGTCCCTTATAAATTACGGGTTGTATTTGCATGCAAATCGTGTTTGTAATGTATCGAACAGGGGTGGAAGGGCTATAAACACACGAAAACAAGGGTCTCTAGAAAAATGCCAAAGTACAAATCAAAGAATACTATTGTGACGTACATTAAGCGGTTCCCTTTGGTAAGACGATTGCGAAACTGAAATTCAGTTTTGTCCCATCGAGATACTTCATCGACATTTTAATTAATATATAGTAATTAAAAATCGCCTTTTATGTAAAACTAGTTATCATAATGGTGTTATTTTGACCACGTGCTTCGACTGAAATTCGCTAGTTACTTCCAAAATCTATTCCAAAACTATTCCAAAACTATTCCAAAATCAAGGTGAGCGGTCATTCGCTGCAAGTAAGTGTGTCTTCTGACGTCCAATATATGTTAATGAGGCTGAGGATAATTTCTTAAAATACAAATGAAATTCGAAGTCTTTAACCACTCGAAGGAAGCTAATACGGTAAATACAAGCAAAAAGCTCGATATGGAAAGGGACAGATAATTACAAGCAATTTTATGTAGTTGCCGGAAATATGTCTTACGTTACATCAGAATCGAATTTTATTACGTAGAAATTACAGTATAGAAAGCAGTTTTCGTTCGAAGCAATCGATCTGGAATATATCGAATGGCCACAATTAATCTAAGGTTCAGGGAAAGAGCGGCAAATTCATTAGAATTGTACCACAGGATGGCTATGGCAGTGATAAGACAATGGACTCCTACTCGTATTCGGAGGGTGGCGGTTCAAAAACCCAAACCGCCATCCCGATTTTGGTTTTACGTGATAAAAAAAAAGTCTGACTCATTATTAGAGAATACCAGGATTATAATGCAGCGCTGATTGGTGCCGAATTGGTCGCGTCAAAAAAGTCATACAGGCGGTGAAGAGTGACCATATTACTCAAATTTCTCACTTGACGCAGTTCGGATTTATTTCCAGCATCAGATATCTGTTACTTCAGCGTTATGCTTTGATTTATATTGACAGCGAATCTCAATTTTTTTACAAACAAACGTTTACACTTGACCTTAACACTGTTTGCATTCGAAGCTAAAGATTCAGACTTAATGCTTGGCGTATTTAGGAACCAGAGCAGTTCCTACTTCACTTGCTAGAACGTTTCTTCTAAAGATGTACACGTGTTATAAATCCAAACATTACGCTGAAGTGACAGATATCTGACGGTGGAAATAATTCCGAGACGCGTTAGTAAAAGCATACGTCGCAAGGTTTACATAACGGCATAAACCTAGGTGAAATTACTTTCAATAAACGTCAACAAACAGCCCATCGCATAAGGAGGGATCGTTGTGCCCTCCCCACGAGTCAATGTACAGAGATGGCCCCGTTTTTACGAAAGGTAGCAAAACTTTGTCCAGAAACTGATGATGGTTTCTTCTGTGAGCTTTCCAGATTTTGTGGCAGTTGCATGCACATTCTGATGTCGTTCCACTGATTGGTTCATGTCTTCATCGACTCGAGGACCAAATATGTCGCTAACTGCTTGGAGACAAACTAAACCTGTTGGTAGCGGTATTCGGGACGGTGTTAATTCTTCTCAGGTATGACGACAAAAACTATTTTAATATGATATGAAATCTTCATTTCTTATGCCAAAAATTCCATTGTATTCCACGATAACAAAAGAAAAATAAACAAAAGACTAGATCTGAAGACGGGGGGCAAAATCTCGCAATTGTGCTCTTAGCCAGTGTGTTCCTCACGCAACTCGTTTTACGCTACCCGAGTGACCTGAAGAAGTTGCGTAGAAACTTTGAGAGTCATTTTTTCATCGTTCCACCACTCTGTCAGGTTTGGATTGTATAAGACAAAGATCTATGACGGGTTCCTCTTGTGTTACTCGTGCGAAGTCGGTGATTCTGAAGGCAGCTGATAAACCGACATGGATACCTCTCCTCAGTGCAGCACACCGTGAAGAATGCGGCCGCGCGGGATTAGCCGAGCGGTCTCAGGCGCTGCAGTCATGCACTGTGCGGCTGGTCCCGGCGGAGGTTCGAGTCCTCCCTCCGGCATGGGTGTTTGTCCTTAGGATAATTTAGGTTAAGTAGTGTGTAAGCTTAGGGACTGATGACCTTAGCAGTTAAGTCCCATAAGATTTCACACACATTTGAACTTTTTTTTTTTTTTTTTAAAGAATGCGCTGCCATTCCCCAAGAAACCTTCCAGCACCTGACTGAACGTATGTCTGCCAGAGTGGAAGCTGTCATCAAGGCTAAGGGTGGGCCAGTACCAAATTGAATTCCAGCATTACCAATGGAGGGCACCAGGAACTTGTAAGTCATTTACAGTCAGGTGTCCGGACACTTTTGATCACATAGTGTACGGGCTGTCGTCCAGCAGAACGAGCGTAAACGTTAGTTAAAAGTAAGACTAGAACTACGGAGCACAGGAAAAGCCTAACTGTGTGTAACAAATACGTTTATCTTCCACGGGAAGGTTGGAAGGGCGTTAGATCGTCGCAGCAAGGGTCCTGGGGTCATATACTCATGATATTTTTTTTTACTGCTTTATGCGTGAAAGTGATGTACGGGGCATGTTTATGAGATGTGAAAGGGCTGTTTTGAGTTTACAGCAATGTTCTCTTGGCTTTCGCTTCGTTTCCTTGAAAGTAGTAAACCTACGGAGTACATTTGTGGTTTCACGGAATATACTATCAACAGAGAAATAAAGAAACAATTTCACCACACGTGCGGAAGAGATAATAACAGTAATAATAACAATAATAACAGTAATAACAAAAACTAGCCGCTTCATCACGAGTGGTGTGTATTCAGTCGCACATGTCCGACAGAACACCACACCTATCTAGACAAATGAACTCTACAGGTTTGCTACTTTCTAGTAAGCGAAAGCAGACTCTCGAATAAACACTGCTATATACTCCGAAACGTCCTTTACGTGTCAGGAACACACTCTCGCACATAATAGTTTCACTCATAAACAGTTTAAAAAATTGTCACTAGTGAGGTTTGAACACAACTCCTCTGGCACGACGACCTCACTATAGCACCTCACCCGCGCGAAATCTACAAAACAAGCCCTCGCCGATACGATTTTCGTACTTCAGGTGGTACTTTCTGACTGTCGTTTACGCATGGTCTACTGAACGACAGGACATAGCACCAACTAAATCGGTGTTTTGGTTGATACTCTATCGACATACAACGTTTGGTATTGATCTGAGTGTCTGACATCTGGAGGCTTGGATGTTAGCTCCGAGGTAATGCACTGAAAACCGCACAGAACGCTGTTCTGACCACGACTGATATTTGTAAAGTATTGAGCGCAGTGTACAGGTGCCGTTCGTGGTCAAATACAACAGCGCAACCTGCAGACTCGGTTAGCACCTGCGCCAAGGCTCAAGCACGCATTAATCGCGGATTTTCCACTTTTTTGTCCAACACCTGTAAATTTTTATTCTAAACTAGTTGGGATTCGACTGCTCTATGTGCTCCTTCGGTATGTGCAACGCCTTTTAAATTAGGAGCTCAGTCCGGAACCGCGCGACTGCTACGGTCGCAGGTTCGAATCCTGCCTCGGGCATGGATGTGTGTGATGTCCTTAGGTTAGTTAGGTTTAAGTAGTTCTAAGTTCTAGGGGACTGATGACCACAGATGTTAAGTCCCATAGTGCTCAGAGCCATTTGAACCATTTTTTTTTAAAATCAGGAGCTACTGTACAGATTATCATACTTTTTACTAATAGACTTATTCATGAAGATGCTTTGTCTATGCAGTTTACTGTCGCAGCCGGCAGTACATACACTATGTGATCAAAAGTATCCGGACACCTGGCTGAAAATGACTTATAAGTTGGCCTCGCACGAAGTGGCGTTCCAAAACATTCAAAAGGTGAGGATTCAGGTCAGGACACTGTGCAAGCCAGTCCATTACAGGGATGTTATTGTCGTGTAACCACTCCGCCACAGGCCGTGCATTATGAACAGGTGATCGATCGTGTTGAAAGATGCAATCGCCGTCCCCCAACTGCTCTTCAACAGTGGGAAGCAAGAAAGCGCTTAAAACATCAATGTAGGCCTGTGTTGTGATAGTGCCGCGCAAAACAACAAGGGGCGCAAGACCCCCCTCCATGAAAAACACGACCACACCATAACACCACCGCCTCCGAATTTTACTGTTGGCACTACACACGCTGGCAGATGGCGTTCACCGCGCATTCGCCATACCCACACCTTGCCATCTGATCGCCACATTGTGTTTCCTCATTCGTCATTCCACATGACGTTTGGGTTGATGTCTGCCTAATACACATCACGACCCTCTTCAACTGTCAGTCAACAGACGAGATCGTCCTGTACGGTTTTGTGCTGTACGAGTCCCTTCACGTTTCCACTTCACTATCACATTGGAAGTGTGAAAATTAGGAGTGTGAAAATCTCGCGTGCAGAATGAGCCGTGACTGGCTCGCGTCATCATTGGTTGCAGTCCAGTGGTGTCTTATTTCTTCTTCGGTTACCGCCATAATGTTGTTGTCTTTTCTCCGTGAGTGGCAGCAGCAGCATGTGTAGATATTAGTACTGCTGTACTATCTTTGGTGTTGCGGATATACACTCCTGGAAATTGAAATAAGAACACCGTGAATTCATTGTCCCAGGAAGGGGAAACTTTATTGACACATTCCTGGGATCAGATACATCACATGATCACACTGACAGAACCACAGGCACATAGACACAGGCAACAGAGCATGCACAATGTCGGCACTAGTACAGTGTATATCCACCTTTCGCAGCAATGCAGGCTGCTATTCTCCCATGGAGACGATCGTAGAGATGCTGGATGTAGTCCTGTGGAACGGCTTGCCATGCCATTTCCACCTGGCGCCTCAGTTGGACCAGCGTTCGTGCTGGACGTGCAGACCGCGTGAGACGACGCTTCATCCAGCCCCAAACATGCTCAATGGGGGACAGATCCGGAGATCTTGCTGGCCAGGGTAGTTGACCTACACCTTCTAGAGCACGTTGGGTGGCACGGGATACATGCGGACGTGCATTGTCCTGTTGGAACAGCAAGTTCCCTTGCCGGTCTAGGAATGGTAGAACGATGGGTTCGATGACGGTTTGGATGTACCGTGCACTATTCAGTGTCCCCTCGACGATCACCAGTGGTGTACGGCCAGTGTAGGAGATCACTCCCCACACCATGATGCCGGGTGTTGGCTCTGTGTGCCTCGGTCGTATGCAGTCCTGATTGTGGCGCCCACCTGCACGGCGCCAAACACGCATACGACCATCATTGGCACCAAGGCAGAAGCGACTCTCATCGCTGAAGACGACACGTCTCCATTCGTCCCTCCATTCACGCCTGTCGCGACACCACTGGAGGCGGGCTGCAAGATGTTGAGGCGTGAGCGGAAGACGGCCTAACGGTGTGCGGGACCGTAGCCCAGCTTCATGGAGACGGTTGCGAATGGTCCTCGCCGATACCCCAGGAGCAACAGTGTCCCTAATTTGCTGGGAAGTGGCGGTGCGGTCCCCCACGGCACTGCGTAGGATCCTACGGTCTTGGCGTGCATCCGTGCGTCGCTGCGGTCCGGTCCCAGGTCGACGGGCACGTGCACCTTCCGCCGACCACTGGCGACAACATCGATGTACTGTGGAGACCTCACGCCCCCGTGGTTGAGCAATTCGGTGGTACGTCCACCCGGCCTCCCGCATGCCCACTATACGCCCTCGCTCAAAGTCCGTCAACTGCACATACGGTTCACGTCCACGCTGTCGCGGCATGCTACCAGTGTTAAAGACTGCGATGGAGCTCCGTATGCCACGGCAAACTGGCTGACACTGACGACGGCGGTGCACAAATGCTGCGCAGCTAGCGCCATTCGACGGCCAACACCGCGGTTCCTGGTGTGTCCGCTGTGCCGTGCGTGTGATCATTGCTCGTACAGCCCTCTCGCAGTGTCCGGAGCAAGTATGGTGGGTCTGACACACCGGTGTCAATGTGTTCTTTTTTCCATTTCCAGGAGTGTATTTTCTGGGTGTGCTGTGTGTGGCAGTCGGTCGGTTGGGGCAGAGCAGCGAGGAAGTCTCTGTGGTGCGCTGTCAGGCTGCAGCTGCTGGCGGTGTGCATGCGCGGTTGGCGTTGTGAGGTGCTTCTTCTGAGAGTTACGACGTTCGTCTCCCAGGCCGATCCTTGGAACCTTCTGAGCGCTGCTCCTTGTGTTTCACATAGTGATTTCCTGTTTAGTCTTAAGTACTCTGTGTGGCCTTCGGCCGAGTTTTAACTTATTAAAATTGCGCGGCTCTTCTCCTTGGGCCATAAGCCATAAAAGAAATTGTTTCTTGTTTGGTATGTGGCCTTCAGCCGAGTTTCACCCTTTCAAAATTAAAATTGGAAATTCCTTGTGCCTAGGCCTTAAACCGTAAATTTGTTTCAAGTTAGTATGTGGCCTTCAGCCTGTTAAAATCAAAAGTTGAAAAATTTTGTCTAGGCCTTAATCCATAAGAAATATTTTCCGGTTTGTATGTGGCCTTCAGCCGAGTTTTCAGCTTAAATTAAAAAATTGGAAATTTCTTTGTCTGGGCCTTAAGCCGCGAGATTGTTTGGGTTTTGTATGTGGCTTTCAGCCGAGTTTTATGTGAAGCATTTTAGGATAAAGCCTTTAGCCTGTTTTAGTTGAAATTTAGAAGCTCTTCCCTTTAGGTCTTAAGCTGTAAAATTGTTTTCTGCATGGTGTGTAGCCTTCAGTCGAGTTTTAATCTGTCTTAAATTAAAAATTCAAAATCCTTGTCTTGCCCTGAAGTCATAAGATTGATACTCCCTAGTATGAGGCCTTCAGCCGAGTTTTACACGAAATATTTCAAGATAAGGCAGCCTTTTCAAAATGGAAGCTCTTCTTCCCAGGCCTTAAGCTGTTAAACTGTTTTGTTGATATGCGGCCTTCAGCCGAGCTTTCAGCCTATTTAGATTAAACATTGAAAATCTTTGTCTCAGACTTAAGCCGTAGCACTGTTCTTGATTAATGTGAGGCCTTCAGCCGAGTTCTATGAGAAAAATTTAAGGTAAGGCTTTCAGCATATTTACACTGAAAAAAAATTTTTTTCTAAAGAAGTGAAACCTCCAGAAGAACTCCTGTACGTCAGTTCCTTGCTTAGGCCTTGTGCGTTGGATTTTCGATGTGGCCTTCAGCCGATCTAAATTAAATCAAAGGAGGTCATTCGTTAAAACTTTGTGTGATTGCCTGTTTTAAGAAATAAGGCTTATATGTTGAGTGCAACTGACAGTAACCTATTTTGGTCCCTTTCCACAAATATAACCTCATCCGCTCTGTCCTAGCCCAGAGATTTCACAGATGTGTGACACAAGTAACACCCAATCAACTGACCACGTTCGAAGTCCGTGAGTTCCACGGAGCGCCCCATTCTGCTGTCTCACGATGTCTAATGACTACTGAGGTAGCTGATGTTTAGTACCTGGCAATAGGTGGCAGCACAGTGCACCTAATATGAAAATCGTATGTTTTTGGGGGTGTCCGAATACTTTTGATCACATAGTGTAGTTCGTGTTGCCTTTGCGAAGTCGCTAGTATAAATTTTAAATTGAAGTCACCCTCTCAGTTTTTTCTGTCCCACGTGAAGGCTCATCTTTGAAACTACTGTAGGGGCTTCGATGTTCTTTTCACCAATAGATAGATTCATGAGGAAGGTTATTGCCTAGCTTATTATTTATTATCGCTACAAGAGACATGTAGTCCGCCCATAGATACTTACCGCTACCCTTTCTAAGCCGGACATCAAAATTATTTGTTAAGATAATTGTGCAATTGGATTCGGAGTCCAATTTATGCTGAGATTCCATTATAAAGTACAGTGGACAAATAACGTGTCTGTCTTTGGTCCCACAGCTACAAAGCAGGAACCTTAGCAGAAAGCACCGTGAAATCTAGACGGTTATCACATCTGTACGACTGAAATATTGCATCCGTTTGCCGTTATGGTAGATTGCAACCGACGATATAGCGTTACCCTTGCCTGTCCAGCCAATAAGCTGCTTGTCTCCGTGACAGAAGCAAACCTATCTTCCCGCGTCGTCATTTATAATATTCTGTTTACTATGCCAGAAGTAAGAAGACAATACGATGTGAAATTTATCTACTAGTGCAAATGGTCACGCTTATTCTCGACAGGACAGCAAAACCGGAAGGGCAGTATTGCTGAAATGGCCGCATGCACCGGAACATAAATTATTACTTGCTGGGGAGGATTTCTGAACTGGGAAGGCCTTAGGTGAACCCCTTGAATACGTTCTCGGGAATATGCTAATGCCCATTACACGGTGACCAGTAAGCTTGGCGTGATCGAGTACAATAGCTGGAGAAATGCTAATGCCGTTTCTCATTTGCCGCCGCTACACTAAAGTGGCGTCGCTTCTCGGTCAAACAAACGGCATGCATGTAGCAATTAAGTCAGAAACGCATGGCGTTACTTCTTCACCTCTAATACTGCAAACGCCATCAAGCACGTTGACAACAACCTATTCAGCAGCACACGCCACATCTCGTATATTATATTTTACGAAGTAGAATCGAGACTATAGAATATGAAGCTGAAAAGCCGTCCCTTTACGCTCCGTAATTCTGAAAATTTTTTCGCACAGCCAGAAGAGATATCCTCGCGCACACGCGACCGGTGCGGAGGAGATAAGGAAAGCCACGTGCAAACAAAGCCAGAGAGTCGGCGACGTAAACACGCAGCTCTTCCAACTTTAGTAGCGGCCAGTTGGCACACAACAAGCGCATTACACTCATGGATATGAATTTACGACTTTTGAAAACAATTAGGCGGAAGACGTTTTTCCGACAAGGGCAGAGGTCGGAAATGTCAGGCGCTGAGTTGACAAGAGCGCCGACAGGGCGCGCTAGTGTTAGATGGTGCATCAAAGATTTCGACTGCTGTGCCAACCTCTTCATCTCACAAGGGAACCTCCCCATCGCAACCCCCTCAGATTTATTTATAATTTGGCACAGTGGATAGGGCTTGAAAAAATGAACACAGATAAATCGAGAAAACAGGAAGAAGTTGTGTGGAACTATGAAAAAATAAGCAAAAATATACAAACTGAGTAGTCCATGGGCAACATAAGCAACTTCAAGGAGAACGTGAGCTCAGGAGCGCCGTGGTCCCGTGGTTAGCGTGAGCAGCTGCGGAGCGAGAGGTCCTTGGTTCAAGTCCTCCGCTCGTTCATTGACGTCTCTGTTCACTGTAATAAGTTTAGTGTCTGTGTTTTTCGACCGCACCGCAAAACCGTGCGATTAGTAGACGAAAGGACGTGCCTCTTCAATGGGAACCGAAAACATTTGATCCAGGAAAACGCGTCTGATATATTCTATACGACACTGGTGACGGCATGTGCGTCACATGACAGGAATATGTTGACGACCCACCTAACTTGCACACTTGGCGAATGGGTGAAAAGATTCTTCTACCTTGCCCGATTTAGGTTTTCTTGTGGATGTGATAATCACTCCCAAAAAAAAAATGAAAACATAAGTGTGTGTTACATAAACTGCAATAAATGAATGCAACAGTATCACAGTCGCACAGTTTTCTCTGTGCTCTGTCAAAACATGTTTTTAACGTTTTCAAATTTTTCCGTGTGTAGACCGTCAAATCCTGCATATCTCCAACCAAATCTGAACATGTCCTGGACTTTTGGAGAGCGAAGTTGATTATGTGTGAGTGCCTGAACTCTGAATTTGTCTGAAAATAAAAATTAAAATTTTCACTCGAAGGAAGAGTTGAACCAAGGACCTCTTATTCCGCAGCTGCTCACGCTAACCACGGGACCACGACACTCCTGAACTCTGAGTGTCCTTTATGTTGCATATGTTGAACGTCGACTACTCAGTTTGTATATTTTGCTTATTTTTTCATAGTTCCACACAACTTCTTCCTGTTTTCTCGATTGATCTGTGTTCAGTTTTTCAAGGCTTATCCACTGTGCCAATTTATAACGAAATCTGAGGGGGATGCGATGGGGAGGTTTCCTTGTCAGAGCAGCACTTGCGCCCAACGTCGTCGATTATTTGTTCAACATATTCCAACTGCTCTCTAGTTCAGCAGTTTTCATCTTGTACAACTCCCTCTATACACAGGTTCCCAACGTTTCTGAGGCTGTTGCTCCTGAGTGCAATCAGATACTGCCTAGTACCCTGCCCCCTCCTCACACCAAGAGCAACATTAGCACCTAACTAAATTTTAGAATGAAAAAGAATTTTCTCTGAACGGTTTTATTTTTTAAATAAGTGAAGATAAATGATATTTAGTTTTCGTATCTGTCTTATTACACCCCGAAATACGTGGGTGGTTTGAAAAGTTCTCAGAACGGAATAGGAAAAAAAATACTTACATCACTGTAACTTTTTTTATTTTTCAATGTAATCTTGTTTTAGATTAATGCACTTGGTCCGACGATGTTCCAGTGCCTTGATACCATCTCTAAAATGAGTTTCCTCCAGGTCTGCAAAACAGTTGTCAACTCCGGCTATCAATTCTTCGTTTGAAGTGAATCTTCGTCCACCAAGAAAAATTTTCAGTTTTGGGAAGAGATGGAAGTCTCACGGAGCCATATCAGGTGAATAAGGCGGGTGTTGCAACAATTCATACCTTAGTTCGTGCAATTTTGCCATGGCGACGGCACACGTGTGCGGGCGCGCGTCAAGAGTCGCGGCACCCATCTTGCAGGTAATTTTTTCACTTCTAATTCTTCAGTTGAAATGTAATATACTCTTTCAGAAGACATCTGGCAAGCGTGCGCAATTTCACCCACTTTTAATCGGCGATCCTCCATGACCATTTTGTGCGCTTTTGCAATGCTTTCTGGAATAGCGACACATCTTGCTCCACCACTGCGCGGATCATCAACGAAGCTCTCCCGATCAAATATAATTCATTTGTCCACTTGGCAACAGTTGAATATGAAGGAGCAGAGCCCTCACTGTATTCTGGAAATCGGCGTGAATGTCCTTTGCTTTCATACCTCTCTTTACGAAGTACTTAATCACTGCTCGAATCTCTATCTTTCCCATTTTCGCAAATCACTACGTGGGAACAAAGACAGAGCCACGTCACCGCCACAGCCCTCTTCCAAGAGCTCTGGCACGTCTTTACAGGCAACAGTCCAATGAATATCACGTGAACAGCTCGATGCGCTAGCGCTGACCTCTCGTGGTGATTCCAAGAACTTTTCAAAGCACCCTCGTAATGAGTCAATGAGGCAATTGGTACCGCTTAATTTGACAACATTTTATGATGTAGTTCTCAGAGATACCTACAACTCCTCCTCAGAAAAGAAAGCTAATTATCCACATTGACGGTAGATACTTATTCCAAAACGTGCTGCCTCTGTACCATTCCTCTCCCTAGCGACATTTCCTTCACTCGCACCCTGCAGCCTCATTTTAAAGTCATCCAAGTCGAAAGCTACTGCTTGCGTGCCACCAGATTCCTGGACTGAAATGATAGAAGCCGCAAACCTTGAGGCTGCCAATGCGTTGCGTCCGACCATTACCACACGGCAATGTAGTAGCCATTACATAACAACAGCTGTGTTGTGACAGCAGTTAGATCATTTATTGTTGCGGAATGAATAATGAAGCAATTTCTGGTCCACTGTGGGAACTACACACAACTCGGAGAAGATATTTTCATGAGATATTTAAGCATATACGTATCAATTTTATTGTCACAGATAGATAATACGAAGTATATGTGCAGTAGGAGGGCTAAGTGAGGAAAATGGAAGATGATGATCACACATTCGTTTCACTGCTGTAGCCTCCACCACATTGTCTCACGCGTTAATGCTAGTATTTGAAATGAAAAAGTAGTTATTGGTGACTTTTGCAATCAGTATTACAGTTCTGCGAAACAGTGATGATAAGAATAATGGTCTTTTGAAAATAGTTCAGTTTGGAGACCCAAACACTAATGAACCCTTTTCTTTTACCCCTTCCAAAATTTCATTTTACCCCTCAGAGGGTACCACTGCTCTAGTACCTTGGAACGAATTCCCAGATGTCTTAACCCTAACCCTATCACCCCGGCCTTCCTTCTGGTCAGTGTTTTCCATGTATTTCTTTCCTCATCCGTTCTGCAAAGAGGATCCTCATTTTTTTTATCAAACCACTTCATTTTCTACATCCTCGTGTTACATCACCTCTCAAACAACTCGATTCTTTACTTTATCTGATTATAGGACAAGAAAAATTCGGAGTAGGAATTAAAATCCATGGAGAAGAAATAAAAACTTTGAGGTTCGTCGATGACATTGTAATTCTATCAGAGACAGCAAAGGACCTGGAAGAGCAGCTGAAGGAAATGGACAGTCTCTTGAAAGGAGGATATAAGATGAACATCAACAGAAGCAAAACGAGGATAATGGAATGTAGTCGAATTAAATCGGGTGATGCTGCGGGAACTAGATTAGGAAATGAGAGCCTTAAAATAGTAAATGAGTTCTGCTATTTGGAGAGCAAAATAACTGATGATGGTCGAAGTAGAGAGGATATATAATGTAGACTGGCAATGGCAAGGAAAACTTTACTGACGAAGAGAAATTTGTTAACATCGAGTATAGATTTAAGTGTCAGGAAGTCGTTTCTGAAAGTATTTGTATGGAGTGTAGCCATGTATGGAAGTGAAACGTGGACGATAAATAGTTTGGACAAGAAGAGAATAGAAGCTTTCGAAATGTGGTGGTACAGAAGAATGCTGAAGATTAGATGGGTATATCACATAACTAATGAGGAGGTATTGAATAGAATTGGGGAGAAGAGGAGTTTGTGGCACAACTTGACTAGGAGAAGGGATCGGTTGGTAGGGCATATTCTGAGGCATCAAAGGATCACCAATTTAGTATTGGAGGGCAGCGTGGAGGGCAAAAATCGTAGAGGGAGACCAAGAGATGAATACAATAAACAGATTCAGAAGGATGTAGGTTGCAGTAGGTACTGGGAGTGGAAGAACCTTGCACAGGATAGAGTAGCATGGAGAGCTGCACCAAACCAGCCACTGGATTGAAGACCGCAACAACAACAACATGACAACGATAAAGCTTACTTCAAAGTAACCAACCTCTTAATTTCAGTAGGCAACGAAGGTGCGACAGGACGCCAACCCGTCCCTTTTGACAGTCAACTAATGCTCTGACAGTTGGCTGTTAATATTTTCAAAGTTAAACTGATTATCAGTTATTAAGACTGCTCTGAAGGAACTTCGTAAAACATCACTTGTGAACATTTATTACAAGAGAACTCAGTCGGCGGAACCACAAGATACAGCTAAAATACTCGGTCTTTCTAACACAGAAACGAACAGCTTAGTACAACAAGTTGTTCAGATTATAACTAATGACTGAGAAATGCAATTACAATGAAAGAACTGAACCGGTTAACAGCTAAATCTAACCACAAGGTCCCTATTTTGTTTAACGGCAACCTGTGCTTTAGTACAATTGTTCAGGCTGTATTTACGACCAAGAGCTGATTAATTAGAACATTACTGATCGGGTACAAACCAGAAAAGAAAGGCAATATAATAGCGGGACAACATTTCAAACGACAGCTAGTGTCTTAGTACAATACTATTGCCTATATTTACGACCAAAGAGCCGACCGAGTAAAACTCTGAGGGTCGGGTGCAAAGCAAAAAATAATAAGCAAGGTAGGTAGACAATGAAACAAATCACCACTCAGAATGATACTCCCCTTTAACAACAAGCAGTTCCATGGATCCACGGTGTGTCGCAGCGGTTACGGAGTGGTGCCGATGAAAGCCAGACAGAAGTCAGCCGGGCCACAAGCGGTCGTCCGACACGAATGTTGCCAACTCCCGGGGCCTTGTTTCGACTTAGGTCTTTCAGTGCTCTGTCAAACTCTTCACGCAGTATCATATCTCCTATTTCATCTTCATCTACATTCTCTTCCATTTCTGTAATATTGTCCTCAAGAACATCGCCCTTGTATAGACCCTCTATATACTCTTTCCACCTTTCTGCTTTCCCTTCTTTGCTTAGAACTGGGTTTCCATATGAGCTCTTGATATTCATGCAAGTGGTTCTCTTTTCTCCAAAGGTCTCTTTAATTTTCCTGTAGACAGTATCTATCTTACCCCTAGTGATACGTGCCTCTACATCCTTACATTTGTCCTCTAGCCATCCCTGCGTAGCCATTTTGCACTTCCTGTCGATCTCATTTTTGGGACGTTCGTATTCCTTTTCACCTGCTTCATTTACTGCATTTTTATGTTTTCTCCATTCATCAATTAAATTCAACATCTCTTCTGTTACCCAAGGATTTCTATTAGCCCTCGTCTTTTTACCTACTTGATCCTCTGCTACCTTCACTATTTCGTCTCTCAAAGCTACCCATTTTTCTTCTACTGTGTTTCTTTCCCCCATTCTAGTCAATCGTTCCCTAATGCTCTCCCTGAAGCTCTCTACAACCTCTGGTTCTTTCAGTTTATCCAGGTCCCATCTCCTTAAATTCCCACCTTTTTGTAGTTTCTTCAGTTTTAATCTACAGTTCATAACCAATAGATTGTGCTCAGAGTCAACATTTACCCCTGGAAATGTCTTACAATTTAAAACCTGGTTTCTGAATCTCTGTCTTACCATTATGTAATCTATGTGATACCTTCTAGTATCTCTAGGTTTCTTCCATGTATACAACCTTATTTTATGGTTCTTGAACCAATTGTTAGCTATGATTAAGTTATGCTCTGTGCAAAAGTCTACCAGGTGGCTTCCTCTTTCATTTCTTCCCCCCAATCCATATTCACCTACATGACATCATTGTCATATTGTTTGCTAATGTGTTTAATCTTCTAGCACAGGTGCGCATCTTAACCCTGAACCTTTCAACGTACAGCTTTCAAATTAAAATTTAAGTCATTTGTTTTGAGTAATTGAAACACTCTTGTTATCAATGGTGCTTATATACACTCCTGGAAATTGAAATAAGAACACCGTGAATTCATTGTCCCAGGAAGGGGAAACTTTATTGACACATTCCTGGGGTCAGATACATCACATGATCACACTGACAGAACCACAGGCACATAGACACAGGCAACAGAGCATGCACAATGTCGGCACTAGTACAGTGTATATCCACCTTTCGCAGCAATGCAGGCTGCTATTCTCCCATGGAGACGATCGTAGAGATGCTGGATGTAGTCCTGTGGAACGGCTTGCCATCCCATTTCCACCTGGCGCCTCAGTTGGACCATCGTTCGTGCTGGACGTGCAGACCGCGTGAGACGACGCTTCATCCAGTCCCAAACATGCTTAATGGGGGACAGATCCGGAGATCTTGCTGGCCAGGGTAGTTGACTTACACTTTCTAGAGCACGTTGGGTGGCACGGGATACATGCGGACGTGCATTGTCCTGTTGGAACAGCAAGTTCCCTTGCCGGTCTAGGAATGGTAGAACGATGGGTTCGATGACGGTTTGGATGTACCGTGCACTATTCAGTGTCCCCTCGACGATCACCAGTGGTGTATGGCCAGTGTAGGAGATCGCTCCCCACACCATGATGCCGGGTGTTGGCCCTGTGTGCCTCGGTCGTATGCAGTCCTGATTGTGGCGCTCACCTGCACGGCGCCAAACACGCATACGACCATCATTGGCACCAAGGCAGAAGCGACTCTCATCGCTGAAGACGACACGTCTCCATTCGTCCCTCCATTCACGCCTGTCGCGACACCACTGGAGGCGGGCTGCACGATGTTGGGGCGTGAGCGGAAGACGGCCTAACGGTGTGCGGGACCGTAGCCCAGCTTCATGGAGACGGTTGCGAATGGTCCTCGCCGATACCCCAGGAGCAACAGTGTCCCTAATTTGCTGGGAAGTGGCGGTGCGGTCCCCTACGGCACTGCGTAGGATCCTACGGTCTTGGCGTGCATCCGTGCGTCGCTGCGGTCCGGTCCCAGGTCGACGGGCACGTGCACCTTCCGCCGACCACTGGCGACAACATCGATGTACTGTGGAGACCTCACGCCCCACGTGTTGAGCAATTCGGCGGTACGTCCACCCGGCCTCCCGCATGCCCACTATACGCCCTCGCTCAAAGTCCGTCAACTGCACATACGGTTCACGTCCACGCTGTCGCGGCATGCTACCAGTGTTAAAGACTGCGATGGAGCTCCGTATGCCACGGCAAACTGGCTGACACTGACGGCGGCGGTGCACAAATGCTGCGCAGCTAGCGCCATTCGACGGCCAACACCGCGGTTCCTGGTGTGTCCGCTGTGCCGTGCGTGTGATCATTGCTTGTACAGCCCTCTCGCAGTATCCGGAGCAAGTATGGTGGGTCTGACACACCGGTGTCAATGTGTTCTTTTTTCCATTTCCAGGAGTGTAGTTTTAATGCGTTGCAGAAGGGCATTTAAGAAGACTGTGTCCAGCGCGGTAGTAAACACCGCTGTTTCACCTGATGGCTGGCGGACTGCAGGTCCTTACGTCTTGTGATCATTGTCATACTGTTTGCTGTTTTACAATACAGCACTTCAGATTAAAAGATTATTCAACTGAAGGTTTAAGATCAAAAGAATTTTGCAAATTTGTTGATTTTGTTAATGAAAATTTCATGGTTAAATGCTTCGATTATCTGTAAAACATAGTATATACATTGTTAAATAAGCAGGGTGTGTGAAAAGAAAGATATTGCTGGGTCCTCCCTCCCACGTTTTCCTTAATTCCAGTAAGTACCACGTATCATGCATATTAGGTGCATTGTGCTACCACCTACTGCCATGTACTCCACATTAGCGACCTCAGAATGTGGCGATCCTATAGCATGGTGTGGGTACGGCGAATGCCCGGTAAACATCATCTGCCAGCGTGTGTAGTGCAAACAGTAAAATTCGGAGGCGGTGGTGTTATGGTGTGGTTGTGTTTTTCATGGAGGGGTCTTGCATACCTTGTTTTGCGTGGCACTATCACAGCACAGGCCTACATTGATGTTTTAAGCTCCTTCTTGCTTCCCACTGTTGAAGAGCAATTCGGCGATGGCGATTGCATCTTTCAACACGATCGCGTACTTGTTCATAATGCACGGCGTGTGTCGGAGTGATTACACTACATTAACATCCCTGTAATGGACTAGCCTGTACAGAGTCCTGACCTGAACCCTGTAGAACAGCTTTGGGATGTTTTGGAACGCCGCCTTCGTGCCAGGGTACATCGACTGACGTCTATGTCTCTCCTCAGTGCAGAACTCCGTGAAGAATGGGTTGCTATTCCCCATGAAACCTTCCAGCACCCGATTGAATGTATGCCTGCGACAGTGGAAGCTGTCATCAAGAGTAAGGGTGGGCCAACACCATACTGAATTCCAGCGTTATCGATGGATGGTGCCACAAACTTGTAAGTTATTTTCTGCCAGGTGTCCGAATAGTTTTGATCAGATAGTGTGAGTATATGTAAAATTTGAGAGACTTGGCAGTACCAAACGTTGACTGGAAGTATGCTGTACGACGTGGGATTCCTCAGTAGTCTGCAAGCTGACAGCAAATGTTTCGTCAGTGGCGGTCTATCTGCGCCTATTTGGTAAAACATCGACACCCTTCCCTCTGTACGGGTCATCGCCTGATGCGCGTGGGTCTCGCACTTATCCATAGCACCGTGGAGTGGCTCAGCCCGAACCAACCGAACGGCCTGTTAGTTTAGGAAGAGGTCTCCGACGTGCCGGCGAGGTAAGATGTCCATCCAATCTCAGGCTTTGTTGGGGATATTTTTGTACTTTCCGAGCCAATAAAGAATGAAGCTTTGCGCTGCATCTTCCTCTCTACTCCACACGCCATCCTACGGTGTTGTTGGTATGCCTCCGTGTGATTTCTAAGCTCTAAAGTAGATAAAAGAACAGAAACGAAACGGTGAACGGAAATCGGTAGATCTGATGAATATCTACAGACAAACAAATGATTACATTTTCAAAAGTATAGATGATTTATTAAGGGGGGTAGGACGTCAAACGGGCCGACTTGGAGCAGGAGAGGCACCACAGGGCATTTTAATTTCCACTGTCTATACTTTTACAAATAAATTGATAAAACTTTAACAGCATGACCAGGAAGGATTCAGAATTCATACTCATAGCAATGGAAGCTCAAAAACGTAACAAAGCACTTTTTTTACATGTGAAATTTCATCATTTTTTCACTTACTACTGGCTGCATTTGTTGCTATAGGTACACTTTTCTTCCTAAGTAAGAGAGATTCTTCGATGACTTTCGCTGAGCATACAAACCATAGTCACAGGTGTATGAAACTCTAGAAGTTATTTAATTTATGAAAAAATAAATGAACTGTTACATTTTAAACTTCAAGTTTAGAAAAAATTCAAATTTCTCCACAGTTTTTTAATGTATTTGGAAAATTCTAAAGTTTCATGCACCTGTAACTACTGTTTGTATGGTATGAAAAATTCATCGAAGAATCTTTCTTAGTGAGGAAGAAAAGTGTACCTATAGCAACAAATGCAGCCAGTAATAAGTGAAAAAACGATGAAATTCCACATGTAAAAAAAGGTATGTTGCTACGTTTTTGAACTTCCACTGCGATGAATGTGAGTCCTCAATCCTTCTTGTTCACGGTGACAAAGTGTTATGAATTTATTTGTAAAAGTATAGACAGTAGAAATTAAAATGTCCTGTGGTGACTCTCCCGCTCCAAGTCGGCCCGTTTGACGTCCTAGCCCCCTTAAAGAGGAAGAAATTCACAAATCGAGCACCCGCATCTCGTGGTCGTGCGGTAGCGTTCTCGCTTCCCACGCCCGGGTTCCCGGGTTCGATTCCCGGCGGGGTCAGCGATTTTCTCTGCCTCGTGATGGCTGGGTGTTGTGTGATGTCCTTAGGTTAGTTAGGTTTAAGTAGTTCTAAGTTCTAGGGGACTGATGACCTCAGATGTTAAGTCCCATAGTGCTCAGAGCCATTTGAACCATTTGAACCACAAATCGAGCAAGTCAACAACGTTACGGCCCGCCTTTGGCCCTTATGAAAACAGTTCTTTGACTTGGCACTGATTGACAGAGTTGATGCATATCCTCCTGAGCGATATCGTGCCAGGTACTGACATCCTGGAGCGTTAGATCGTCAGAAGCATGGAAGGCGCTGCCCACAGTGCTGCAAACGTTCTCGACTGGTGATACATCCGGGAACGTCGCTGCGTAAACTGGGTTTGTCAGGCACTACGACAAGCAGTAGAAACTTTCGCCAGGTGCGGGCAGCCCATGATGGCTTGCCACGAAGAGCAACAAAACGGAGCTTAGAATATCGTCGTTGTAACACGCTTTAAGGTGCCCAGGATGACAATCAAAGGGGTCCTGCTGTGAAACGAAATGGTGCCGCAGACCATCAGTCCTGATGTCAGGCTGTAGGCGGGCAGCAATGTGGTTGGTACCCCACCACTGTCTGGGCCGTCTCCGGAATCTCATTGACTGGAGTAGAATTGTCTCCAGCGATGAGTCGCACTTTGGACTGAGCCTCGATGACCAGCGAAGATGAGTCTGGAGACGCCCCAGACAGCGGTGGGATACCAACCTGAATGTCTCCCGTCACACGGCCCGACCGCCAGAAGTGATGGTCTGAGATGCCATTTCTCTTCATAGCAGGACCTCTTTGGTTGTCATCTGCGGCACCCTTACAGCACAGAGGTACGCCGACGACATTCTACGCCTCGTTTTGGTTCAAATGGCTCTGAGGACTATGAGACTTAACTTCTGAGGTCATCAGTCCCTTAGAACCTAGAACTACTCAAACCTAACTAACCTAAGGACAGCACACACATCCATGCCCGAGGCAGGATTCGAACCTGTGACTGTAGCGGTCGCGCGGTTCCAGACTGTAGCGCCTAGAACCGCTCGTCCACACCGGCCGGCTCAGAGGAGGAGGAGGAGGAGGTCCCATACTCCGAGGAGCGTAGGGGACGTTGAGGGAAACCCGCACCGCCGTACTAGGCAAGGTCCTAGCGGAGCTGGTTTGCCATTGCGTTCCTCCGACCGTAATCAGGATGTATGATGATGATGATGATGATGATGATGAAGACGGCAAAATAAAACCCAGTCATGTCGAGGCAGGGAAAATCCCTGACCCCGCCGGAAACCGAACACGGGACCCCGTGCGTGAGAAGCGAGAACGCTACTGCAAGACCACGAGCTGCGGATGGGGCTTACATTACAGCAAGATAATGCCCGCCAATACACGGCAAGAGTTTCTACTGTCTGTTTTCGTGCTTTCCAAAACCTATCTTGGCCAAAATCTTGGGATTTTGACGATTTAGCGCTCTAATTGGACAGAATTTGGCACGATACCACTCAGGAAGACATCAGACACCTCTATCAATCAAAGCCAAGCCGAATAACTATTTGCATAAGGGCCAAAAGTGGACGAACGCTTTATTGATTATTCAACATGTGAAGTTCTTTCTCCTGATTAAATTATCCAATTTTTGTAAAATTACAAATATTTGTTTGTCTGTACATGTACATCACCTCTACCGATTTCTGTCCCATTCAGATAGTTCGTTGGTGGTGTCTCTTTCTTTTTTCGCAGAGTGTATGAGAGCCAGAATGAGATTTTCACTCTGCAGCGGAGTGTGCGCTGATATGAAACTTCCTGGCAGATTTAAACGGTGTGTCGGACCGAGACTCGAACTCGGGACCTTTGCTTTTCGCGGACAAGTGCTCTACCAACTGAGCTACCCAAGCACGACTCACGCCCCGTCCTCACAGCTTCGAGTCTCGGTCCGGCACACAGTTTTCAGGAAGTTTCAGAGTGTATGAGAAATGTATTTCGTACATAACAGCAATCCGCAAAGGCAACCAAAATTCTAAGACATGCGACATGCATAAATAATATTAAACATGAGAAAGAAATGTTGATAATGTGAATGTTCTGTATTTACGTTATTCGTTTGCGCTGCCTAAATAACGTGAATTATACGCAAACGCTACGGTCGCAGGTTCGAATCCTGCCTCGGGCTTGGATGTGTGTGATGTCCTTAGGTTAGTTAGGTTTAAGTGGTTCTAAGTTCTAGGTGACTGATGACCTCAGAAGTTAAGTCCCATAGTGCTCAGAGCCATTATTTTAATTATACGCAGAACAGCCCTCAGTTAGCAAACTGCACTGTAAATTCATTAATTGCTGCAGTTTGAAAAGGTTCCGGCTGCTATCGGTACAAAACCGCTAATACTACGTTAATGATCTGACGACTCGATCTTGTTGTACTGCGAGAATGCAGACTGCTTGGAATGAAGTGAATCGTCCATATAAATTTAGCTTGTGTGCTGCAGTCGTAAATGTTGAGCTAACGAGAGCAATAAATTTGACAGTTTTTGCATCGAGCGCATCTGCCTTTACGGCTGTCTACCATGTTAAGAATGGCACGCGCCCCAGGTACTGCAGGCGGCTGACTTCAGTTCGCTTCACTTAATCGATTCGCCTCTCATCTATAAGGTGCTTCAGGTGCTAACACACATCGGTCGTGCGTGTTGACAGCACATGTATTAAGCTGATCAGAATACACTACGGTACATGACATATCGATGGTACGCAATAAAAGCCTCGTAACTCCATTGTGTTAAACTTTGCACCAGAAGCAAAAAAGGTTTCTTAAAAAAAACATGAAGTGATACAGAAAGTTGGTGTATATATGAACGTACAGTAGAAGCCTGGTTATACACAGATTAAAGAAATTACCACCCGTTCAAAGCTCTCTTTGAGTATGACATTACTGCTTACTGTAATTACAGGGTTTTCACAGACAGATGGAGTTACGAGGTTTTATTGCCTACCATCGATATATGGGAGCAGAATGTGAAATTGTTGAGTGGTAATATCCCAGTTTTTTTCAGTCTGTTGGGAATCTGTAATTGTATTTTTGAAGCATCCCCACAAGAAAAATTCGAGAGGATTTACATACGTTCAAAAAGTAGGCTGAAATATTGTGCAAAACTGAACCGTGGCTGCTTATTGTGCGATATAGAGTTCGGTAGTCACCTCTCATCTTTGACCGCAGGGCTTTGAAACGGGTGTGTTTTCCTCCTGTGGGACCGTCGGTTGCCTTTGGTCGTGGCAGTATGGGCTGTGGAGCGGAATTAAAAACATGTTTTCTGGCAGCGTCCGGTCGGTCGGTGTAATAGGGAAAAAAGGCTTTCCACATCGCGACCTGGAGGAACCTTGTACTCATCTGACAAGGAGACGGCACGACCGTGGGGTCGGGGATTTGTTCGCAATTTTGTGTGGTGAAAGAGGACCCCTAACACCTCACGTGGTTAAAATATTAGGACGCACTACCCGGAAAATCCCGGGAAAAATCGATCCAAAGTTTCTTAGGTGCCTTATGAGTATAAAAAGTTAGTACAGCGCAGAGCCGCAGTCTGGCTTAGGTGTTTAGGGCTCGGATTCTTACACCAGAGGTCTCGTGTTCGATTCCTCCTCTGGCCGTGTATATGAATTATTATTATGTTATTGGATTATTTTACTCATCTGTAATTGATGTCAAGTGTTCTTGTAAGGAGGCGGCCACTATGCTACGCAGCGCTGTCTGTTATTGTGTTCTCAGAGGTGCCATCCAATTCCATCATGACAGTCTGGTAACTCAGCTAGGTATTTAAAAGAAACTTCAATTTGTAATTCTCGTGCTTGTCTGAGGCACGAATCAGAATTAATGTCGAATGTTCAGTGCGATGAATTTTCATATTGGGATTGGCTTTGGTTTGCCGTGTCGCCACGAAATTGTGTAACCCGACTAATGTGGCCTTATTCGTTAATGCATGTTTAATGAATGGTATACTATTGTTCTTAAATATCAGCATTAAATTAAAATTTATCTAGGTTCATCTTCGGCTGCAGTGGTGTAATACAGTGGCTCACGTAATAACCAATCTGTTCAGCATATACGAGTACTTTAGGCCGATGTCTCAATATTTCTCCGTAGAATTGACCTGATAACGAAGTTAAGAGCCATCTTTTGAAGCGTTTATAAGCGTCCATCAAATACACTACTAGCCATTAAAATTGCTACACCACGAAGATGACATACTACAGACGCGAAATTTAACCGACAGGACGAAGATGCTGTGATATGCAAATGATTAGCTTTTCAGAGCATTCACACAAGGTTGGCGCCGGTGCCGACACCTACAACGTGTTGACATGAGGAAAGTTTCCATACACAAACAGTAGATCACCGGCGTTGCCTGGTGAAACGTTGTTGTGATGCCTCGTGTAAGGAGCAGAAATGTGTAATATCACGATTCCGACTTTGATAAAGGTCGGATTGTAGCCTATCGCGATTGCGGTTTATCGTATCGCGACATTGCTGCTCGCGTTGGATGTAGTCTTTCGCTCCTTGTTCAGTCTGTACATCGAATAAGAAAACACGGAAATAAAAGGAAGATTCAAGAGTGAGGTTAAGGCGAAAGGATATCAATGATAAGATTTGAGTGCCGGCCGCGGTGGCCGTGCGGTTCTAGCGCTGCAGTCCGGAACCGCGGGGCTGCTACGGTCGCAGGTTCGAATCCTGCCTCGGGCATGGATGTGTGTGATATCCTTAGGTTAGTTAGGTTTAAGTAGTTCTAAGTTCTAGGAGACTGATGACCTAAGATGTTAAGTCCCATAGTGCTCAGAGCCATTTGAACCACATGATAAGATTTGCTGAGGACATTGTTAACCTTAATTAAAGTGAAGAAGAATTACAGGATTTGTTGAATGGGATGAAGAGTGTAACGAGTACAGAATATAGACTATGAGTAAATCGAAGGAAGCCGAAAGTAATGAGAAGTAGCAAAAATGAAGCCAGCGAGAAATTTAACATAAAAATATGGGATCACGAAGTATATGAAATGAAGGAATTCTGCGATCTAGACAGCAAAATAACCAGTAACAGACGGACCAAAGAGGACATAAATAGCAGATTGGCTCTGGCAAAAAGGGCATTCCTGGCCAAGAGAAGTCTACTAGTATCAAAAATCGGCCTTAATTTGAGGAAGAAGTTTTTGAGAGCACAGCACTGCATGGTAGTGAAACTTGGATTGTGGGAAGAGAGTCGAAACGTCTGAGATGTGTTGCTACAGAAGGAAGCTGAAAATCAGGTGGTCTGATAGAGTAATGAATGAGAAGGTTCTCCACAGAATCGGCGAGGAGAGGAATATGAGAAAACCACTGAAAACAACAAGGGACATTTGTTAAGACATAAGGGACTAACTTCAACGGTATTAGAGGGAGCTGTAGAGAGTAAAAACAGTAGAAGAAGACAGAAGTTGGAATACATCCAACTGAAAACGTAGGTTGCAAGTGCTACTCTGAGATGAAAAGTTTGGCACATGAGAGTAATTATTGATGAGTCACAGCAAATCAGTTATTACATCGGCGGCTAATTATTTTAATATCAACATACTTCAATGGCAATAAATCTATTGTTTCCCGAGCATGTGGCTACATTAGCTTCGAGGATGGACGTCGGATGTGCTCCTTGCAGCAAGTTTCTGCGCTATGAGACTTTGGGTCTTAGTGTGGAATCGTCACAGGAACGTAATTGAATTACTATATGTAGAAAAGAGAATTCAGTGACTTTTTCTTCAGCTGGAATCACTACACCTGCATCAGGTCTACAGAATACCGACGATGCATTATTACATTAACTAACAATCTAAATACCAATTCCAAGCTTTCCGCACCTCCACTGACACAATTTGTACAATATTATTTAATTTAGTAAACTGTTAGTAATTATTTTAAATTCCTGTTTCTGGATATTTGCTGTCCAACTGAGATAAGATACTATATTTACTGGTATGTTTAAAACTCTGTGAGGTTTCCTTTTGTATAGATACAACGTCGTTGCAGCATGTTTTCTGCATCTGTTATCGCATGTGAAATATGAGTTCCGAATTCATTACAGATAAAACTAATGTTGAGGGCTCGTACGGTTTTGAGTAATTATAATTCAAGTGTGCAATGAAATATAAGTTAATATAAGACAACATAACCCAAGCTATCCTATTTAAATTTTACATAATTAACTTCCATTCAACAACTATCTAATTTTCCATAAATGCCAGAAACAATGTGGAACCTCAGTGGTTTTAAAGCATGATACTGTAGTGAAGGGATAGTGAATTTTCAAATCCCTTTGTTTACTACTTACCGTATTACCTTTCCTATAAAAATGAACATAGTTAACTCTGATAACTTGCTAATTGAAAACAGCAAGTGTCCTTACGGACTGACGACTGTTCTTACGGGCTATGAATTAAAAATCACCCTGTTTTAATGAACAGCTTGTAACGTCGCGAGTCAATACGCGATAACTTTATTGCAGTAAGCTACTTTGCAGAACAGCCCGTAGCATTGGAGCCATTGGATGTGCGGGAGACAGCCAGTTGTGTCTTAGCAATGACTCATTCGCACCTGTCGCTATGCTAGCCGTGGGACGCGGTATCTGTGTCACTTCCAGCAACTGAATATTCAAACCCTTAAGAATCTAAATAAACTATATTAAACATTATTTAATACTGTTTAAAGTCGATACACTGCCTTTTGTTATTCAAGAGAATATGGTATAAAAATTTCAGCCTTCTATCTGTCATAGTTTCGGGGTTAGAGGAAATTACCTAAAACACCCCAAACCGACACTTAGACAAAAACCTCAGTTAGGAATAATAACAGTTTGTCTTTCGGTATCATTTGAAATGATTACTGGAGTTCACAAAATGTCAGGTCAATTTATTTGGATTTTCATATTAAAAACGTTAACTACTTTAATTTTCGTAATATAAAATCCAGAAAATATTGTTATTTAATTAATATCTATTTGTTTTGTTGTTGTGGAATGAATGAGAATGAGTGAGAGTGTGTCCACAGTAGAAATTCAATATTGTGTAATGTACCACATTACGTAACTGTGTAGTGGGAAAGTTGTTTTTCCCCTCATTGCTGATGACGTATGTCTAAGAGTAATTGCTTTTGTAAGAAGGCAGCCAGAATAGTAGTTTGCAGAGTAATAGTTTTCTAAATAAATTACCAGATTAGTTTTCCTTTCGTTTGGTTTTGTTAAACATTATGTTAATATCTACATATTGAAATGACGTGAATGCAACTTGGAATAGTGATTGGCGCCAGAATGATCCCGAACTATTGTTCTGATTGGCTGGTCATTTTGATCAACCAATCAGAGTTAAGCAGTTGCCGCGCAATGCCAGGTAGTTATAGGCTGTGGAAGAAGCAGCATTGAGGAGTTTCTGGGTAGCTATTGAACGGGCAGGTCATGTTGAACGTGTCTGTCTGCATAATGTGTAAAATGAAGATGTTATTGGAATTTCGCGTCCAGATTGTGTTGCCGTGGAAGCAGTTGCATTTACGGACAGTTTTGTGAAGTTTGGAAGTTCTAGAATTGTTTTGTTGGAAAGGTAAACGCGTGTGAACTCTCAGCCTTTGTAAAAATTCCGCGTGGCATGTTTCGTTTCCGTATAATTGAAATCCACTGTAAAGGATTAAATGTGAAACTCGGATATAGTAGCTGAGTATTGACTGTGAAATCGCGTAATTCTTCGGGTTGGACTTAAGAACATTTATGGCTGCCTTGCGTGTGTACCGGGTCGCATGAACTGTGAACCGAGAACAGTGGTGTTCGCTAATTACATGTGGGCTCATGGCAGTTTTTTTTAACTGTAATGGAATAAAAGATTCGTTTCAGAATTTTGACATTGTACTGAGAGAACGAAGCAACCACTTTCCGCCCGAAAAGTATTACAAGAATTTACAGGATAGCTTGCTTCCAGAGTTTACGCGGACTTTGCAACGCAGGTATTGACGGCGTTTTCTTCAACGCTGCTTTTAAGTCGTCAGCGCTGTACATACACGTATGCAGAGAAACAGGCCGGCGATCTGCCGCCGTACTGAGGTAGGTGGAACTTTTGCAGTGAACAGTACGACCAACGAGCAAACGTTTAAAGCCCGCCCCGCCGCATACACTGTATCTTTGTGTATCTAATAGCACTAAAAGATCTTTATCCACTACATTAGGCAAAACATGGTCATTTCTAACTAAAATCGATATGCCTGAAGTACAGCTGCGGTAGTTATTGCCTGTAAAAGCTGGTAGTAACGTTCCAGCCTAAATAACATGTCCACCTTCAAAAGACTCGTAAATACCTGCCTTTTATACGCGTGTACATACATTTTGAATCTTATACTGTCATTATCGGTTGGTAGGACATGTTTTGAGGCATCAAGGGATCACAAATTTAGCATTGGAGGGCAGTGTGGAGGGTAAAAATCGTAGAGGGAGACCAAGAGATGAATACACTAAGCAGATTCAGAAGGATGTAGGTTGCAGTAGATACTGGGAGATGAAGAAGCTTGCACAGGATAGAGTAGCATGGAGAGCTGCATCAAACCAGACTCAGGACTGAAGACCACAACAACAACAACAACAACAACAACTGTCATTATTATTATTATTATTACTAACCTTTGCAATAGCTACTGTTATTGTTATTACTTCTTAGTCAGTGCTATTGTTCCAAATGATCTTAGGCATATTGAAATATTCTTTCGAGTGACTTTGTTTCAATTCAGTTACCACTATTTATATTGTCATTATTATCAGTATTTATGTACTGTAATACAAAAAAAATATTGTATGCCCAAACCGTGGACTGATCTAAGAAAGATCCAGAAGCTCCTAATATTCTAATCTTAAATAGGTCATTAAACAAGTTAGCACATCGTGTTTACTGCCGTGTAACTCAGATTACACCGAATGGATGGACTGTACAGCTGAACACCGACTACGAGAACTTCTCGATGTGTTACCTTCAGCGTCACGTTACACCTTCCCATCTTTTTTTTCCCATAACTGTTTATGTTCCTTTCAAAACTTAGTGACGTATTACTTATATATTGGCTACTTGTGTCAGACATTTCGTCCTTGTTAAAGCAAAGATTTCTTAATAGGAAAAAAGCGGTTTGCATCACATTTTCATGAGAACCTTTCACTTAAGAGTTAACAGCAGATCCGTGGAATTTTCCGTAGCTTTCGCCTAGACGTGCGGAATCTACTCGAGTATTAGAAAGTATCCTGTGTACGACTAAGTAACGTATGTAGGTTATCGTCTTTCGCTCAGTATACACACTGGCCTCGAAATGCTTTACGTTCGTTCGTCCTTTTACTTCAATTAGTCCAGTGAAAAAGGAAGATGCACTTTATATCCATAAAAGCAGCTGAGAATTAATGCCCGTGGATTTAGAGATTAAAGGCTCACGCGTAAATCAAAGATGCAGTACATCGACAACAAAAGTTTGCCTGGGACATATGCAAATAAGTGGAAATAAATGGAAATTGCGTAGTAACAATCCTAGTTCTCCTTGTCGAAATTTTGTGCTATAAAATGATACCTGTTTGCAGGATGTAAATGAACGCAGTGAAATATCGTTAACCACCTTGAAACTTTCCTAAAGTTTAAAATAAAACACCTTTAGCCATCTTATTTTTCAGTTATTTTATTTGAGCAACGACTTTCAGGGCTACATTTCTTCCTCTTCAGGCGCCCTGACCGACATGTAGGAAGAGTCCCATGTCTGGTCAAATCAGAATAGGGGCCAGCATAAAGTGACTGCTATCCGTAGATTTCTTCTTAACACAGCGATCCCTTCGATCAACACTTGCCGAAAACAAAGTCGAGCCACGATTCCCAAGAGGAGTCTTCCGTTCAAGAGCAACGTTCTTATGGACACAAGCCTGTCGCGCAGTAAATATGTCTCATGCTTAAGTTATTGCTTAGAGAATGCTGTTATTTGTGATATGCTCGACTGCAATGTTGTACAAACTGTCTCTTCCATATATTCTACGCCACGGCTGATAAGGAAGTGTCACAGTCTCTGTCACTTCCATCTGTCATCGAGATGGTAAATAAACAATTTTTTATGAAGCACTAAGAAGGGTGTATTAATTATGGTGAGACGTATTAACCGATAAATTAGCTCTATTACGTACTCCTCCACCGTAAGTAATTACGATTTGAATTTGTACGAATAATAATTTTTGTTTCAGCTGCTTACAGCCTTTAGCTGTGTAACACATGATAAACGGGACTCTACAGACCAATGCATTTGGAACAGCTGTTTAACATACTCGTAAATCTCTCTTTAATACTTGCTAAGCAAGATTGTAACGGTTCTGTCATCTTAAATTTTCTGAGTTATTCGGCTCATTACTAGTGCTGCTCCTATTACGACTACTTTCATTCATTCATTTCGTACAGGTCATCTTTGGACCAAGTTATTTCAGCTGTCCTGCTTTACGTGTTCTGATGTTTGCCCAGTGCTCCCACATCTCAGTGTTGCTCCGTCCTCTCCTGGGGCCGGCCGGTGTGGCCGAGGGCTTCTAGGCGCTTCAGTCTGGAACCGCGAGACCGCTACGGTCGCAGGTTCGAATCCTGCCTCGGGCATGGATGTGTGTGATGTCCTTAGGTTAGTTAGGTTTAAGTAGTTCTAAGTTCTAGGGGGACAGATGACCTTAGATGTTAAGTCCCATAGTGCTAAGAGCCATTTGAACCATTTGAACCTTTCCTGGGTCCAAGCCATTCCTGTTTTTGGTTTTAGCTTTTCTTGGAAACCCTGCCACGCCCTAAGCTCCCCCTTGAGTGGGGAACTCTCCAAGATGTCATCGTGAGTGATCCCCACTTCTTTAAGATCTTTCCCCACCTCTGTGAACCAGGCCCATTTTGTTTTCTTCTCCTGAAAGTGGGTGATCATACGACTGGTGAGTCTTCCAGGGCTCATTCGGCTCATATGGCCATAAAGCATAATCCTTCTTTTGCGGATGGTGTCGGTTATCTTCTCTACGTGGGAATACAGTTCATTATTATGACGTCTTCTATATTCCCCATTCTCTCTGATGGGACCTAAGGTCTTTCTCAAAATCTTCCTTTCCTTGGCCTCCTGTTTTTCGATCACACCTTTTTTGTTCATTACTAGGCATTCAGAAGCGTACAAGACCTCCGGAAGGACAACACTGCTGTAATGTCTTAACTTTGCATTGAACGATACTGATCTTTTGTTGTAAATGTTTTTGGTTAAATGGAATGCCATTTCCATTTTGTTCCTGCGTGATGTGAAGGCTTCTTTCTCTGATAACGTGGCTGTTATCCATTCTCCGCCATATTTAAAATTTTCAACTCAATTTTGGCTTGACCCACTACCAGCTCCCTTGGTGGTGAATTTACGTTCGTTATAAACTCGGTTCTCTCAAATTAAATCTGGAGGCCAGTCTTCTGTACTTGTATGTTAAGATCATTAATCTGTCTCTCAGCTGTTTGCATGGAATCAGAAAAACTGCAAGATCATCTGCAAAAGTGAAACAATCGAGTTCAAGGTTTTGTTTCTTGTAACCCAGCCTGACACCATTTTTTATTCCTTGGTTTTCCAGTTCTTTGCGCCACTCACGAATTACCTTCTCGCGGGCACAGTTGAAGAGCAGAGGTGAGAGCCCATCTCCTTGCCTAACTCCAGTCTTCATTTCAAAAGCTTCTGATGTTTCTCCTCTAAATTTCACTTTTGAGCTTGTGTTGGTTAGTGTTTGCTGGATCAGGGTTTTATGATCAGTGGAGTCGTATGCCTTTTTGAAATCCGCAAAGGTCACAACAAAATTATTATTACTGAGGTTCAAGTACGAAACCATGGACTTGAGGTTCATTATTGGTTTGACGCATGATCACCCCTTCCTGAAACCTCTGTAACGTCTCATAGCAAAAGTCATATTATATAATAAAGAAAAAACATTGAGTGTCATGTTTTGTTCTTGTATAAAATTATGTACTGTTTTTTTTATTTATTTTAGATAATATCTGTGTCGGCGAGTACCGAAACCGCCACAGACGATACTTATTAAATATCAAACAAAGATGAGAATATGTGACTAGTATAAATAATACAGAACGAACATTAGTTTCTCTGTCGTCTTCTTGGAGTTACGGGAGTAGGATAGCCTGTGACGTGATAGTGTACGCTAGTGTAGCATTCTTTTGTCAAGATCGAGAGATGTACGCCATAACGTACCCATTGTAAAGGTGTGTAATAATTAATATATTTAAATGTTTTGAATAGAGTTACCTTGCATTATGATTTATGATAAGCTTGCCTGGTATTTTATCCCATCCCCTTAAGACATTTTCAGTTAGTTAAATATTATTCGTGGTGCAGAGCTGCGCTACGAACGAACGAGCCGTTGCCGCGGCGCATTCAAATTTCATTGAATGAAATCTATCATACCGCAAAGAAGCGGGCAGGTAATAGTGAAGTAAAAATTATTTCTTTCAGCTTTCGAAGTTGCAGAGCAGAGCAGCAGATTTTATGATGTGTTTTACAAGTTGACGCGGGCTGCTGATAATATATTACTAACAGTGCAAAAAGATAATTTACTTTCATCACGTAAAAGAAATCTTGCTGTGCGTAGTTCTGGTCTGGCAACCTTATAGTAAAAACATCTTTTTTCTCCGATAATAGTCTCATGTTCTCGTGTTAGTCGTGGTACTTATTGTTGTTTTACTGTTAACAAAAATCCACTGCAAAATTATGATGTTGAACAATCATTGCGTACTGTAACATCAGTATTGATAACGAAGTAATTTTCATTAACCTTTTCAATAACTATAAAGCAAGGAAGATATGTTGAACTTTATGGCGAGTTACAGTAACGAAAAAATGTTCATTTAATAGAAATCCAGATCCAGAACAATAAGAACATAATATATTTTGTTTTGTTGAAAATTAATGATCCAAAGAAAGGCATAGCACAGCATCACTAAAAGGTACTTCGGGTCTCTTTTCGTAGTAACATATTTTATCTCATACATTAGTTGTTACGCGAATAATAATAATAAAACAAAACAAAAAGAAAAGAGACTTAAGCGAAACCTCCTTGATGCTCTCCCAGCTGTGAGTCTAGTTGTTCTTCTGTCCTAGTTTGCAGAGCTTTCGACAGAATCTTATAGGTTGTTGATATGAGAGTGATACCACGACACTACTACTACTATTATTATTATTCTTTCTTTTCTCAGACGTTATGTCTGGTCAAAAATGGAAAATGACGCGGACCTTGATCAAGCGTGACTTCCTTTTAACTGTACGGTATATGTTATATTGCATTTAGGAACTTTCGGGTAATTGAACACGTATCAATAATTACGGATTTCTGTAGTTGTATGTATAAGTTTGAATGTAGCTGTATTGCATCGATGTACTGGTGGATATTGTGTGGTATGACTCCTGTAGTTGATAGTATAATTGGTATAATGTTAACTTTATCCTGATGCCACATGTCCTTGACTTCCTCAGCCTGTTGGATGTATTTTTCAATTTTTTCTCCTGTTTTCTTTTGTATATTTGTTGTATTGGGTATGGATATTTCGATTAGTTGTGTTAATTTCATCTTTTTATTGGTGAGTATGATGTCAGGTTTGTTATGTGGTGTTGTTTTATATGTTACAATGGTTCTGTTCCAGTATAATTTGTATTCATCATTCTCCAGTACATTTTGTGGTGCATACTTATTATTATTATTATTATTATTATTGTGTAGTCTTCATCCTGAACGTTGGTTGGTTGTAGTTCTCCCTTTTGGTCTATAACGTGCAAGTCTTTCAATGTAACTGCTTAAACTTGAATTCATTTGCTCTGTTTACTGTATTGAAGCCCTCTATAATTTTTATGGCTCACACTTTCATTATCAAATTAAACATGGATGATGATGTGAACCCATCAACTATCCCTTCTTTAAGTCAAGTTGTGACAAAAATCTTGTTTCTTCTTCTATATTATTCGATTTACCTGTCTACAACATTCTATTGTAACACTACATTCCAAAAGCTTTTATACCTTCCTTAACTGTAATGTCTACCTCAATCGCTTCATTTTCGTATAACTACACTCTATACAAATGCTTTCTGAAAAGAGTTCCTAATTCATAAATTTAAATACGATGTTAACATATTCCTCATTTTCTGAAAAATCTTTTCAGACTGTATTGTTGCTGCCGTCCGTCATTATACTGCCCAAACAGCAAACTTCGTCTAGTACTTTTAGCACTGAGTCGGCAAGTACTCTATTTTAACAATGTTTTATTATTATTGGTGTTTGCCTTATAACTTATTTTCAGTTATAATTTCTTTTCATGCGTTGTTTCAAGTCCTTTGCCGTGTCTGAAAGAATTTCCAATGTAAACGGTGAACCTTAAATATATTTCTTTAAATATGGTGATCTTTAATTTCTTCTAAAATTTCTTTTCTTTTCCCAACTACTTTCTGTAAGTGTGAAGATTGAATTACGTGGGGAATAATCTTAACCCCAGTCTCACTCTCTTCTCAACTGCTGCTTCCATGTCACTCTCCTTCGTATCTTACAACTGCAGTCTGTCTCTTTACAAGTTGCAGATAAACTTTCTTTTCCTTTCTACAGTCATAACTGCAGAATTGTGTAGGGTATATTACAGCTAACATTGTCAAAAGAATTATCTAAATCTGAAAACGCCATAAATGTGGGATTGTCTTTGTTGTTGTTGTGATTTTCAGTCTGAAGACTGGTTTGATGCAACTATTCATGTGATTCTAACCTTTGGATGTCTCTTCGTCTTTGAGTTACTACTACAACCTCCATCCTTCTGAATCTGCCTACTGTATTCGTCTCTCGGTCTCCCCCTAACATTTTTAATCCCACCCCCCACTTCCCTCCACTACTGAAATGGTGATCCCTTGATGTCTCAGAATGCGTCCTAGCAACCGATCCCTTCTTTCAGTCAAGTTATGGCACAAATTTCTTTTCTCCAAATTCCATTCAGTACCTCCCGTCTAATCTTTAGCGTTTTTCTGTGACACCCCATTTTTAAATCTTTTCTCCTCTTTTTGTCTAAGCTGTTTATCATGCAAGTTTCTCTTTCATACATAACTCCACTCCATACAAATATCTTCACACTTAAACCTATATCCATGGTAACAAATTTCACTTCTTCAGGAGGGCTTCTCTTGTCATTGCAAATCTACATTTTTTATCCTCTCTACTTCGACCATCATCAGTTATTTTGCTGCACAAATAAGAAAACTCATCTACTACTTTAAAGGCCTCGTTTCCTAATTTAATTCCTTCAGCATCACGAGATTTAATTCGCCTACATTCCGTTACCTTTGTTTAACCATAAAATACAGCCGCATGCCGTCGGGAAAAATTACGCCTGTAATTTTCCCTTGCGTTCAGCCGTTCGCAGTGCCAGCACATCAAGGTCATTTTGGTTGATGCTACAAGGCCAGATCAAACATCCAGACTGTTTACCCTACAACTATTCAAAAAGCTGCTACTGCTCTTCATGAACAATACTCTCAACACGCAAGACAACCCATCCCGGCAAGATCCACTGTTCATTGAGGCGGTTTGTGGGCTTGTCTTTGTTTAACCTATTTTCTAAGGTAAGTCATAGGGTCATCATTGACCCGCCTATTTCTACGAAGGCGTACTGAACGTCACGCCTCCGTATTTTGTATGTGAATAATCTTAAAGCTTCCTGAATAAAACAAACTTTAATAACATTCTAGACCTTTTTGTTTTTCATGTCTGCATATTTATTCATCAACATAGTCACCCCTGCGACTAATACGTCTCTCCCAACGGCCAGTTTATACCATCATTGCAGAATGTTTAACATTATTGACGGACACACATCCTCACCTCTGCTTGCGCCGCTTCACCACTATCGATATGAAATCCTCGAACGTGTTCTTTAAGTTTTGAAAATAGATAACAATCGGATCGGACTAAGACGGGACTGTATGTAGGAGCCGGCCGCTGTGACCGAGCAGTTCTAGACGCTTCAGTCCAGAAGCGCGCTGCTGCTATGGTCGCAGATTCGAATCCTGCCTCGGGCATGGATGTGTGTGATGTCCTTAGGTTAGTTAAGTTTAAGTAGTTCTAAGATTTCAATTAGATTACATCATGGTCAGACAGAGATTCCGAAATCAGATACTGGATTGTAATGCGTACCCAGGAGCAGATATAGACTCAGATCACAATATAGTAGTGATGAAGAGTAGGCTGAAGTTCAAGACATTAGTCAGGAAGAATCAATACGCAAAGAAGTGGGATACGCAAGTACTAAGGAATGACGAGATACGTTTGAAGTTCTCTAACGCTATAGATACAGCAATAAGGAATAGCGCAGTAGGCAGTACAGTTGAAGAGGAATGGACATCTCTAAAAAGGGCATCACAGAAGTTGGGAAGGAAAACATAGGTACAAAGAAGGTAGCTGCGAGGAAACCATCGGTAACAGAAGAAATACTTCAGTTGATTGATGAAAGGAGGAAGTACAAACATGTTCCGGGAAAATCAGGAACACAGAAATACAAGTCGCTGAGGAATGAAATAAATAGGACGTGCAGGGAAGCTAAGATGAAATGGCTGCAGGAAAAATGTGAAAACATCGAAAAAGATATGATTGTCGGAAGGACAGACTCAGCATACAGGAAAGTCAAAACAACCTTTGGTGACATTAAAAGCAACGGTGGTAACATTAAGAGTGCAACGGGAATTCCACTGTTAAATGCAGAGGAGAGAGCAGATAGGTGGAAAGAATACACTGAAAGCCTCTATGAGGGTGAAGATTTGTCTGATGTGATAGAAGAAGAAACAGGAGTCGATTTAGAAGAGATAGGGGATCCAGTATTAGAATCGGAATTTGAAAGAGCTTTGGAGGACTTACGGTCAAATAAGGCAGAAGGGATAGATAACATTCCATCAGAATTTCTAAAATCATTGGGGGAAGTGGCAACAAAACGACTATTCACGTTGGTGTGTAGAATATACACTCCTGGAAATTGAAATAAGAACACCGTGAATTCATTGTCCCAGGAAGGGGAAACTTTATTGACACATTCCTGGGGTCAGATACATCACATGATCACACTGACAGAACCACAGGCACATAGACACAGGCAACAGAGCATGCACAATGTCGGCACTAGTACAGTGTATATCCACCTTTCGCAGCAATGCAGGCTGCTATTCTCCCATGGAGACGATCGTAGAGATGCTGGATGTAGTCCAGTGGAACGGCTTGCCATGCCATTTCCACCTGGCGCCTCAGTTGGACCAGCGTTCGTGCTGGACGTGCAGACCGCGTGAGACGACGCTTCATCCAGTCCCAAACATGCTCAATGGGGGACAGATCCGGAGATCTTGCTGGCCAGGGTAGTTGACTTATACCTTCTAGAGCACGTTGGGTGGCACGGGATACATGCGGACGTGCATTGTCCTGTTGGAACAGCAAGTTCCCTTGCCGGTCTAGGAATGGTAGAACGATGGGTTCGATGACGGTTTGGATGTACCGTGCACTATTCAGTGTCCCCTCGACGATCACCAGTGGTGTACGGCCAGTGTAGGAGATCGCTCCCCACACCATGATGCCGGGTGTTGGCCCTGTGTGCCTCGGTCGTATGCAGTCCTGATTGTGGCGCTCACCTGCACGGCGCCAAACACGCATACGACCATCATTGGCACCAAGGCAGAAGCGACTCTCATCGCTGAAGGCGACACGTCTCCATTCGTCCCTCCATTCACGCCTGTCGCGACACCACTGGAGGCGGGCTGCACGATGTTGGGGCGTGAGCGGAAGACGGCCTAACGGTGTGCGGGACCGTAGCCCAGCTTCCTGGAGACGGTTGCGAATGGTCCTCGCCGATACCCCAGGAGCAACAGTGTCCCTAATTTGCTGGGAAGTGGCGGTGCGGTCCCCTACGGTACTGCGTAGGATCCTACGGTCTTGGCGTGCATCCGTGCGTCGCTGCGGTCCGGTCCCAGGTCGACGGGCACGTGCACCTTCCGCCGACCACTGGCGACAACATCGATGTACTGTGGAGACCTCACGCCCCACGTGTTGAGCAATTCGGCGGTACGTCCACCCGGCCTCCCGCATGCCCACTATACGCCCTCGCTCAAAGTCCGTCAACTGCACATACGGTTTACGTCCACGCTGTCGCGGCATGCTACCAGTGTTAAAGACTGCGATGGAGCTCCGTATGCCACGGCAAACTGGCTGACACTGACGGCGGCGGTGCACAAATGCTGCGCAGCTAGCGCCATTCGACAGCCAACACCGCGGTTCCTGGTGTGTCCGCTGTGCCGTGCGTGTGATCATTGCTTGTGCAGCCCTCTCGCAGTGTCCGGAGCAAGTATGGTGGGTCTGACACACCGGTGTCAATGTGTTCTTTTTTCCATTTCCAGGAGTGTATGAGTCTGGCGATATACCATCTGACTTTCGGAAAAGCATCATCCACACAATTCCGAAGACGGCAAGGGCTGACAAGTGCGAGAATTATCGCACAATCAGCTTAACAGCTCATGCATCGAAGCTGCTTACAAGAATAATATACAGAAGAATGGAAAAGAAAATTGAGAATGCGCTAGGTGACGATCAGTTTGGCTTTAGGAAAAGTAAAGGGACGAGAGAGGCAATTCTGACGTTACGGCTAATAATGGAAGCAAGGCTAAAGAAAAATCAAGACACTTTCATAGGATTTGTCAACTTGGAAAATGCGTTCGACAATATAAAATGGTGCAAGCTGATCGAGATTATGAAAAAAGTAGGGGTAAGCTATAGGGAGAGACGGGTCATATACAATATGTACAACAACCAAGAGGGAATAATAAGAGTGGACGATCAAGAACGAAGTGCTCATATTACGAAGGGTGTAAGACAAGGCTGTAGCCTTTCGCCCCTACTCTTCAATCTGTACACCGAGGAAGAGGAAGGACACATGATGGAAATAAATGAAAGGTTCAGGAGTGGAATTAAAATACAAGGTGAAAGGATATCAATGATACGATTCGCTGATGACATTGCTATCCTGAGTGAAAGTGAAGAAGAATTAAATGATCTGTTGAACGGAATGAACAGTCTAATGAGTACACAGTATGGTTTGAGAGTAAATCGGAGAAAGACGAAGGTAATGAGAAGTAGTAGAAATGAGAACAGCGAGAAACTTAACATCAGGATTGATGGTCACGAAGTCAATGAAGGTAAGGAATTCTGCTACCTAGGCAGTAAAATAACCAATGACGGACGGAGCAAGGAGGACATCAAAAGCAGACTCGCTATGGCAAAAAAGGCATTTCTGGCCAAGAGAAGTCTACTAATATCAAATACCGGCCTTAATTTGAGGAAGAAATTTCTGACGATGTACGCCTGGAGTACAGCATTGTATGGTAGTGAAACATGGACTGTGGGAAAACTGGAACAGAAGAGAATCGAAGCATTTGAGATGTGGTGCTATAGACGAATGTTGAAAATTAGGTGGACTGGTAAGGTAAGGAATGAGGAGGTTCTACGCAGAATCGGAGAGGAAAGGAATATGTGGAAAACACTGATAAGGAGAAGGGACAGGATGATAGGACATCTGCTAAGACATGAGGGAATGACTTCCATGGTACTAGAGGGAGCTGTAGAGGGCAAAAACTGTAGAGGAAGACAGAGATTGGAATACGTCAAGCAAATAATTGAGGAAGTAGGTTGCAAGTGCTACTCTGAGATGAAGAGGTTAGCACAGGAAAGGAGTAGAGCCACTTGAACCTTTTTTTTTTTTTACTGTATGCAGGATGATTGATGACAGTGAATCCAAGGCGTCGGATTTTGATTTCGAATAAACAATGCGTGTGATGGTTTGCGTTCGTGTGGATTTATGAATAATAAAGAAAACACAGTACCTGGAAGTAAAAAGAGAAAAAAATAGTATTTTTTAGCGCCAGCACATAAAAAATTACATAATTTATTTTGTCTAATTTTCCACCAGCAGTCGCTCTCAAAGACGACTGCAGGGCAAGAAAGGCGGAAGACCACACACGAAAACATCACATAAAATACCGACGTAAATACTTGCACTTGTTAATGAGAATAAATTCTCGACATTCATCGTACTACAGATATAATAAATGCAACTGGTTCAGTTTTTTTAATTTAAATCACGAAATCGAAGTGAACCTAATGGGGTCTTTCACTATGAAATGCAACATCAGGTCTCCTGATTTTTTTTTTTTTTTTAAAGAAAAAATCTGTCACGGAGGCCAGCCTTGCTCCATTTGCTTTTGCATTGCAGATTTGCCGAAAACAAAATAAGGAATGCCGACGACTGTGTATTTGCAACAATTGAACTGTTACAAGAAGTCCTAGCGGAGGACCGCGATGTAATGGTAAAATACTTTCGCAAATGGAGACTCCAACCAAACGTTACCAAAACGGAGGTTTCCTGCTTCCACTTAAATAACGAACTTGCCGGAAGAAACTCAAAATACAGTGTTAAAGCATTACACTTACACTAAAACAAAGCACTTGGGAACAACCATTGATAGAAATCTATCTTTCAGATAGAGTCCAACAACACAGCCGGAAAACTGAAAACAAGAAACAGTATCATTCAAAAGATATGTGGTACAACCAGGGTACATCGACATACACCCAACGTTCTTATGCTCTGTGCCTTTTGAACAGCTGAACATTTTCTCCCAGTCTGGCTAAATAGGCCAAATTCACAAAAGATAGATGTCCAGTTCAATGACGCCATGTGAATCATTTGTGCTGTTATAAAATCACCTCGTACGGAATGGCTGCCAGTTGTAAGTCACTCTCCACATCCTCACGGAGGAGTACAAAAAGATCATGGATAATAAAAATCTAACAGGCCATCAAGCCGTCGACGATGTAACCCATTACCGACTCCGCTCTAGGCCACTGACATCAGTAACAGAAAGGACCGCTGTGGCAGAGGAGATCAACATTGTCGATGCATGGATTCAAGAACAGACTCGACAATAAAATAATAAAATGCCGCGTATCACCAAAGAACGACAGGAATACGACTTGCCACGCAAAGCATGGTCAATTGCAAACAATTTAGAACCCATGTTTTATATATATATGGGATAAGCAACCATCCCCTACGTCGGTGCGGAGTTTAACTGAAAATCACATATCACAGAAAAATGCCCCACAAGATAATACGATGGTCGACCAGAAGACTTCCTGCTGGCGACTCCAAAGTCGATATATTACATAAATGCTCTAGATGCTTGTTTATACGATTTTATATTGTATATATTATGCTCTTCGCTCTTTGTACAGGATTCTTGTACACTATTGACCATTGAAATTGTTACACCACGAAGATGACGTGCTACAGACGCGAAATTTAACCGACAGAACGAAGATTCTGTGATATGCAAATGATTAGCTTTTCAGAGCATTCACACAAGGTTGACGCCGGTGGCGACACCTACATCGTGCTGACATCAGCAAAGTTTCCAACCGATTTCTCATACACAAACAGCAGTTGACCGGTGTTGCCCGGTGAAACGTTGTTGTGATGCCTCGTGTAAGGAGGACAAATGCGTAACATCACGTTTCCGACTTTGATAAAGGTCGGATTGTAGCCTATCGCGATTTCGGTTTATCGTATGGCGACATTTTCTGCTCGCGTTGCTCAGGATCCAATGACTGTTAGCAGAATATGGATTCGGTGGGTTCAGGAGGGTAATACGGCCTCGTATCACTAGCAGTCGAGATGACAGGCATCTTATCCGCATGGCTGTAACGGATCGTGCAGCCACGTCTCGATGCCTGAGTCAACAGATGGGGACGTTTGCAAGACGACAACCATCAACACGAACAGTTCGACGATGTTTGCAGCAGCATGGACTATCAGCTCGGAAACCATGGCTGCGGTTACCCTTCACGCTACATCACAGACAGTAGCGCCCGCGATGGTGTACTCAACGACGAACCTGCGTGCACGAATGGCAAAACGTCATTTTTTCGGATGAATCCAGGTTCTGTTTACAGCATCACGATGGTCGCATCCGTGTTTGGCGACATCGCGGTGAACGCATATTGGAAGCGTGTATTCGTCATTGCCATACTGACGTATCACCCGGCGTTTTGGTATGGGGTGCCATTGGTTACACGTCTCGGTCACCTTTTGTTCGCATTGACGTCACTTTGAACAGTGGACGTTACATTTCAGATGTGTTACGACCCGAGGCTCTACCCTTCATTCGATCCCTGCGAAACCCTACATTTCAGCAGGATAATGTGCGACCGCATGTTGTAGGTCCTGTACGGGCCTTTCTGGATACAGAAAATGTTCGATTGCTGCCCTGGCCAGCACATTCTCCAGATCTCTAACCAATGGAAACCGTCTGGTCAATGGCGGCCGAGCAACTGACTCCTCACAATACGCCAGTCACTACTCTTGATGAACTGTGGTATCGTGCTGAAGCTGCATGGGCAGCTGTACCTGTACACGTCATTCAAGCTCTGTTTGACTCAATGCCCAGGCGTATCAAGGCCGTTATTACGGCCGGAGGCGGTTGTTCTGGGTACTGATTTCTCAGGATCTATGCACCCAAACTGCGTGAAAATGTAATCACATGTCACTTCTAGTATAATACTTTTGTCCAATGAATACCTGTTTATCATCTGCATTTCTTCTTGGTGTAGCAATTTTAATGGCCAGTAGTGTAATTAAGAATGAAGAACGAATGATCGTAGGACAACGAAACTTTGTGGGAACATTTGTAACGACATGCGGAAGAGAAATAACGAATAAACCTTTAAAAAGAAACACCTTTAATTTCCACACAAGAGGGCCGCGTTTCTTCATTGCGTACCGTGTTTGCGTTGCAGGTTACATCGATGCTCAATGTGACGACAGCCTCGAACCGTGCTAGAGACACCATTTCACAGTTTTACGCTGTGCTTTTCGAGAGGTGGACCATGGACTGTTCAGCTGTCGCGACACAGCCCGTGCACTGCTTGAGGATCGCACGTTGCGTCCAACATTCTCAGCCAAGGCAACAATAACTTCTTCGACGATTTGTTGTGCAATTGGCCCTTGGCCTCTCTCAACAGCAGTTCCGAAATCGTCAGTTAATTCGAACTTCCGAATCATATTAACTCCGGTGCGGAGAGAGAACATCTGGGTATTCCTTTAACTCGAAGAGCAGCGGCACAATTGCTGTTGGTTTCACAAAACAGCTTTATGAGTAAACCCATGCTCATCTTCTCCAGAGCCATGTTGACTGTCTGCAGCTGTAATGCACACTGATGCTTGTGTTTCAACAATACGTCGCCGTACCAGTACTGACGCCCATTGCCAAGTCATGACAGTAAAACTAGTATCAACGCAACTCCTGTAGTGCACAGTGTGAACATCACTCCTATAAACTTGAGTGATTAGATGGTAAATAGCTTTCCGTCTACACTGGCTCAAACAGCGAAAGTTCAGTTATAACTACCCTGTATTTTTTGTGTGTCAAAAGAACCATTCGATGAACAAATAACTATGGAATAAAAAGCAGGCGACGTATCTTTGTCTTTCTACACGGTTGTAACGTGGAAAATCAACTCAGAAGCAAATTTCAATTAAGGGTATGCATCTGTTAATTAGAATGGGTTGATGAGCTCTTGCATGAGGAGAAGAGACGTAGCGGGACAAAACGAAAAAAAAAAAAAATTGGAAGCGGCAATAGCTGTCCGGATTGCGAAGATTACCCTTCTTGTGAAAGAACACTTTGCCACCTGTCATCGAGAAATCACGGCACAGGTCTAAATGGCTGGTGTAAAGGAACGTAAAGCGGATTTACAGCGCGCTGTATCGGAAACCGCAGACTTTCAGGACAATAAGGAAGCCGTTGTAAACGTGTAATGAGCATTATCAACAGCTCCCAGTGTTAGGAAGAGTGTTATTAGACGTAAGCGAACGATTTATCGCCCATAATAATACGAATGAACAGTGAAACGCCGGGACGAGATGATGCTGCCCGCTTAACATGCATCGCGTACTATGCACGCTATTTTCACCGCCTTGGGGCAGAGTGGGGACCCCCACGGCCACAACAAACCTAGTTTCACAGGCCTGAAGTGCCGAAGTGTATGGGCTGTCAGTAAACTGCCTTACGCTGCCGCACTGTGATAGCTACCTATAGAAGATGTTATAGCACAGACGACCATGATTACTACGTACCTAATGCGAAACCGAGGAAGACATCCTTGCAGCTTTCATAAAGGATGACGACAATGAACAATTTCCAGCCCTAAGTACTTGCCTTCATTATTACTGACAGAGTAAGCGGGCGCTGTATCGTATAGTTGGGCCAGGGGCAGACGTGCACGATTAAAAATTACGACGATCAGAAAGTCTTATTCAGGACAGAGCGTGCCTTACAACCATTGGAGCAGAATGGCTGTACTGAGTACAGCTTCGAATTTAAAAAAAAAAATGAAATTCTCTAACACTACAGAATACATGAAAATTTCAAAATCTGCAAGATTGTGGAGAATGTTACATCAAATATTATGAAGTTTCTGGGGGAAAACAGACTCTCTCAAAGAATCAGTACGGAATCACAGCCTACTTTACTCATACACACTTCTTGCAAACAGTGTATACAGGTGAAAAGGTATATTCCGTCTTCCTAGATTCCCGAAAGCAGTGACTGTACCACACCGTCGACTAATAACAAATACACACGCAGTAGCTTCGCAAATGTGTTACCGGTCCGAGGAACAAGCAGCAGAACCTAGTCTCATATACATGGAGAAAATTGTTTACACCGACAAACTCGGGAGGGCTGCACGGGACAGCAAAAGAAACATTTTTCTCTAATCTGATAACTACCTTTGGGGTCCGCCTCCGTAGCGCAGCGGTAGCGTTACCGCATACCACGCAAGGGGCCCGGGTTCAATTACCGGCAGCGGAGTGGGTGTTGTGTCCTTCATCATCATTGACACGCAAGTCGCCGAAGTGGCGTCAACTAAAAAGACTTTCAACACGGCGACCGAACCCTGAAGGGGATATCCCAGCCAAATAAATGCCATACGATCATTTCATATTACCTGTGGGCTTTTTTTAATCAGGCAGAGAGTGTAATCGTTCTAAGCGCCCGTGCAATTGCGCATACTACGGGGGCGAATCAGACGAATGTAAGGAACGCCTTTCATGAGCAAATGTTAATCCATTTGATATACAGCGCCTCCACAACCAGGAACCACATGATCACCCACTCAGAGCAAAGCTTTCGCAGTGGTACCTAGGATTGTGTTAAATGCATCCCACACTTCAGCCCTCTGTGTTGTTTACACATGAAGCAACGTTCGGACGTGATGAGGTCTTCAACAGTCACAATTCGCACGTTTTGAGTGATGTTACTCCACTTGCTACATGTACCAGCGCTCATCAAGTGCGATTCTACGTGAATAGTGGTTCAAATGGCTCTGAGCACTATGGGACTCAACTGCTGAGGTCATTAGTCCCCTAGAACGTAGAACTAGTTAAACCTAACTAACCTAAGGACATCACAAACATCCATGCCCGAGGCAGGATTCGAACCTGCGACCGTAGCGGTCTTGCGGTTCCAGACTGCAGCGCCTTTAACCGCACGGCCACTTCGGCCGGCCGTGAATAGTGGGCAGGTTTTGTGGTGACCATTTGATTGAGCCACATCTCCTACATGAGACGCCCGCTGGAAAGGGCCAAATGAGGTGTCGGTCAGTTTCACTTCAAAATTGTGATTTATTGTAATTTAATAACACCTTCAAACCAAACCGGCACATAGCCGAACCTTTACAACTATGAGTTTCAAAATCCAATTCTTTCACGGTTGAAGGCCTCCAAACAAGAAATCTTAAAAAGCAACAAGTTAAATTTCAAGTGACTAATGACATGCAGTTAAAATTGCAAATAAAATAATATATATATACATCATAGCTAGGCGGAAAGCCTCAAGGCAAAGTGGATGTTGTTGTGATCTTCAGTCCTGAGACTGGTTTGATGCAGCTCTCCATGCTACTCTATCCTGTGCAAGCTTCTTCATCTCCCAATACGTACTGCAGCCTACATCCTTCTTAATCTGTTTAGTGTATTCATATCTTGGTCTCCCTCTACGATTTTTACCCTGCAATACTAAATTGGTGATCCCTTGATGCCTCAGAACATGTCCTACCAACCGATCCCTTCTTCTTGTCAAGTTGTGCCACAAACTCCTCTTCTCCCCAATCCTATTCAATACTTCCTCATTAGTTACATGATCTGCCCATCTAATCTTCAGCATTCTTCTGTAGCACCACATTTCAAAGGCTTCTATTCTCTTCTTGTCCAAACTATTTATCGTCCATGTTTCACTTCCATACATGGCTACACTCCAAACAAATACTTTCAGAAACGACTTCCTGACATTTAAATCTATCCTCGATGTTAACAAATTTCTCTTCTTCAGAAACGCTTTCCTTGCCATTGCCAGTCTACATTTTATATCCTCTCTACTTCGACCATCATCAGTTACATTGCTCCCCAAATAGCAAAACTCCTTTACTACTTTAAGTGTCTCATTTAATAATCTAATTCCCTCAGCATCGCCCGAATTATTTCGGCTACATTCCATTATCCTCGTTTTGCTTTTGTTGATGTTCATCTTATATCCTCCTTTCAAGACACTGTCCATTCCGTTCAACTGCTCTTCCAAGCCCTTTGCTGTCTCTGACAGAATTACAATGTCATCGGCGAACCTCAAAGTTTTTATTTCTTCTCCATGGATTTTAATACCTACTCCGAATTTTTCTTTTGTTTCCTTTACTGCTTGCTCAATATACAGATTGAATAACATCGGGGAGAGGCTACAACCCTGTCTCACTCCCTTCCCAACCACTGCTTCCCTTTCATGTCCCTCGTCTCTTATAACTGCCATCTCGTTTTTGTACAAATTGTAAATAGCCTTTCGCTCCCTATATTTTACCCCTGCCACCTTCAGAATTTGAAAGAGATTATTCCAGACAACATTGTCAAAAGCTTTTTCCAAGTCTACAAATGCTAGAAACGTAGGTTTGCCTTTTCTTAATCTAGCTTCTAAGATAAGTGGATAGAACAAACATATACAAGATGCAATACAAACGGCTTAAGGCTACAATTAAATTTCCAAATTTTAAAATATATTACCATAATCTTTTAAGGCAGAAGGCCGCAATGTTTTCGGTTAAGGGAAAATTTTGAGAATAAGGCTTTAAGCGGCTGAAGGCCCAGAGTTGATTTTCCAAAAATTCAAAAATACTTTATGTTTTCAATGGCCGAACGCACACTAAATGAAAAAGCAACACAACGACAATAACTTATAATAAATGAAAAGCATCAGTTTGCTTTTGTTCTTTGTAGAACAAAAGCAAACTGGTGCTTTTCATTTATTATTATAATGTTGTTCTACCAAGAACCGACGGAAGATTCTGTTAATATGACAATAACTAAATTCAAGAATATGGTTTTAAGCGGCTGAAGGACCACAACTGATGTACATAAAACACAATAAAAAAATCTTTTCCTTTAAAGCATTGGCTATAATAGATTACCAACAGACCATTAAACACCCATGAAAAGGACAGTATAGACAACAGCACTCAGACGCCTCCAGGAGGGGGGGAGGGGGGCGGGGGCGGGGGTTACCCTCGAAACATGAACGTTCACTTAGGTGAGACAGGTGGTGGGCTCAACTACACTTGAACCGTCGGTAACCCAACCAAGAGACAGTCATGGACCGATCGATCAAACGACTTGCTAGCCACCAATCGGTACATAAAAAGTTAAAGAACTAACTGTCACGGACGTGATTATCCACAATGAAATGTGTATTAAGCTGTCAAAACTACACAACACGTTGGACAGCGACAACAGGTGAGGAAATGACGCTGCCTGAAATTACGTTAGTGGCCAGGTCAGATAACCGGAACACTAATGCGCACAAGGCAGAAAATTCTGCTGGTATACTTGAATTTGAAATAAAGTAATACAGTTAACTTCACCAAAAAGGAACACTGCCTGAATTTACTTCGGTGGCCAGGGCAGGTAACCAGAACACTAACGCCCACAAGGCAGAAAATTCCGCTGGTGCACTTGAATTGTAGTGAACCACCGCACGGTGACTCGATCTCACCACTACAAACACTCGGTGTTGCTCACAGGAAAAGCTCCCCAACAGCGAACCACTGAAACCAACGACACAACATGAACGGACGTGGCTTGGGTACTTAACACTCCACTCAACTTTGACGCCCTGGGTCAGTGAGCCACGGATCTTGTAGCGATCGCACAGCTCCACACACGCTCCGACACTGCGCAGGGACCGCCAGTGGACCCAGCAGACTGCATCGCACGGAGATATCCTCCCTGGTCCGCGCCAACCGACCGACTCCCTTCAAGAATGCTGACAACATCTAAAATAGTCGTCAGTGGTAATAACGCCAACTACACACACAACCTGACAAACGCTTGCATGAACACCTGAACGATACCCAACAGTAACTAAGCACGCACGAAGACAAGTCGGGAGTCATTGCCGGCGCGCGCGCGTGCACACACACACACACACACACAGCCGACTCATGAACGACCGGCGAGTCAAAACGCGTGGTCTGGTAGGACGGCCGACCGACGATCCACCAAGACCATGACCCGGCTCAGGTGATGCGTGGCAGCAATGGTCGGGCGAGCCATGTCGACGCAGACCTCACTGCTCCAACCTGACTGCACTATAGTTCAATTCTTTTATCTTGGCGGTTCGCGCATGCCCGCTCAGACGTGGGATATTGCTGCGTTGCCAGTTGTACGCACCAAGAGAAGCAGCGCCATAGTATAGTTCGCAAACTTACGTTTAGGAGGGAGCGCGCAGTTTATGAAGTAAAGCCACCCAGCAGACTGCACCGCACGGAGATATTCTCCCTGGTCCGCACCAACCGACCGACTCCCCTCAGAATGCCGACAACATCTAAAATAGTCATCAGTGGAAATAATGCCAACTACACACACAACCTGACAAACACTTGCACAAAGACCTGAACGATACCCAACAGTAACTAAGCACGCACGAAGACAAGTCGGGAGTCATTGCCGGCACGCGCGCGTGCACACATACACACAAACACACACACACACAGCCGACTCATGAACGATCGGCGAGCCAAAACGCGTGGTCTGGTAGGACGGCCGACCAACGATCCACCAAGACCGTGGCCCGGCTCAAGTGATGCGTGGCGGCAATGGTCGGGCGAGCCACGTCGACGCAGACCTCACTGCTCCAACCCGACTGCACTACAGTTCAATTCTTTTATCTTGGCGGTTCGCGCATGCCCGCTCAGACGCGGGATATTGCTGCGTTGCCAGTTGTACACACCAAGAGAAGCAGCGCCATAGTATAGTTCGCAAACTTACGTTTAGGGGGGAACGCGCAGTTTATGAAGTAAAGCCACCACGGCCGCATTAACCCTGCTACAGAGACGTGCTCCCCGCATTCCGCGATGTGCGCGATTTTGTCATCATTGCACTGCTCGCCTGTGCAGACACATGGTGTTTCGACTGCTTTGACACACTTTGTCATTCGATTTCACAAAAACTATTTGGCCCAAAAATTCGATTTTTACACATGTTCTTGACTGATACCTTCCCCCCATAAACGACTTAATTTTGTTTCGATGTTCAACGCAGTTATTGTGCAGCATTAGATGTAGTAAACCATTCTGGACCGATCCACGATTTCTACCATCATAAGACTCCGCTTCAATCATGCCTCTTTCCCACAACATCTACATCGGATCAACGTTTACAGTTAACCAGCATGTGAGTGTGATCCTGAGTTGGAAGCTGATGTCAACCACATATTATTTATGTGCCCCAAATTTGACCGTGAAAGGTTGGTCTTTCTGAAGACATTGCTGAGTATGGGCTACCATCTTCCTCAATCGGCTTCTTCTCTTTTGTGTACTAAAGACGTTCGTCTATGTAAAGTGACAGTTACCTTCATCAAGAGTACTGGTTAAAATCTGTAGGTTTTAATGGTGTACATCAATTACACTCCAGGAAATGGAAAAAAGAACACATTGACACCGGTGTGTGAAACCCACCATACTTGCTCCGGACACTGCGAGAGGGCTGTACAAGCAATGATCACACGCACGGCACAGCGGACACACCAGGAACCGCGGTGTTGGCCGTCGAATGGCGCTAGCTGCGCAGCATTTGTGCACCGCCGCCGTCAGTGTCAGCCAGTTTGCCGTGGCATACGGAGCTCCATCGCAGTCTTTAACACTGGTAGCATGCCGCGACAGCGTGGACGTGAACCGTATGTGCAGTTGACGGACTTTGAGCGAGGGCGTATAGTGGGCATGCGGGAGGCCGGGTGGACGTACCGCCGAATTGCTCAACACGTGGGGCCTGAGGTCTCCACAGTACATCGATGTTGTCGCCAGTGGTCGGCGGAAGGTGCACGTGCCCGTCGACCTGGGACCGGACCGCAGCGACGCACGGATGCACGCCAAGACCGTAGGATCCTACGCAGTGCCGTAGGGGACCGCACCGCCACTTCCCAGCAAATTAGGGACACTGTTGCTCCTGGGGTATCGGCGAGGACCATTCGCAACCGTCTCCATGAAGCTGGGCTACGGTCCTGCACACCGTTAGGCTGTCTTCCGCTCACGCCCCAACATCGTGCAGCCCGCCTCCAGTGGTGTCGCGACAGGTGTGAATGGAGGGACGAATGGAGACGTGTCGTCTTCAGCGATGAGAGTCGCTTCTGCCTTGGTGCCAATGATGGTCGTATGCGTGTTTGGCGCCGTGCAGGTGAGCGCCACAATCAGGACTGCATACGACCGAGGCACACAGGGCCAACACCCGGCATCATGGTGTGGGGAGCGATCTCCTACACTGGCCGTACACCACTGGTGATCGTCGAGGGGACACTGAATAGTGCACGGTACATCCAAACCGTCATCGAACCCATCGTTCTACCATTCCTAGACCGGCAAGGGAACTTGCTGTTCCAACAGGACAATGCACGTCCGCATGTATCCCGTGCCACCCAACGTGCTCTAGAAGGTGTAAGTCAACTACCCTGGCCAGCAAGATCTCCGGATCTGTCCCCCATTGAACATGTTTGGGACTGGATGAAGCGTCGTCTCACGCGGTCTGCACGTCCAGCACGAACGCTGGTCCAACTGAGGCGCCAGGTGGAAATGGCATGGCAAGCCTTTCCACAGGACTACATCCAGCATCTCTACGATTGTCTCCATGGCAGAATAGCAGCCTGCATTGCTGCGAAAGGTGGATATACACTGTACTAGTGCCGACATTGTGCATGCTCTGTTGCCTGTGTCTATGTGCCTGTGGTTCTGTCAGTGTGATCATGTGATGTATCTGACCCCAGGAATGTGTCAATAAAGTTTCCCCTTCCTGGGACAATGAATTCACGGTGTTCTTATTTCAATTTCCAGGAGTGTATAAATATCTCTTGCTGATGAAGATATTTCAGAATTGGTGTGAATTGTAAGCCAAGACACTTTTAATTATTTTCCAATTCAATTCAATTCACTTTTTAAAACATTATGTACAAAACTATAACTGTTAAGCTTTTTATTCTTGTAAATATGCATTTCTGAATTTGTTTATTCAATTATGTGTACATTGTCCCTATGTGTTGCCGATGGCTAAATTGAGTACACACTCAAAGGCCAAATAAAAAAAAAACCATTGCACGAAATTTTTAAGAGTTTGCAGACGTAAAAGTCCATAGCGTATACTTTCTGTATGGTTGATTTTAGTTGCCACTAGAAATTTCAAAAAATTACATTCAAAAGAATAAAATTCATGAAGTAAGACTCTTCGATATTGTTTTTAAATAAAGAAAATATTAAGCACTGATCAAGGTTTGAACTCAGAACCTTTTGCTTAGCAGCCTTACACTTTAACCATTATGCTAACGCAGCTCGTCATTCAATACATCTCCTGGAGGACTTTAAAATATCACGCAAAATACCGACAAACACTGTTGGTATGATATGAATTACTCAAGTTTCGTCGAAGTACAATAGGGAATAAACAATTACCGCTGTTCTTTATTGCAAAAAAGCGGTTAGTGAGAATGATACAAACACCTTTCCTTGCTATCGCCTGAATTAGGAGGCTTATTGCTTGTTTGGTTTAATTAATTAATAGAATATGAAGCAATTGGTATAAAGAATGCTTTTTCCAAACTTTCTTTTACAGAAAGTCTACTATCAAGACATTGCTTTTGTTCAATTACTTTATTTATGACTGAACGTTTCTAAAACTGAAGACACTCGTCCGTGCTCTGCACTGCAGTCGAGCTCTGGCAACGTCGTTCTCTATTCATTGGCTGAATGTGTTTGGTGACATCAGATGCGCTGAACGAACCTAAACTCGGCCGCCGTCATAAATGACGCGCACTTTAGTGCCGCATTGCAACTCCCCGACTGGCAGGTCCGGACTGCGCTCCAGACGTTCCAACTGACTGGCAAGCCGAACTCACGACCCGACCTGGTTCACGACAAACAACGACAGGGAAGTAATAGCAGTCGAGCAAAGATGCTATCAGAGGGGATATACTGATACGCGCTGCTAGCACCGTTCACGGTCAGGCAGAGCAGCAACTCTGTGACACCAGTAATTTAAATTAACGTAGTAAGGTGGAAGTACGTTAAACACAGGGTGTAAAATACATGATGGCCATTAAATGATTCCAATGGCTTTGAGCACTATGGGACTTAACATCTGAGGTCATCAGCCCCCTAAAACGTAGAACTACATTACACCTAACTAACCTAAGGACATCACACACATCCATGCCCCAGGCAGGATTCGAACCTGCGACCGTAGCAGTCGCGCGGTTCCGGACTGAAGCGCCTAGAACCGCTCGGCCACCACGGCCGGCGGCCATTAAATGGCAGGCATTATTATAATATCCTCGCTAGAGTATTGCCAGCGACTTCAGAAGATATACCACTCACTAAAAGACAGCGCATCTGACTCCAGCACAACGGGCACCGGCACGTTTCAGTCCTCCCATGCGTCGATTCTTCAACCGACAGTTTCCAGAAAAGTGGATTGGCGGTGGCGGTCCTGCACAACGGCCTTGTCGACCCCGTGGTTTGACCCATCTGGACTCTTTCGCGTGAGAAGAGATGTGCAACCTTATTTACAAAACGCCTGTCGAATTAGAGAAGGATCTGGTTGCCCGTATAGTAACTGCAACAGTAGGAATGAAGGATACTCCTGCAGCCTTTGAACGTGTTAGACGGAACATGACCCACAGGTGTAGCCACTATTTACAAGCCAATGAAGAAATTTTTCAACCCATAATGTAAATGTGCTGTATTAATGTTGTTGCGCCTTGGTAATAACGAACTAAAACCTGTTTGTGTTATTTTTTGTCCTCACTAGGCAACGCCTTAGAAAAAGTGGTTTCATTGTCGCACGCAACCTCCCAGAGTAAGTTTAATAAATTTTCATCCAGAGAAATCTCCGTCTACTGGTTTAAATCTCCTGACAGAAAATTTTGAGCCGCGCGGGAGTAGCCGAGCGGTCTAAGGAGCTGCAGTCATGGACTGTGCGGCTGGTCCCGGCGGAGGTCCGAGTCCACCCTCGGACATGGGTGTGTGTGTTTGTTCTTAGGATAATTTAGGTTACGTAGTGTGTAAGCTTACGGACTGATGACCTTAGCAGTTAAGTCCCATAAGATTTCACACACATTTGAACAGAAAATTATGATGTTAGAAAAACATATTTGTCTCGGTGTCCCGTCCAACCTCCCAGAATTTGTCGGTTTAATTAAATTTCAGCCTGTATATTATAAATGGGAACGTTTGTGCATATGTTTGTTACTCCTTCACGCTGAAACGAATGGATGGATCTAGGAAAATGGAATTAGCTTATAACCTGAACTAATAGTTACGCTACTTATAAAAATATAGCGATTTTATGACTATGACGTGTGGGGCCAGAAGATGGCATCAATGTAATACCGAAACTGGTAGCACATACGAAGTTCACAAAAAATTTCTACAATACATACGGCTGTTGATAAATTATTGCATCAAGAAAAACTTATAAAAGTGTTTAGTACACTACTGGCCATTAAAATTGCCACTCCACGAATATGACATGCTACAGACGCGAAATTTAACCGACAGGAAGAAGATGCTGTGATATGCAAATGATTAGCTTTTCAGAGCATTCACACAAGGTTGGCGCCGGTGGCGACACCTGCAACGTGCTGACATGAGGAAAGTTTCCAACCGATTTCTCATACACAAACAGCAGTTGACATGCGTTGCCTGGTGAATCGTCGTTGTGATGCCTCGTGTAAGGAGGAGAAATGCGTACCATCACGTTTCCGACGTTGATAAAGGTCGGATTGTAGCCTATCGCGATTGCGGTTTATCGTATCGCGACATTGCTGCTCGCGTTGGTCGAGATCCAATGACTGCTAGCAGAATATAGAATCGGTGGGATCAGGAGGGTAATACGGAACGCCATGCTGGATCCCAACGGCCTCGTATCACTAGCAGTTGAGATGACAGGCATCTTATCCGCACAGCTGTAACGGATCTTGCAGCCACGTCTCGATCCCTGAGTCAACAGATGGGGACATTTGCAAGACGAAAACTGTGGTGTGCGCACTGTAAGACCTTCGGTACACACACCACCAGATTATTTGACTTGTCGCTCTAAACGAAGTAGGCGAATGTCAGCAATATGTCTTGTGGTCTTATGGTGGCGTGTTTATCTTCTGCCGTTAGGTCAGTCGATAGAAATGCCACCTGCACGCTTAGAGTAGCAGATTGACGGTGACCAACTTTAAACAGAACCTGATTAATTTTCAGACACATTTATTAAAATAATAAAAAGCATAGACATTACGTAACTTGATTCTGGATGCTGTTTACAACTGACAATCTGAAGTTCCTTTGGTATTGGTACGTTAATCTTATTCCCACATATCTCTGATACTTGACAAAGTGTCTATACATTTATCTTCATGGCTATGTACAGGAATAATCTTCTTAGGTGCAGACTGAAACTTGACTATAGACTGGTACAGACTAATGCAGACTGGTGCAGACAAATGCAGACTGACTAATCGGAGGTCTGTATACTTGTTATAATACCCCGCGCGTTCAGGTATCACTGCGCGAGTGTGCTCCGCAAGGAGAAAAGGTTCTATGTTAGCAGCAATGTCATTGGCTGCGTTACATAGTAATACGCGGATCGGCGGAAGCATAATTTGGTCCGTCTCTAAGGCAGCGCCATCTCGTAGTGCGTAGACGGACGAGCGCTGCGACAGCGCTGTTGTAGTTAGTGGGGTGCGGTCTAGTGGGAGACTTGTGTACATGCTGACTACGCGGAAATATGTACACGACAAAAACCATCTGCACGAAGTGTTCGACGACGTTTGCAACAGCATGGACTATCAGCTCGGAGACCATGGCTGCAGTTACCCTTGACGCTGCATAACAGACAGGAGCTCCTGTGATGGTGTACTCAACAATGAACTTGGCTGCACGAATGGCAAAACGTCATTTTTTCGGATGACTCCAGGTTCTGTTTACAGCATCATGATAGTCGCATCCATGTTTGGCGACATCGCGGTGAACGCACATTGGAAGCATGTATTTGTCATCGCCATACTGGCGTATCACCCGGCGTGATGGTATGGGGTGCCATTGGTTACACGTCTCGGTCACCTCTTGTTAGCACTGACGGCACTTTGGACAGTCGACGTTACATTTCAGATGTGTACCGACTCGTGGCTCTACCCTTCATTCGATCCCTGCGAAACCCTTCATTTCAGCAGTATAATGCACGACAGCATGTTGCAGGTCCTGTACGGGCCTTTCTTGAGATAGAAAATGTTCGACTGCTGCCCTGGCCAGCACATTCTCCATATCTCTCACCAACTGAAAACGTCTGGTCAATGGTGGCCGAGCAACTGACTCGTCACAATACGCCAGCCACTACTCTTGATGAACTGTGGTATTGTGTTGAAGCTGCATGGGCAGCTGTACCTGTACACGCCATCCAAGCTCTGTTTGACTCAATGCCCAGGCGTATCAAGGCCGTTGTTACGGCCAGAGGTGGTTGGTTGTTCTGGGTACTAATTTCTCAGGATCTATGCACCCAAATTGCGTGAAAATGTAATCACATCTCAGTTCTAGTACAATATATTAGTCCAATGAATACCCATTTATCATCTGCATTTTTTCTTCGTGTAGCAATTTTAATCGTCAGTATATATATATATATATATATATATATATATATATATATATATATATATATAAAATCTTCCACATCTCCTCCTAAACCAAAAGATCGATTCGATTTCAACCAAACCTGGTACACATATCCCTTACGGTCAGGCGACAAGCGCTGTGGGGGTAAAAACCACATACCCATCAAAGGGGTAGGGCCTTAAGACGAAGCGTAGCCCGCGAGCCGTGAATTTCCAGAATTTATTCGTCCATTATTTGACAGCGAGAGCACTTTACGACTTGCAACAAGCCTTACACATAATTTCAAACCCATACGAATTTTTTTAATCCACTGACAGCCGCTACGAAGTGATGAAAGGAAAAAAAATTATCGCTTACTACTTTTCCCGCTGTTCTTGCAATAAAAGTACCGCATGAGGCATGACCTTATAATTTATTACCTCTGTACTACTAACTGTATTTGCGACATGTTTTAGATAGTATGGACATATATCACTGAATGTAAGTGCACAATTACGTCATTGTACGACTCATAGTTCTGGAGGTATGACGACATAAAATATGACGACATAAAATATGACGACATAAACAAAGACCAGACGCTACGTCGTATGAGCGAGGACGCACAGCTGTAAACAAACATCTGGGCCACGCTGGGTTTCTCCGCTAGTTGTTTAACGCATGCTACACGACGCAATTCAACGTAATGAATACAATACATATATAATCCTCAAAGTGTTTAATCCATACTTTCATACAAGCTCGTAGCACTTTAGCCGCGTATATCAGCTTCTGAGACGCTTGAGGACTCACAGCGACGATGGCTCAGGGATCCTGGTTTCTTAATATTCAGTCAAATGTCACACACCAGTTATAATGCCTCAATAAGCTTTTTTACTATCGCTCAACATGGCAGTTACAGAGAAATTGCTACTACAAAAAAAAGCAGATTTAAATAAACAAATAGTAACCGAACTGTCTACTCCGTTCTCTTCAAAGCACAACACTTCACTGTGCGCTTTCTCAAAAATGGCTCTGAGCACTATGGGACTTAACATCTGAGGTCATCAGTCCCCTAGAACTTAGAACTACTTAAACCTAACTAACCTAAGGACATCACACACATCGAAGCCCGAGGCACGATTCGAACCTGCGACCGTAGCGGTCTCGCGGTTCCAGATTCTAGCGCCTAGAACCGCTGCGCTTTCTCCTCTGACGGCAGCGGCTCCAAATGGTTCAAATGGCTCTGAGCACTATGGGACTTAACATCTATGGTCATCAGTCCCCTAGAACTTAGAACTACTTAAACCTAACTAACCTAAGGACAGCACACAACACCCAGTCATCATGAGGCAGAGAAAATCCCTGACCCCGCCGGGAATCGAACCCGGGAACCCGGGCGTGGGAAGCGAGAACGCTACCGCACGACCACGAGCTGCGGCCGCAGCGGTTCCCATAGTGTCATTTAAAAGCCGTACATCAGAGAGGCCTTCACATGTAGAACATGTAGTTTTTTTTAGAGAGGCTAGGTTTTATTATGATGTGCGACCGTATCCGCTGGTAACAGGCATGTACGTGACGGCAGATGGTGTTGTTGCAGCCTATACTCTAAATTAAAAAAAAAAAAAAAACAACTCTGAAATGAATGCATTAAGTCTGACAAATGAAATAAGTAAGTACAAGGAGAAATATTCATTTACGATAAAATCATCACTAAACTCTGTAAAAATGTAACATATGCGCATGAAAATATTTCGCAACACGTAGAATGTTTGGAAGTGTATTGGATTGTGATATTATCAGGATTCTTGAACACTGACTGGTCTTTTCTGTTTGGGTTTGAATTGTTTACAATTTTTTTGTACGTTTCGTTTGTTTCTAGGGTACCAATAGTTCAGAAGAATTAATGTTGAGAACCTGGATTGTGGAAGCTCAGATGCGACCGACATGTATTCTGTCAGCTTCTCATAGTCTCCCAATTTTTATTTCCCGATGTTGTGCAGCTTGCTGGGCCGCTCCTCAATACCAATACTTTTGTGATGGTGCAGACTCGTGGTTAGTGAGCTTAGGCGTTAACGTTTCTCTATAAATAACTGTTTATGAGCCGTGCTGCAGCTCACATTGTTGCCGTTGCTAGGTTGGCATTGTTTAGTTGGTATAGTTACGGTTGTCGTCTTCTTCTTGTGTTCACTGGCACCACTCCGTGTGCAAGCGATGTCTGTTCGCTAGTGGCAGCAGCAGTAACGGTTGTACTATCTTTTGGGCGACGTTGTGGTGTTTCCGTGTCGTGTGATTCGGCAGTTTGGTTGGGGACGGACGAGCAGCCAGGTCCGGCAGCGCGGGAACGTGCCGGGGCCACTGGCTGCCCACATGCACTGCTGGATGGAAGAGCTGTAGTCGCAAGGGGTACAACCTCGTTGTCAACCGGACCCAGGAAGTTTACGATGAGTGGACCTTAACTCAAGTAGTGAAACCTCCACCATTGTGAGATCTCGCCACATGCTTGCGTGTTTCTGCTCGTAGTGTCGCCGAGACGAAGAGCAGCAAGTGGAGCGTTTGGGGAAGGTTCAAATGGTTCAAATGGCTCTGAGCACTACGGGACTTAACATCTGTGGTCATTAGTCCCCTAGAACTTAGAACTACTTAAACCTAACTAACCTAAGGACATCACACACATCCATGCCCGAGGCAGGATTCGAACCTGCGACCGTAGCAGTCACGCGGTTCCAGACTGAAGTGCCTAGAACCGCACGGCCACACCGGCCGGCGTTTGGGGAAGGCGAAACTAATTAGCCTTCCTCCACTTCTTATTATTAATTGTTGCAGTCTATATGTTATTGTTCGTGAAGTTCAACCAGTGGTATTTTTCCTGCCTAGTGGCCGCTAACGCCCCAGTTACCTGCGCTGGAGTTTAGTGTATGTTACGGCAGTGTACTTTTCCTCGCCTTGCCGCTACTGTCCGGTAAGGGGTGTAGTTCGAAAGCTTCCTTGATTTGTGGGCCGGGTGGTGTTTTTTTTCCCCCTACTCTCGTAGTAGTGGTTCCTTTCTGCTTCCGGATGCTCTAAACACCGGAGTTCAAAAATGGTTCAAATGGCTCTGAGCACTATGGGACTCAACATCTTAGGTCGTAAGTCCCCTATAACTTAGAACTACTTAAACCTAACTAACCTAAGGACATCACACACACCCATGCCCGAGGCAGGATTCGAACCTGCGACTGTAGCAGTCCCGCGGTTCCGGACTGCAGCGCCAGAACCGCTAGACCACCGCGGCCGGCAAACACCGGAGTCTGAAGACGTAATGCTGACCGCCGGTTCCGGCTTGGGTTTGTTATTCCATCGTTGCATTGGTCATCGGACGTTAGGTGGATTCGGCAAATGATTATTGGTCATGCGTTTAAACTGCCGCTAGTCTGAGTTACCCTTCGTGAAGTGAATTCAACTCTTGGCTGCCTGTCTCATCGCTTGCGAAGTTCTGAGGGACTTTCCAAGGTCGATCCTTGGACGAAAGTCTGCCGGACAGAGATGTGCACACCACAAGCATCACAAATCGGGAGAGCCTCCCGCCGTAATAGAAAGCTATGTGTGAGAGGACAGTGCCCGATCCGAAGACGCGTGAGGGTCACTTCTTCCCGCCTGAGCAACTGGCAGGAGGAACGCCACGGCCGAGTTGTTGACTTTGAAAGGTGGCTACACTGAGTCACAGCGCCAGAGATTGCGCCAAAGAGTATTATTCAGCCGCCTCCACAGGCAGTGCTTGTTCAGAAGCGGTGGTAGGCAGTGCTTGTCGTGAAGTCGTAGTGTGTGCTTGTTGAGATGCAGCAGTGGTGAGTCGTTGTTGAGAAGTTCCCATGGAGAGTGCTTGTTCAGATGTTGTCATATTGTTTAATGGGCTACATACCAGATATTGTTGGATTGGGGATGCTGTAATGATCAGAGTGTGCTTTTCGTCAATATATATGAAGGTAAAAAATTCCTTTTTTTTATTATTTCAATGTCTTAAACAATAATGCCTCTTGGTCACAGGTTCAGTCAACAAAGCATCTGGCTCGTGTTCTTGTATTAGACTGTATTTCTGGTTTCTATGTGCAATTATAGTATTTCTGTCTTTTTTTTAATTACTATAAATGGTGTTTAAAATATCTGGTCTTATTGAGGAAGAACCGTGCCAGATGTGTACGTTGAATCACACTTCCACACACAGAACAGCTACACTTGTGTTTTGTTGTCTCCTAGGTTTTATAGTTGCTGGGGACTTAATTAATTAATTGTGTTAACGGAAATTTTCTTTCATTCTTTGTTGTTACTCTATGCAGTCAGATTCCGGAGTAATACTAGTCAGGGCCAACCGGTTACGAGACTGCGTAACCGGGCAGACAGCAAAATTATTTGCATAATAAATAATTAAGCCCCCATGCAACTTCACCAACCGCAGTTTACTAGCCGTCACCGCCAGCCATTCTTCCTCCCTCAACTCCATGTGACTTCTTGTGGAGTGCAGAAATGACAGACTGCAAGGGAATAGGACACTGGACCACATCCTGCTCTCTGCAGGCCTCTTTGGCAGCCCGATCGGCCTGTTCATTGCCCCATATTCCTATATGACCAGGCACCCAGCAGAAGGACACCTCATTACCCCGCCGTTGGAGCAGGTAGAGTTGGTCATACATCAGCTGGACCATCTTCTCAGTTGGGTACAGGTTTTGCAATGATTGTAAAGCACTAATAGAATCGGAACAGAGGAGAAATCGATTGCCCCGAACACGATTCATCTGCTCCAGTGCCTTCAGGATCGCGTGGAGCTCCGCTGCGAAAACGGTATATTCATCAGGGAGGCGAATGTGGGTAACATGATCAGGGAACACTACAGAACAGCCAAGGAAATACTCCTGTTTGGAGCCATCAGTGTAAACGATGGTAAAACGGTGATGCACATGTAAAATCTTAAAAAAACAGATTGGAATGTAAAATCTGGTGTACTAATTCTCTTAAAATTTGTCAAATCTAAAATAAGTCTGGGTCTCCGGAGGAGCCAAGGTGGAAATCTGCTCCAACCGCGACGGAAAACGTGAAGACCAGCCATATCCATCGCAGAGAGGCAATCCTGTGCGCGAATCCCATAGGGCCGCGGTGCTCGTTGCCGGTTATGAAATAGCCGTGCCAGAGGAAGCTGAGCAACGGTATGGTATGCAGGTGTGTATGGTGTAGACAAAGTTTTATACGCCTGGCGCACCGTAAGTAGCCGCCACCGCATATGAAGTGGCGGTTCACCAGCCTCTCCACAGAGGCGTGCTATGGGGCTAGTTCTGAATGCCCCAGTGGCCAACCGAAGCACTTCATGGTGTACGACGTCCGAAGTTCTCGCAGACCCATATACCGTGCACCCGTAATCGAGCCGACATCGCACAAACGCCCTGTAAAACTGTCGGCTCCCCCTGTACTGTGGCTAAGACATTTTAAAATACTTGAAGCATTAAGTGACCGTAGTTTCAGGTCTTTAAGATGAGGTAACCACGTAAGCTTCGAGTAAAAAATGAGCCCCAAAATCTCACCGTGTTTTTAAAAATAAGCCATATCTGTACTACGTATTGCTGAAACTGCTCGAGATACTCCAGAGTTATGCTTCCATATCACTACCTTCACACCCCGTTAGCCACAAATTATCCCCAGTAATTCTTCTCTGGTAGCAGGGCATATTCGTACCAAGTTTGGTTGCAGTTGCTCCAGGACCTCTAGAACTATGTTGAACACACACACACACACACACACACACACACACACACAGTGTGTTCGAAACAGTGTCGAATATTTTGAGAGGTGGTAGTACTCATCGAAACAAGAAAAATAAGTCCAATAAACATGGGCCCTGAAATGCACACTTTCTACGAGAAACACGCATTTACAGGAGGTGTGCAACGTGATATCCATTCATGGCAATGTATCCCTCTGGATTCCGGCGGAAGGAATGACGCACAGTTTGAAGTGTACCTGGTTGCTGTTGTACCTGCTGGCATGCATTGACGAAGCGACCGTGTAGTGCCCGTAGATCGTTGATTGGCGCGGCACAGATCAATTCCTTCAAGTGTTCTCATAACCAGAAGTCTGGGGGATTGAGGTCATGCAAACCTGCAGGCCACGGTGTGCGCCCCTGCCCCCTTCCCTCCACCTATCCATCGGACCTGAAATGTCTGCCTCAGATGGTCGCGCACATTGGACGCGAAAGTGTGCTGGTGCGCCATCGTGCATGACTCACATTTGTGTTCGTTGCTGCAGTTGCACAGCCTCCAGCAACGTAGGCAATACGTTAATGGGAGCGTCCAGATAACGGGCCCCAGTGAACCTTTGTGGAAGCACTTAACTCCCCATTAATCTATCGCCATCTACGCCTGTCCATACGTTGATTTTGAATCGTTGTTGACGACCTCTTTCCTGAATTGTTCCGGAATTTACATCTGTCCATACATGCCTGAACCACGAACCATGGATCTTGTCGTTGGTGGGGAGGCTTGCGTGCCTCAATGATACAGATAGCCGTACCGTAGGTACAACCACAGCGGAGGGGTATCTGTTGAGAGGCCAGACAAACGTGTGGTTCCTGAAGAGGGGCAGCATCCTTTTCAGTAGTTGCAGGGGCAACAGTCTGGATGATTGACTGATCTGGCCTTGTAACACTAGCCAAAATGGCCTTGCTGTTCTGGTACTGCGAGCGGCTGAAAGCAAGGGGAAACTACAGCCGTAATTTTTCCCGAGGGCATGCAGCTTTACTGTATGATTAAATGATGATGGCTTCCTCTTGGGTAAAATATTCCGGAGGTAAAATTGTCCCCCATTCGGATCTCCGGGCGGGGACTACTCAGGAGGACGTCGTTATCAGGAGAAAGAAAACTCGTGTTCTACGGATCAGAGAGTGGAATGTCAGATCCCTTAATCAGGCAGGTAGATTAGAAAATCTAAAAAGGGAAATGGATAGGTTAAAGTTAGATATAGAGGGAATTAGTGAAGTTCGGTGGCAGGAGGAACAAGAATTTTGGTCAGGTGAATACAGGGTTATAAATACAAAATCAAATAGGGGTAATGCAGGAGTAGGTTTAATAATGAATAAAAAAATAGGAGTACGGGTAAGCTACTAAAAACAGCATAGTGAACGCATTATTGTGGCCAAGATAGACACGAAGCCCACGCCTACTACAGTAGTACAAATTTATATGCCAACTAGCTCTGCAGATGATGAAGAAATTGATGAGATGTATGATGAGATAAAAGAAATTATTCAGGTAGTGAAGGGAGACGAAAATTTAATAGTCATGGGTGATTGGAATTCGAGAGTAGGAAAAGGGAGAGAAGGAAACATAGTAGGTGATTATGGATTGGGGGAGAGAAATGAAAGAGGAAGCCGCCTGGTAGAATTTTCTGCAGAGCATAACTTAATCATCACTTGGTTCAATTATCATGAAAGAAGGTTGTATACATGGAAGAACCCTGGAGATACTAGAAGGTATCAGATAGATTATATAATGGTAAGACAAAGATTTAGGAACCAGGTTTTAAATTGTAAGACATTTCCAGGGGCAGATGAGGACTCTGACCACAATCTATTGGTTAGGAACTGTAGATTAAAACTGAAGAAACTACAAACAGGTGGGAATTTAAGGAGATGGGACCTGGATAAACTGAAAGAACCAGAGGTTGTACAGAGTTTCAGGGAGAGCATAAGGGAACAACTGACAAGAGTGGGAGAAAGAAATACAGTAGAAGAAGAATGGGTAGCTTTGAGGGATGAAATAGTGAAGGCAGCGGAGGATCAAATAGCTAAAAGACGAGGGCTGGTAGAAACCCTTGGGTAACAGAAGAAATATTGAATTTCATTGATGAAAGGAGAAAATATAAAAATGCAGTAAATGAAGCAGGCAAAAAGGAATACAAACGTCTCAAAAATGAGATCGACAGGAAGTGCAAAATGGCTAAGCAGGCATGGCTAGAGGACAAATGTAAGGATGTAGAGGCTTATCTCACTAGGGGTAAGATAGATACTGCCTACAGAAAAATTAAAGAGACCTTTGGAGAAAAGAGAGCCACTTGGATGACTATAAAGAGCTCAGATGGAAACCCAGTTCTAAGCAAAGAAGGGAAAGCAGAAAGGTGGAAGGAGTATATAGAGGGTCTACAGAAGGGCGATGTACTTGAGGACAATATTATGGAAATGGAAGAGGATGTAGATGAAGATGAAATGGGAGATATGATTCTGCGTGAAGAGTTTGACAGAGCACTGAAAGACATAAGTCGAAACAAGGCCCCCGGAGTAGACAACATTCCATTAGAGCGACTGACAGCCTTGGGAGAGCCAGTCCTGACAAAACTCTACCATCTGGTGAGCAAGATGTATGAGACAGGCGAAATACCCTCAGACTTCGAGAAGAATGTAATAATTCCAATTCCAATTGTAAGTGTTTTGGACATCAAAATGGACACAGACATATCCGAAAAAAGCCGCCTATATTGTCACAAACCAGCACCCATCATTATGCTACTACCAGTAATGATGTAACTTCCCGGATCCTCCCGAAACCATCTGAAGATGAACCTGAAAAGGTTTGAAAACCGGTTTATGGAATAAAGCATTATTATTCAAAAAAGTGACTGGTTGCAGTTGTGTATAACTTATTTACACTTAGAAAACGTAACAGACCTACTAGGGAAACTGCCTACACAACGCTTGTCCGTCCTCATTTAGAATACTGCTGTGCGGTGTGGGATTCTTACCAGATAGTACTGACGGACTACATCGAAAAAGTTCAAAGAAAGGCAGCACGTTTTGTATTATCGCGAAATACGGGAGAGAGAGTCACAGAAATGATACAGGATTTGGGCTGGACATCATTAAAAGAAAGGTGTTTTCCGTTGCGATGGAATCTTCTCACGAAATTCCAATCACCAACTTTCTCCTCCGAACACGAAAATATTCGGTTGACACCGACCTACATATAGAGGAACGATCACCACGATAAAATAAGTGAAATCAGAGCTCGTACCGAAAGACATTGGTGTTCATTCTTTCCGCGCACTATACGAGGTGCATTCAAGTTCTAAGGCCTCCGATTTTTTTTCTAATTAACTACTCACCCGAAATCGATGAAACTGGCGTTACCTCTCGACGTAATCGCCCTGCAGACGTACACATTTTTCAGAACGCTGACGCCATGATTCAATGGCAGCGGCGAAGGCTTCTTTAGGAGTCTGTTTTGACCACTGGAAAATCGCTGAGGCAATAGCAGCACGGCTCGTGAATGTGCGGCCACGGAGAGTGCCTTTCATTGTTGGAAAAAGCCAAAAGTCACTAGGAGCCAGGTCAGGTGAGTAGGGAGCATGAGGAATCACTTCAAAGTTGTTATCACGAAGAAACTGTTGCGTAACGTTAGCTCGATGTGCGGGTGCGTTGTCTTGGTGAGACAGCACACGCGCAGCCCTTCCCGGACGTTTTTGTTGCAGTGCAGGAACCAATTTGTTCTTCAAAACATTTTCGTAGGATGCACCTGTTACCGTAGTGCCCTTTGGAACGCAATGGGTAAGGATTACGCCCTCGCTGTCCCAGAACATGGACACCATCATTTTTTCAGCACTGGCGGTTACCTGAAATTTTTTTGGTGGCGGTGAATCTGTTTGCTTCCATTGAGCTGACTGGCGCTTTGTTTCTGGATTGAAAAAATGGCATCCACGTCTCATCCATTGTCACAACCGACGAAAAGAAAGTCCCATTCATGCTGTCGTTGCGCGTCAACATTGCTTGGCATCATGCCAAACGGGCAGCCATGTGGTCGTCCGTGAGCATTCGTGGCACCCACCTGGATGACACTTTTCGCATTTTCAGGTCGTCATGCAGGATTGTGTGCACAGAACCCACAGAAATGCCAACTCTGGAGGCGATCTGTTCAACAGTCATTCAGCGATCCCCCAAAACAATTCTCTCCACTTTCTCGATCATGTCGTCAGACCGGCGTGTGCGATCCCGAGGTTGTTTCGGTTTGTTGTCACACGATGTTCTGCCTTCATTAAACTGTCGCACGCACGAACGCACTTTCAACACATCCATAACTCCATCACCACATGTCTCCTTCAACTGTCGATGAATGTCAATTGGTTTCACACCATGCAAATTCAGAAAACGAATGATTGCACGCTGTTCAAGTAAGGAAAACGTCGCCATTTTAAGCATTTAAAACAGTTCTCATTCTCGCCGCTGGCGGTATAATTCCATCTGCCGTACGGTGCTGCCATCTCTGGGACGTATTGACAATGAACGCGGCCTCATTTTAAAACAATGCGCATGTTTCTATCACTTTCCAGTCCGGAGAAAAAAAATCGGAAGCCTTAGAACTTGAATGCACCTCATACGAGATTCGAATAATAGAGAATTGTGAAGGTGGTTCGATGAACCCTCTGCGAGGCATTTAAATGTGATTTGCAGAGTATCCATGTAGATGTAGAAAGGTACCTATGTCCTGTCAGGCGCTAGAAATGTCTTCCGAACAGCTTATCAGAGGACGCTCTGCGCTGTGGATATTTTCCAGCGTAGATGGAACGGGGTCGCAGGCTACATCCATTTGCTAAACCATAGCAGAATATCATATCCTCCATTTCACTTGTGGAGTAGTAGGCTTCCATTGCTAACAAGTGGTGCAAGAGAGAAAATGTACTGCACCATCCGTACGTACAAACAGCGCAATAACAGTAAACGCATGAATAACTCCGCGTTTGGTAGAAGGTAAAACACCATGTTACGTACCCACGCTTGACAGTTACTCTACAATAAGGCACTCAAACACGACGATCACTAACGTCAGCTACAAAACGACACGAACCACACAACTGACTGCAGACTACCTAATGGTAGGTAGAGTACTGTGAGTAAGACATCGCAGTACCCTGCCGACAGCCGAGAGGGTAGCCGTCCGGTCTGGGGCGTGCTGTCACGGTTCGTGCAGCTGCCCCCGTCGGAGGTTCGAGTCCTCTCTCGGGCATGGCTGTTTGTGTTGTTCTCAGTGTAAGTTAGTTTAAGTCAGATTAAGTAGTGCGTAAGCCTAGGGACCGATGACCTAAGCAGTTTGGTCCCATAGTCCTTACCGCAAATTTCCAAATTTTCCTGCCGACACATTTCACGGAGCGCCGATGCAATGATTGTGAGAACATCCGCAACCAAGCGTCGCGCACAATTCCTACGAACACACGTTTATCTCGGAAACTATGTGTTTCCGGAACCATGTTAATTGGACTTATGTTTCTTGTTTCGACGAGTACTACCACCTCTAGGGGTATTCGACACAATTTTGAACGCTATTTACACATTTTTCAACGCCCTGTACATATATAATATATATACAGGGTGAGACAGCTAAGTTATAACACCCCTTGAGATGCCGTTTGGACAGTGAATTGAAGGGACATACGTCACATTTCATGTTTGTGCTATTTTTTATATTGTCTGTTCCAAGAAACTCTGACGGAAATGCGATGTCTCATTACCCCAGCAGCACATTTATACCCTTCTCTCCAGCTACCTCGTGCGTCACCTTGCGGCGTTATCGAGAAGCAGGAAAACAGCGCCTTCCCTGTTAAGATCCTCAGTGGTCAACAAGAAAGGTCGCATTGGACAACGCCGCTTCGAAGGACGAACACGATACGAGAACATATCTGTGTCTCAAAAACTATTCGCCTAAATATTATGATATACACATATTTGAAACCGTCTTTTTAAGCCCATCATGTTACGCTAAAATTTAACATACGGTTCCATTTAAAAAAACCAAAGATGGCCTCATATCTCTGTAATAAAAATAACACAAACATGAAATGTGATGTATTCAAGTAGCCCCTGTTCCTGCAATTCACTGTTCAAAAATGCTCAAATGTGTGTGAAATCTTATGGGACTTAACTGCTAAAGTCATCAGTCCCTAAGCTTACACCCTACTTAACCTAAATTATCCTAAGGACAAACACACTCACCCATACCCGAGGGAGAACTCGAACCTCCGCCGGGACCAGCCGCACAGTCCATGACTGCAGCGCCCGAGACCGCTCGGCTAATCCAGCGCGTCCACCGTCAAAACGGCACCTTTGTATCTATTACGGTTGGGGAGATACAAGAGGTGTTATGACGTAGCTGCCTCAACCTGTGCAGATATTGTGATCATTGGTACCGTAATATGAACCTACTTCTGTATGTCAGTTATTTTTTCTCTGCGTCTAACAGTTTTCCCGCAAACACATCACATAATGTGCTGCCTGATGTTTTCTACACGGTCGTAATTGCTGCGCCACAAAGTGGACTATGCTGGCCAGTATAAACTAACCGTTTTGCATCCATGTGTCCAGACGTCAATACCTGATCTGGTGCTCAGGGAAAGATAAATGTTAATGGCTTTCTTGTTTCTTGTGTTAACTGGAGGTACTATCCAAGCTAAAAACATACTACTCGTAATTATTAGTCTGCAAATGACGTAAATACTCGTGTAATGTTATTCACTATACTGTCCTCATTCCTCATTAGAAATAACTGCACTTATACCACTAACACCCCGTAGGTATGTGGTGAACCTAGACTCCACTGATAAACTTCACTCTTTAACAGAACGTTTAGGAACTTTTTGAGTATTTTGGCATAGGGCACCCCACCCGGGCCTGCAATGCCTCGTTATAGAGCAACATCATGGTGGTTTATTCCGGTTTGTTACGCGAATTACCATGGTTTCTGTGAAAATACCCATACATCAGTAAAAAGCCTGTAATATGGAATAACCGAAACGTATAACAGAAAACAACGAGTGATGCGACAGTGTAAAAGTGCAGTGACGTGATCGCCGCCGCCGCGGGAATAGCTCAGCATAGTATCGATGCAGCGCTCTTCCGTTGGATTTAGTGAACCCTGACACGAAGAGCATATCGAACTCTACATTAGTATATCTATTTAAAGTGCTGTACATCACAGTTAACGTACAATCAGCACTGCCGGAAAAAGAAACCAGCGACAAAAGTCATTACTGAATGCAACGTTGAGTGCGAAAAGTAAAATGGGCATTACCGTCTTCAACGTCAATTATCACGACAGAGTGGAACGAGTTTGATTCAAAACAATACATACAGCGCATACTTCCGGAATTTGCATTGCTGTGGATATATTTTCAGAGCAATACTGATACAGAGATAAAAGAATATCAGAAATCAAACGAACTTCTATTGTGAACTTGCAGCACGCTGGAGCAGCTTGGCTCAGCAAGTTCTGTCAATCAGTAGAACTAAAAACCAATCCACGTCGCAAATTTTTACTTTTTTTTTATTCACACGATGACTAGTTTCGGGCCGAGACCCATTTTCAAATTTGCAAATTGGACTGGTCTTTCGTTCTACTGAAATGCTAGTAGTCCTTAACGAACCACCGGAGACTACGGATATCAGGTACCAAATGTCTCAGAAAATTGCCATGAACTACCTCCCAAATTTTATCGAAGGCGCTCTGGTTCGCCCTGTGCGTATCAGCTGAAATATTTTGGCATTCAGTACTCACAGAATACTACGCTTCAGAAGTGAAAGGAACCTCCCTTCAAATACTATGTCGTGACGTCTACGCTTCCAGTAACTTACCACTCCCGAAGCTGACGCGTGAGTCCATCCAAAGTACGCTTACCTGCAAAAAAAATAGAAATTTTTTGAGAATTGTTTCAAAAAACTACTTAGACATCCATATTACGAGTAACATACAAATAGACACACGTGCTGGCTCTGAAACGATATGCATTCTGAGTTAGTCCACAGATTTTTGTTGACTGGCTGAATATAATATATTCATTTTTTATAGTTTTCAGATAAACAACCTGTGAAATTTTGCCAGTAGAGATTGGATGCACCAGAAAGTGATTTGTACAGATGCGGAACGTGGGCGATAAATAGTTCTGACCAGAAGAAGCTTTTGAAATGTGGCGTGACAGAAGGATTCTATAGATGGAAAGATCGGAGTACTAATGAGTAAGTACTGAGTGGCATTGGGAAGAGCAGAAATTTATGACACAATTCGACTAGAAGAAGGCGTCGGCTGACGGGAAACATCCTGAGGCATCAAGGAAAGAATTGTCAGTTTGTAAAGGGAGGGAAATCTATGTGTGTGTACCGGGGGGAGAGGTTGGGGAGACTACAATAAGAAGGTCTAAATGGATGTAGGTTGCAGTCGTCATGCAAACATTAAGAGCCTTGACCAGTATAGAATAGTATGGGAAGCTGCATCAAACCATTCTTGGGACTGAAGAACATCACATCATCATATGGGAATCGATTGTCTTGTGTGAAGTGCGAAAGAATCTACACCTTTACATACATTTTTTATTTTATTTATTTATTGTTCCGTGGGACCACATTAAGGAGAAGTCTCCATGGTCACGGAACGAGTCAATACATGAAATTATAACACGATTGTAGAAACAGATAAAATAAAATATAAGAAACATACTCAGGCGACACGTCATTAGTTTAAATAAAGAAAATCAAGAATGTAACACTGGAATTTGCTTAATTTTTAGCTCTTCCAGGAGCTCCTCGACAGAATAGAAGGAGTGAGCCATGAAGAAACTCTTCAGTTTAGACTTAAAAGCGTTTGGGCTACTGCTAAGATTTTTGAGTTCTTGTGGTAGCTTATTGAAAATGGATGCAGCAGAATACTGCACTCCTTTCTGCACAAGAGTCAAGGAAGTGCATTCCACATGCAGATTTGATTTCTGCCTAGTATTAACTGAGTGAAAGCTGCTAACTCTTGGGAATAAGCTAATATTGCTAACAGCAAACGACATTAAAGAAAATATATACTGTGAGGGCAATGTCAGAATTCCCAGACTATTGAATAGGGGTCGACAAGAGGTTCTAGAACTTACACCACACATAGCTCGAACAGCCCGTTTTTGAGCCAAAAATACCCTTTTTGAATCAGAAGAATTACCCCAAAAAATAATACCATATGACATAAACGTATGAAAATATGCGAAGTAGACTACTTTTCGTGTTGAAATGTCACTTATTTCAGATACTGTTCTAATGGTAAATAAAGCGGCATTTAGTTTCTGAACAAGATCCTGAACATGGGCTTTCCACAACAGCTTACTATCTATCCGTACGCCTAGGAACTTGAACTGTTCCGTCTCGCTTATAACATGCCCATTCTGTCTGATTAAAATATCAGTTCTCGTTGAATTGTGAGTTAGAAACTGTAAAAACTGAGTCTTACTGTGATTTAGCATCAAATTATTTTCCACAAGCCACGAACTTATTTCATGAACTACATTATTTGATAATGTTTCAATATTACACACAAGATCCTTCACTATCAAGCTGGTGTCATCAGCAAACAGAAATATTTTTGAATCACCTGTAATACTAGAAGGCATATCATTTATATAAATAAGAAACAGCAGTGGCCCCAGCACCGATCCTTGGGGAACGCCCCATTTAACAGTGCCCCATTGGGACTGAACATCATTACCACTCTCAATATTGCGGAGAATTACCTTCTGCTTTCTGTTCTTAAAGTAAGAGGCGAACCAATTGTAAGCTACTCCCCTTACTCCATAATGTTCCAACTTCTGCAGTAATATTTTGTGGTCAACACAGTCAAAAGCCTTCGTTAAATCAAAGAAAACGCCTAACGTTCGCAACCTTTTATTTAATCCGTCCAAAACCTCACAGAGAAAAGAGACTATAGCATTTTCAGTTGTTAAGCCATTTCTAAAACCAAACTGTACATTTGACAGCAAATTATGTGAATTTAAATGCTGCAGTAACCTTGTATATACAACCCTCTCGATAGCTTTAGCAAACACCGATGGCATACAAATAGGTCTATAATTATCAACATTATCCCTGTCTACCTTTTTATAAAGTGGCTTCACTACCGAGTACTTTAATCGGTCAGGAAACCGACCACTCCTAAAGGAAAAGTTACAGATATGGCTAAGTACTGGGCTAACATACATGGAACAATACTTCAGTATTCTGCTAGATACCCCGTCATATCCATGAGAGTTCTTGGTCTTTAGTGATTTAATTATTAACTCAATCTCCCTCTTGTCAGTATCATGGAGGAGCATTTCAGGTAAGAGTCTCGGAACACCTTTTTCTACGAGCGCTATATGATTCCCTGTTGGGACTAGGTTTCTATTTAGTTCACCTGCTATATTCATACATACTCCACAAGTCACCGTGTGGTGCTTGGCGGCGGGTATCCTGTACCACTACTAGACATTTCCTTTTCTGGTCCACTCGCAAATAGAGCGAGGGACAAGTGACACTCTATATGCCTCCACAGGAGTCCTAATTTCTCTTATCTTCGTGGTCCTCACGCTGTGGGGCGGCGGTTAACTTGTGACAATAAAATGTTGCTGTAGAAATGCTTGCATGTTGAATCAGTTTCAGGCTTTTGGAATGTTGTTAATGCTGTCTTTCGCCGTTCTCAACACTGGCTCTCTATTTACTTTTTAGCACCCAGAAAGTGATTTAATAAAACGTGGAGCCTGTAAAGAGAGTTCCTAGTGCCCACTTCATCTGAGAATACCATTATAGCTGCAGCTTATAGCTCTGAGGAATTAGGAGATTGTCCGGGATTTCTAATCAAAAACGATTTTCCAAAATAGTTGAGTATATTCTGAAATTCACTGATAAAAGCACAAGTATCCCTACAACCTAACTAACAGAGCAGTTCAGAGTCTAATGCGCTGATGCAACTATAAATGTCCGAATTAAATGTTAAACAGAATGCTCGCCAAAATTTGATGAGAATATTTCATCAAACGCCACGCTAAATAATTGGTAGAATGTCTGTCCCGCGACGGCACGTGAAAATACGACAATACGCAAACTGAAGCTAGATAATGCAAATCATCTCAGAATTAATCCTTTACTTGAAATGCTTTCACAGTTCCGCGTATCTCTAGTAACTTAATACGGCACCCGAGGCTGTTTGTAGCAGTGCTTCCGAGCGAAGCGACTCCCGACACAGCTGACGTGCTATTCAGCGTCTGGAGAGAACTGGGGCCTTCGTTCCTCGCGCAGCGCTCTTATATATATAGCCGCGGTGCGGACGGCTAAGAGAACGCCTGTTCAAATCGGCTCTCCCGACTAGCCGCTGGGCTAGTAACGCACCACTTCAAGTTGCATAATAATTTATAGCTTCTTTTGCTGATGGCCGATGAAGCTCTTAATTTAAACGTGCATTCAGCACGCAGGTAAGTATTGATAATAAAATTTTGACGTGGCTAAGTTAAATATTTTGGGCGAGAGAATTAATTAAATTACACTGCACGCAGTAGATGAGCTCTGAACTGGCCCTTTTGAGATCCGCTATCGCTATAATTTTATAGGTATTCAAAAGAAACTTTTCACATCTTCACAGTCATAGCGGACCTCCAACCTATTTAAATCTAAACATCCTAGCCTTATTTATTAGCCTACTTAATCTATCTTGCTTCCTTCAGTTTTGAGACGAAAACCAGAAAATCATGAATTTCCACTAAAGTCTTAATTTGTGAAATCCAAAGTACTGTTTTTATTAAATCATTATGAAAGATGAATCTAAATATAAATTTTGAAGTCTCTAGCTCTTTTCTGTTGCGCCAATGATTTTTTCAGAAAAACGTCCAAATTTCGAAAATGGCTGAAGTTATCGAACTGATATTTAACACACAATAATTTAGTATTATTCCTGACATGCTAGAAAAGTTTTAGGTCATTTGCTTGATTTTTAAGGTATTGCGCAACATTTATGACGTCAGAGCTAGTTACAGCAGACTGGCTGGCACACAATGGAAACTGATGTGAATTTATTACAGCGTGAGTAGGCTGCTTCCCTACAACGCGAAATGTACGTTGGCGGCAGCAGAATCGTTCCACAGTCAGTTCAGATGCCGGGTCACTAAATTTTTTCTCAGTAGAGTTCGTCGAAACGAAAGTCGCCTTTCCTCCAGCGAGTTCCATTTGAGTTCCCGGTGCAACTCCGTAATATCTGCGTGTTGTTCGAGGCTACCGGCAACAAATCTAGTAGTCCGCTTCTGAATTGCTTCCATGTCTTCCTTGAATCCGATATGATGCGGATCCCAAACACTCGAACAGTACTCGAGAATGGGTCGCGATAGTGTCCCGATAAAAAGGTTACATCAAGGTAGGTCTTTGCATGACGCGTAATTTTCCGATTTGCTAGGGCCGGAAATGCACAGTTGCGGAGCCTACGACCAAAAATAGACAGCGAACGAGCGACGACTGCGCGAATATCAACACCCGTGACAAGGTGAGCAAGAGGACAACCATTCGGAACAGCCAAGACTTTTAGAGCGAAGAAGAATATTATTTCTTCGACGATGTCATGATAGACGTAGAAATTTCTATCGTTCACTATGAAAAAGTGAAGGACCCAGAAGACATAGTCGGATGTCAATGCAACTTTGTTCGCGTTCATACCATTCGGTGGGTATGTGTATGACTCGAGTTGCATTTCTGCGTGAGATGTGACAGGTGGCACGTCCACTAGAGAGGTTTAATGTTGTTCGTGTTTAGTGTTGTCACCAAACCTGGTAGGGTACGTAAGGAGCTTGGCCAGCGTTAGCTGTTGGGTGCTCACGGTGAAGGATACGGAAAACGTAAGGGGTTGCGTTATGAGCATCTGTCAGTGTTTGAATGGGGCCTTATTGTGGATCTCCATTTGACTGGCTGCTCAAATCGTGCAGTATCGAGACATACGGTGCATCCGCATGTGACAGTGGCTCGATGATGGACTGTGTGGGAACTTAAAGGAAGATTGAGGAAGATTGCACTGTAGTTCCTTCTCTAGATTGTCGCACAGATGACAAAATGGTAGATATCGAAATAGACGACAGAGGGATAGAGAAACAATTAAAATCGCTCAAAAGAGGAAAGGCCTCTGGACCTGATGGGATACCAGTTCAATTTTACACAGAGTACGCGAAGGAACTTGCCCCCCTTCTTGCAGCGGTGTACCGTAGGTCTCTAGAAGAGCGTAGCGTTCCAAAGGATTGGAAAAGGGCACAGGTCATCCCCGTTTTCAAGAAGGGACGTCGAACAAATGTGCAGAATTATAGACGTATATCTCTAACGTCTATCAGTCGTAGAATTGTGTTCGAGTATAATGACTTTTCTGGAGAGTAGAAATCTACTCTGTAGGAATCAGCATGGGTTTCGAAAAGACGGTCGTGTGAAACCCAGCTCGCGCTATTCGTCCACGAGACTCAGAGGGCCATAGACACGAGTTCACAGGTAGATGCCGTGTTTCTTGACTTCCGCAAGGCGTTCGATACAGTTCCCCACAGTCGTTTAATGAACAAAGTAAGAGCATACGGACTATCAGACCAATTGTGTGATTGGATTGAGGAGTTCCTAGATAACAGGACGCATCATGTCATTCTCAATGGAGAGAAGACTTCCGAAGTAAGAGTGATTTCAGGTGTGCCGCAGGGGAGTGTCATAGGACCATTGCTATTCACAATATACATAAATGACCTGGTGGATGACATCGGAAGTTCACTGAGGCTTTTTGCAGATGATGCTGTGGTGTATCGAGAGGTTGTAACAATGGAAAATTGTACTGAAATGCAGGAGGATCTGCAGCGAATTGACGCATGGTGCAGGGAATGGCAACTGAATCTCAATGTAGACAAGTGTAATGTGCTGCGAATACGCAGAAAGATAGATCCTTTATCATTTAGCTACAAAATAGCAGGTCAGCAACTGGAAGCAGTTAATACCATAAATTATCTGGGAGTACGCATTAGGAGTGATTTAAAATGGAATGATCATATAATGTTGATCGTCGGTAAAGCAGATGCCAGACTGAGATTCATTGGAAGAATCCTAAGGAAATGCAATCCGAAAACAAAGGAAGTAGGTTACAGTACGCTTGTTCGCCCACTGCATGAATACTGCTCAGCAGATCCGTACCAGATAGGGTTGATAGAAGAGATAGAGAAGATCGAACGGAGAGCAGCGCGCTTCGTTACAGGATCATTTAGTAATCGCGAAAGCGTTACGGAGATGACAGATAAACTCCAGTGGAAGACTCTGCAGGAGAGACGCTCAGTAGCTCGGTTCGGGCTTTTGTTGAAGTTTCGAGAACATACATTCACCGAGGAGTCAAGCAGTATATTGCTCCGTCCTACGTATATCTCGCGAAGAGACCATGAGGATAAAATCAGAGAGATTAGAGCCCACACAGAGGCATACCGACAATCGTTCTTTCCACCAACAATACAAACACCGTCAGGTGGTTTGAGGAGTATGGATGTAGATGTATATGCAGACATTACTGTATACTCTCATACTATCTGTACTTATCTTCGTGCTGAAACTGAGGGCTGTCGGCCTCAATGCAAGCATGACATCGGCGAATAGATTCTGACGCTCCTTGTCAAATATCCCTGGTGTGTTTCGAATCACATCACAGGCAGCTACAATTCCGGCAACTAATTCCGTCTCCATATTCACTGGGGTCTCGTACACAAGTGACTTTAGATATCCCTGTAGGGAGTGATAAAGGGGATTCAGGTGAGATGACCTCGCAGGCCTTAGAATAGGACCTCCCCTTCCAATACAGCGACCAGGAAATACTGCAGTGAGGTGGTTGCGGACGTCCACACTGATGTGAGGCGATGTACCACCATGTCGTATCCACATCCTCTCACGAACAGCCAAGGGTACTTTCTCCAACTTTTTTGCACGAACTTCAAGTACAGGTGGCCATTCAGACGGCTAGGTAGAAGATAGAGATATTGTAGCCTTCAGTGCCGCCCCAGATATTCCCAGCAAAACGTACTTGACGGTGTGAATCTACTACAACATCAGCGTTTTCCTGATCCCTCACATGGCTATTTCTGCTGTTCGAAACGCCATCACGGAGAAAATGAGGCCTCGTCAGTAAACAGCACGGTTTGGAGCAAATCTTGTCGATTTGTTGGAGCGACCACTGACAGAATGCAACCCTTGGAACAAAGTCAGTAACAAGTACTGCATGGACTCATTGTGGGTGATACGGGTGTAATTGTTGTTCGTGAAGTGACTCGCCACCCGCTAGTATGTGCAGTGCCGACTTCATGTCCAGTACGACGAGTACTTGTAGTGGGGTCCACTGCACACGTTGTAGCACCTCCTCTTCAAAACCGGATGTGTGAATGGTCCTCGTGTTGCCAGGTCCCTCGTTTCCACTTTCCAATGAACCAGTCTCCCGCACTCGTCGATCGAGAGAAATAAAAAGTCGTCGTGACTCAAGGTACCCTCCGCCACACACCGTCAGGTGGCTTGCGGAGTATGGATGTAGATGTAGATGTAAAGGCACGCGCAGCCGTCGGCAAGGTTCCTGTCGAGCACGCGTGACCTCGACAAAGAAGGATCACTGCCTTGTGAACCAAGCATACCGTAACCACTCAAGAAGTGCGCCTGCCATTGGAGGGGCAGTAATGGAATCCCTACAACATTTTGGGTCAACCTGCGCTACTGGCTGGAGACCAGCAGAAACCGGACTTGGGAATTACTGTCCCGTGCGTAGGCTGGGGTTAACACAACACTCGTACAATACAAACAGCCACGTCGGAGTGGCGCCTTGACCAGGAGCTATGGAGTACTGGTGAATGGTCTCGCACCGTGTCCGGTGATGAATCGCAGTTCTGCACTACCACGGATGACCATCACTTGGGAGTACGGTGACGACCTGGGGAGAGGTACCACTCATCCAATGTTTTCGAGAGGCGCAGCGGTCATGATGTGGGGAAGCATCAAGTGTGACTTCAGGTCACAGCTGGATGTGACAGAGAGAACTCTGACGGCTCAGCTGTACGTAGGAAGATCTGCAGCGGATAGGCACTTGGGGCAGGGAATGGCAACTGACCCTTAACATAGACAAATGTAATGTATTGCGAATACATAGAAAGAAGGATCCTTTGTTGCATGATTATATGATATCAGAGCAAACACTGGTAGCAGTTACTTCTGTAAAATATCTGGGAGTATGCGTGCGAAACGATTTGAAGTCGAATGATCATATAAAATTGTTGGTAAGGCGGGTACCAGGTTGAGATTCATTGGGAGAGTCCTTAGAAAATGTAGTCCATCAACAAAGGAGGTGGCTTACAAAACACTCGTTCGACCTATACTTGAGTATTGCGCATCAGTGTGGGGTCCGTACCAGATCGGGTTGACGGAGGAGATAGAGAAGATCCAAAGAAGAGCGGCGCGTTTCGTCACAGGGTTATTTGGTAACCGTGATAGCGTTACGCAGATGTTTAACAAACTCAAGTGGCAGACTCTGCAAGAGAGGCGCTCTGCATCGCGGTGTAGCTTGCTCGCCAGGTTTCGAGAGGGTGCGTTTCTGGATGAGGTATCGAATATATTGCTTCCCCCTACTTATACCTCCCGAGGAGATCACGAATGTAAAATCAGAGAGATTAGAGCGCGCACGGAGGCTTTCAGACAGTCGTTCTTCCCGCGAACCATACGCGACTGGAACAGGAAAGGGAGGTAATGACAGTGGCACGTGAAGTGCCCTCCGCCACACACCGTTGGATGGCTTGCGGAGTATAAATGTAGATGTAGATGTACGTCATTGACATCCTGCGTCCCTGTGCGTTATCTCTCAAGCGACAGTACCGTTGGTGCCATCTTCCAACAGGACAGCACTCGTCGAAACACATGTGTTTATGAATTGTCTGCCCATTGTTAAGGTACTTCTGTGGCCAGAAAGGTGCCCAGATCTGTCCCCAGTAGAACGTATGTCGGGCCAGCTCGGACGTCAACCTAGTGCCGCTATCCAGGATAACAAGGATAGTTACACAACTCTGGTCCCGCTTGCCTCATGAGAAGATTCAACGACTTAATGACACCCTTCCCAAACAAATCAGAAGTCACTTCTGGTTTGTTGAATGGATGGAGTTCAAAGGGGTTACAACGTCATATTAATAAAATAAGTTATACTGCCTAAATCTTTGTAAATTTGACACGATTTTGTAATCACTATAGTAACATCACACACCCTCTCGATCTGTGAAATTTCACTTCATTTCTTCCCTACTCCTGCTTTGTTCAGTTTTTCTCTCAGGCAGCACATTTGAGAAAAACTGTGTTTTAATCCCTGTTTCATTTTGGACAATGACTTCTGGTTTGCTCAATTTTTCTGTCCGGCAGTATATTTGAGAAAAACTGTGTGTTAGTCTCTGTTTCATTTTGAACAGTGACTTAATATACAGTTACTGTATCAACTGTTGGAATAAAAGTTTACGCAGGTCTTCGTACACTGGCAAAAATTAAAACGTAAAAAAATTGCTTGTCGCAGTATCTCACATCGACCACGTTATTGCAATGCTGTATTTCCTCGTGCAGCTCATTATCTTAAATGGGCGGCATTACGATATATGTAACGCAACTGTTTTAATAACCAAGCTTTACACAGTCAATGTTACTAAAAACTCATGTTGAACGAATTCAGGCCAACTCTGAACGTTCGGCTTAACCAGCTGCCTTGAGCTGATTTAGAAAGCCGTATGTTTGTCATGCCAATGGTCACTACAAAAACGTGACTTGGACACAAATATATACAATATTAACATGGTTTGCGTGCTATCACGGAATACGCCTTTTTTGTTTTGTCTGGATGGCTTGAGAGCAGATTCTGCTATCCGAAACTGGTCATGAGTTAAATAAAAAGAACTGAGTCTCGCAACTTCGGCTGTTTTCTAGATCAAACTAACAAGTAATTGCACTCTTTAGTGCAATAGGTACTCGCTGGAGCAAGCTGGATTAAATTCGCAGATTTTCGCGTACTCGTCAGTGACTGCCGTTACCCGGGTTCCCGGGTTCGATTCCCGGCGGGGTCAGGGATTTTCTCTGCCTCGTGATGACTGGGTGTTGTGTGATGTCCTTAGGTTAGTTAGGTTTAAGTAGTTCTAAGTTCTAGGGGACTGATGACCATAGATGTTAAGTCCCATAGTGCTCAGAGCCATTTGAACCATTTGACTGCCGTTAGTCCGCAGCTGCAGTTCCTACCAATGGTTATCCTGGAAATTTTGCTCAGTTCGTCGTTCCCTGCCCTGATCTAGCTTCTAACTATCAATTTTTTGACATCGTATACGGTCCTGTATAAGCGTTAACTGTTATTACCAGACGACACGACAGTCGTCCGTATGCCGGGCGGGCTACCCGCGCGGTCTAGCCGCGTGGTCCCAGGTACAGGGCTATTACAAATGATTGAAGCGATTTCATAAATTCACTGTAGCTCCATTCATTGACATATGGTCACGACACACTACAGATACGTAGAAAAACTCATAAACTTTTGTTCGGCTGAAGCCGCACTTCAGGTTTCTGCCGCCAGAGCGCTCGAGAGCGCAGTGAGACAAAATGGCGACAGGAGCCGAGAAAGTGTATGTCGTGCCCGAAATGCACTCACATCAGTCAGTCATAGCAGTGCAACGACACTTCAGGACGAAGTTCAGCAAAGACCCACCAACTGCTAACTCCATTCGGCGATGGTATGCGCAGTTTAAAGCTTCTGGATGCCTCTGTAAGGGGAAATCAACGGGTCGGCCTGCAGTGAGCGAAGAAACGGTTGAACGCGTGCGGGCAAGTTTCACGCGTATACCGCGGAAGTCGACGAATAAAGCAAGCAGGGAGCTAAACGTACCACAGCCGACAGTTTGGAAAATCTTACGGAAGAGGCTAAAGCAGAAGCCTTACGGTTCGGCATTTCTTAAACAGGAGATTGGAAAACCGATGGATCGGTCGTGGTGGAGATCATGATCAGCAGTTCATGTCATGGCCTCCACGCTCTCCCGACTTAACCCCATGCGATTTCTTTCTGTGGGGTTATGTGAAAGATTCAATGTTTAAACCTCCTCTACCAAGAAACGTGCCAGAACTGCGAGCTCGCATCAACGATGCTTTCGAACTCACTGATGGGGGCATGCTGCGCCGAGTGTGGGAGGAACTTGATTATCGGCTTGATGTCTGCCGAATAACTAAAGGGGCACATATCGAACATTTGTGAATGGCTAAAAAAACTTTTTGAGTTTTTGTATGTGTGTGCAAAGCATTGTGAAAATATCTCAAATAATAAAGTTATTGTAGAGTTGTGAAATCGCTTCAATTATTTGTAATAAGCCTGTACCTTGTCACGGCCCGCGCGGCTCCCCCCGTCGGAGGTTCGAGTCCTCCCTCGGGCATGGGTGTGTGTGTTGTCCTTAGCGTAAGTTAGTTTAAGTTAGATTAAGCAGTGCGTAAGCTTAGGGACCGATGACCTAAGCAGTTTGGTCCCATAAGATCTTACCACAAATTTACCAGTTTTTACAGTCGTCCGGCTATTGGTTCTTTGCTTTCTCTGGAATTCCAACATGTGAATTATTAGTTGACTTTATTACATAAATAACAAAAACATTTACTTAACTTGATAAAATCCTTTGCCACAGGAGTGCTTGACAGTTTACAACTGTTACTGACTATTCAAGCATCACTTGCTTAACTAATTAACGAACTGTTCTTTTGCAGCACATCGTTCGAAATTTACCGAAGTACATTTCCGTCTGAGACTTGAATAACACTTTAATCCTACTTGATGGTATCGACTGCTGCAGTTGAGATCGCAAACTAGGCAGAGACGACAGCATCTTCGATCGGTATCAATGGTCCGTATCACGGTAGGGCATTTTATACTGACAAAACATTTGTGAGTCACTGAGAAGGCGGATTTGAGCGCGGATTGCCCATTAAGATGGAACTTTTCCCTAACTCCCCAACGTCACCCTACGCGAAAGATTGCTGCAGCCGGAAACTTCCGAATTATTGTGAGCGATAAGTTAAATTTCTGGCTAACTACTAGCTAAAAATGAACACAAAAAGAAGTTAAATACTGGTGGTAGATAAATTCGACAAGCAGGTGACAGAAAAAAAAGTAATTGTAAAGAGAGTAATCCAGTCCTTCTATTTAGAATTTACAGTAACTGATGATAATATAGAGATTAAAGGATATTAAAAAGGGACCACCTGTACCAAAATAACCTCAAAAACGAAACAAGAAACAACCTTAAGATAGAGAGATCAGGAAGCAGATCAAAATATTTGGGTTGCTTTGAGCTATCGTTATTAAGGGACTAAAGCAAAGAACACCGCCGTTCTCGCAACAGAAGGGCCAGTCGAGCTCGACCGACCACCCTGTCATCCTCAGCCGATGACGTCATCGAGATGCGGGTGGACGGGTGGGAGCTAGGGCACCGCTATCCCGGCCATTGTCGGTTTAAAAGACGTGGCACCGGTACTTCTCACTCGAGCAACTAGTCAGTTTACATCACGACGCTGATTGAACCCCGTTCCAGCCTTCCCACACAGCAAAAGTCTACGTTAGTACCTGGATTTGAACCCAGGACCGCAGCACGGTGGTCAGACGCGCTGACGACTCAGCTACGAAGGCGGACAGTGATGAAGGGTTGACTCTCAGAAAACGGAAAAAAGTAAAATAGAAGCAACAGAGATGTGCACACAGAGCAGAGTCACAAAAGCATTTTGATTGAAGGAGATTCTGTCGGGCAGGCACCAAAATAAATAAACGAGGAAAGGACAGTGGTTGACTCCGTACACAAAAAGGAAAATTAAAATTGTTGTACGTTTAATATGTCACAACGGATTCATAAAAGAACTCAAAATATTTCTGTGTTCTCACACTCAAGATACTCAAATCCCCACTGGTTAAGATGCGGAGGGAAGACGAAGATAGGTTAGCGTTTAACGTCACGTCAAAAGCTGGGATTGAGGAAAGATGGAGAACAAATCGGTCGTGGCAATGCAGGCACCAAGGAAAACCTGAAGTACCGCTCGACTCGTACTTGAACAACTATCCTCCACAAAGCCAGTCTAGTGTCGCATGCCGTCCTAACCTAGTATGCTCGTTAGACGTGGCACGGTTCACTTACTACGTGTGCATTATGAAACGCTACATTTGGTTTTCACACAACGTAGGGGAACGTAAGCAGCTTTCGCTTCGCAGTGCTAAGTAACCGTCTCGGGAGCGAATACATATACAGGGTGAGTCACTAACTATTCCCACCTAGAATAACTCCGGAAGTATGATAACAGCTGAAAAGTTGGTGGGACAAATGTTGCGTGGGACAACGAGGGCCATAATATGACGTTGGTTTATTGTTGCTAGGTGGTGTCGCGTCAGAGATATGAAGGTCAACTTTGTTTTCTTAAATGGGATGCTATAGTTTGGTACTTATTTTCTGATAGTGGCTATCGAGACGAATCCAGTGATGTGTAACAGTAAGGTCGTTGAAGGTCAACGAAGGTCACAAAGGTGGCATGAACGTCCATGTTCGGAGTATGACCATTGGTATCAATGCAGAGCTGCAATCTTCTTATCATGGATTGAGTGGTATTCCTTATCACGGTATTCCTTATCATGGTATTCCTTATCACTTTGGCACTTTTCGAAGCAAATGCTATGACAACTGTCTCTCGTATATCGTGTAAATAGTAAACATTCGCCGAATACGGCGTATCCATCTAAAGTGCCATTGACACGTAAACATCATTCGACGGTTTCGCTATACAACACTTATAGGAATGGTAAAACTAGTATCGTCGAATCAGGGGAATGTGAATGATGTATTCCTTCAAAGAACAAGTCGATATGCTTCTCAATTACGGAGAATGCCGACGAAATTCAGTGAGAGCTAGAGGCTTATACGCTGAAAGATATCCTCAACATACTCACCCTACACATCGTACATTTAAATAAGTGTATGATAAATTTAGAACAATTGGATCTTTAACGCATCGGAAACATATCCGGCACAGGTAAGTTACTAACGTGGAAACGGAAATTGGTACCCTTGTGACTGTGTTTCGAGATCCTCGTGTTAGTTCGTGTCAAATCACGAGGGAATCTGGCATGAGCCAGAGTAGTGTTGTTAGTGTTCTGCATCGCCATAAATATCATCCTTACCATATCAGTCTCCACCAAAAATTAACTGGTAAGGATTGTATGCGTCCCACTGAATTCTGCCTATGGGCTCAACTTCAGATTCAGAGGGACGACACATTTATTAATTTGATTTTATTTACTGACGAGGCTACAAAAAAAAAAGGTTCAAATGGCTCTAAGCACTATGGGACTTAACTTCTGAGGTCATTAGTCCCCTAGAACTAACTAACTAACCTAAGGACATCACACACATCCATGCTCGAGGCAGGATTCGAACCTGCGACCGTAGCGGTCGCGCGGTTCCAGACTATAGCGCCTAGAACCGCTCGGCCACTCTGGCCGGCTACGAGGCTACATTCACGAATCATGTTAATTAGCATAACATGCATTACTGGGCAGCTGAAAATCCATGTTGGCTGCGGCATGCTACACACAAAAAACCGTGGTCGATGAACGTATGGTGTGGGATTCTGGAGGACAGAATTATAGGCCCCTATTTCATCGAAGGAAATCTTAATGGTAGGTAGTACACAGCATTCCTGCAAGAAAAATTAGGTCTGTTATTGGAAGAAATACCTTTAGGAACAAGGAACGATGGGTATCTGGCACATTTTTCGCTAGAAATGAGTTGCAGGGACAATTCCCAAATCGTTGGATTGGACGCGGAGGAGATGTGTCGTGACCGGCTCGTTCGTCAGACTTGACGTCTGTGGATTTTTTCTTGAGGGGATTCGTAAAAGACATTCTTTATAAAGACGTTTCAACTACACCTGAAGGTACGCGAGAGAGAACTGTCAGGGCATGTGCTTCGATAAGTGCCGATGTGAAAAGGAAAACCAATCAATCCACGACAAGAAGATTGCAGCAATGCATTGATACCAATGGTTATCACTTCGAACACGTTCTGTAAATGGACGTTCATGCCAAATTTGTGAGCTTGGTTGACCTTCAAAGACCTTACACATCACTGGATTCGTCTCCATAGCCGCTATCAAAAAATAAGTACCAAACTATAGCATCCCATTTCAAAAAACAAAGTTGACTCTCATATCTCTGACGCGACCCCACCTCATATTATAGCCCCAGTTGAACCACGCAACTTTTGTTCCACACACTTTTCAGCTCCTACCATACTTTCGGAGTTATTCTTGATGGCAATAGTCCAAAAATGGCTCTGAGCACTGTGGGACTTAACATCTATGGTCATCAGTCCACTAGTGCTTAGAACTACTTAAACCTAACTAACCTAAGGACATCACACAACACCCAGTAATCACGAGGCAGAGAAAATCCCTGACCCCGCCGGGAATCGAACCCGGGAACCCGGGCGCGGGAAGCGAGAACGCTGCCGCACGACCACGAGCTGCGGACTTGGCAGTAGTTAGTGACTCACCCTGTATATTGGGTGATTTTCTTCCAACGTGTACAGACTTCGGGGATTGATCGATGAGTGGATACGGAACAAAAAATGTCTGATGAAGATAGTCCGGAAATGCATGGTTTCCATGCTAGAGACTGTGGTGTCACGGCCAGACACCACACTTGCTAGGTGGTAGCCTTTAAATCGGCCGCGATCCGCTAGTATACGACGGACCCGCGTGTCGCCACTGTCAGTGATTGCAGACCGGGCGCCGCCACACGGCAGGTCTAGAGAGACGTCCTAGCACTCGCCCCAGTTGTACAGCCGACTTTGCTAGCGAAGCTACACTGACAAATACGCTCTCATTTGCCGAGACGATAGTTAGCATAGCGTTCAGCTACGTCATTTGCTACGACCTAGCAAGGCGCCATTACCAGTTTATATTGAGATTGTAAAACCTGTACCGTCAAGAGCGACGTACACCAATTATGGATTAAAGTTAAGTATTACATCAACTACGTACTTTATTTATTAGACTCAACTCCTTTAATTGTTCCAGACCTCACGCCAGTCTGCGTCAGCTTAAACGCGTGCATTTCGGCCTCCTCTAGCAACACGGTGTTGGCTCTTCTGCCAACACATCAGAGACTGCGGTCTAATACTGCAGTCACAGTTACAGAATGCCTGGTTTCGTCATAGATGGTGGTACTCTTCCTCATACGTCATGCCCTAGTGCCCTCACCCGCCATAGTGATTGGTGGTGATGTGTGCGATTCACTTCTCTTGCTGACTCACCTCGTAGTGGATGTTATACAACGTTGTACACAACGGTTCCGTATTCGAATGGTGAGCTTGCCGACAGGGTGTTTACTTAACGGAAAGGTAAATGGCAACGGGCAGCGGACAGGAAGGTTGTATCAGAAGACCTTTCCCCGCCGATAACAATCACAACATTCAATGTCTGCAACAGTGTTTCGCCGTTTGTCTGAGACAGGATTGTTTCAGGAAGCAGGAAATCACGAAGGACGGACCAGAAATGTTCGGACGCCAGACTTGGCGGGAAATGTGATTAACACTGTGGAAGGCGACCGCCGTGTCAGTACCAGGCAGTTGGCCCGGCAGTAGGGGGTAAGCCAGACGACCGTGTGGAGCATTCTCCATGACAATTGTTACGACCCTTATCACTTACAGCGTATGCAGGGCTTACTAGCGACAGACTTTTCACATCGGGAGCAGTTGTTTCACTGGTTTCTTCACCAGGAAAACACGATTCCAAGATTTGTGTTATCCATCTTATTCACAGAAGAGAGCACATTTACGTCGGGTGATATCTTCTAAACTTTCATAACAGTCATCTACATATACATCTACATTTATACTCCGCAAGCCACCCAACGGTGTGTGGCGGAGGGCACTTTATGTGCCACTGTCATTACCTTCCTTTCCTGTTCCAGTCGCGTATGGTTCGCGGGAAGAACGACTGTCTGAAAGCCTCCGTGCGCGCTCGAATCTCTCTAATTTTACATTCGTGATCTCCTCGGTAGGTATAAGTAGGGGGAAGCAATATATTCGATACCTCATCCAGAAACGCACCCTCTCGAAACATGGCGAGCAAGCTACACCGCGATGCAGAGCGCCTCTCTTGCAGAGTCTGCCACTTGAGTTTGTTAAACATCTCCGTAACGCTATCACGGTTACCAAATAACCCTGTGACGAAACGCGCCGCTCTTCTTTGGATCTTCTCTATCTCCTCCGTCAACCCGATCTGGTTCGGATCCCACACTGATGCGCAATACTCGAGTATAGGTCGAACGAGTGTTTTGTAAGCCACCTCCTTTGTTGATGGACTACATTTTCTAAGGACTCTCCCAATGAATCTCAACGTGGTAACCGCCTTACCAACAATTAATTTTATATGATCATTCCACTTCAAATCGTTCCGCACGCATACTCCCAGATATTTTACAGAAGTAACTGTTACCAGTGTTTGTTTGTTCCGCTATCATATAATCATACAATAAAGGATCCTTCTTTCTATGTATTTGCAATACATTACATTTGTCTATGTTAAGGGTCAGTTGCCACTCCCTGCACCAAGTGCCTATCCGCTGCAGATCTTCCTGCATTTCGCTACAATTTTCTAATGCTGCAACTTATCTGTATATTACAGCGTCATCCGCGAAAAGCCGCACGGAACTTCCGACACTATCTACTAGGTCATTTATACATACTGTGAAAAGCAATGGTACCATAACACTCCCCTGTGGCACGCCAGAGGTTACTTTAACGTCTGTAGACGTCTCTCCAATGATAACAACATACTGTGTTCTGTTTGCTAAAAACTCTTCAACCCAGCCACACAGCTGGTCTGATATTCCGTAGGCTCTTACTTTGTTTATCAGGCGACAGTGCGGAACTGTATCGAACGCCTTCCGGAAGTCAAGAAAAATAGCATCTACATGTGGGATACTATGCAGAGCCCCCACGGTATGGTGACAGCCAATCATCAGCATCGGTGCAGCCGGAATGTGTGGGTCGGGATAATTGACGACCGTATTCTGGGACCAGTCTTCCTTCCACGCCGCCCAACAGGCCGGAACTGTCGGCGTTTCTTGCGGGTGACTTTACCTCCCTTGCTGGAAGAAATTCCACTGATGATACGGAGGGTTATGTGAGCGCTGCGCGATAGTGCTCCAGACCTCTGCGCCGTTAACACCCGGGCGAATCTCAGTCGTGTCTTCCCTGGTCGATGGATGAGAGGAGGGGATCCAGTTGCGTGGCCTGCTCGTTCACCGGATCTCAGTCCGTGCGATTTCTGGTTATGAGGCCATCTGAAAAGTGTCAGGTATGCAGAGCCCATTACAGATGTGGAAACACTAGAGCAGCGTATTCATGCTGCCTTTGACACTGTTCGGATGCAGCCTGGCCGATGTCAACGTGTGAGACAGAACATGCTACGGCGCGTACTCACATGCACTGAGGCACGTGGAAACCATTTCCAACACATACTGTAACTGTGGCTGCATGGTACAGCGCGTATTAGACCGAAGTTTCTGTAAGAATGTATGAATAAATGGTCTCTAGCATGGAAACCATGCATTTCCGGACATAAGTTCATTACACCTTTTCTGTTCCGTGTTCTCTGATCGATGAATCCCTACAGTTTGTACACGGTGGAAAGAATCATCATATATACAGGGTGTTTCAAAAATGACCGGTATATTTGAAACGGCAATGAAAACTAAACGAGCAGCGATAGAAATACACCGTTTGTTGCAATATGCTTGGGACAACAGTACATTTTCAGGCAGACAAACTTTCGAAATTACAGTAGTTACAATTGTCAACAACAGATGGCGCTGCGTTCTGGGAAACTCTATAGTACGATATCTTCCACATATCCACCATGCGTAGCAATAATATGGCGTAGTCTCTGAATGAAATTACCCAAAACCTTTGACAACGCGTCTGGCGGAATGGCTTCACATGCAGATGAGATGTATTGCTTCAGCTGTTCAATTGTTTCTGGATTCTGGCTGTACACCTGGTCTTTCAAGTGTCCCCACAGAAAGAAGTCACACGGGTTCATGTCTGGCGAATAGGGAGGCCAATCCACGCCGCCTCCTGTATGTTTCGGATAGCCCAAAGCAATCACACGATCATCCAAATATTCATTCAGGAAATTAAAGACGTCGGCCGTGCGATGTGGCCGGGCACCATCTTGCATAAACCACGAGGTGTTCGCAGTGTCGTCTAAGGCAGTTTGTACCGCCACAAATTCACGAAGAATGTCCAGATAGCGTGATGCAGTAATCGTTTCGGATCTGAAAAATGGGCCAATGATTCCTTTGGAAGAAATGGCGGCCCAGACCAGTACTTTTTGAGGATGCACGGACGATGGGACTGCAACATGGGGCTTTTCGGTTCCCCACATGCGCCAGTTCTGTTTATTGTCGAAGCCGTCCAGGTAAAAATAAGCTTCGTCAGTAAACCAAATGCTGCCCACATGCATATCGCCGTCATCAATCCTGTGCACTATATCGTTAGCGAATGTCTCTCGTGCAGCAATGGTAGCGGCGCTGAGGGGTTGCCGCGTTTGAATTTTGTACGGATAGAGGTGTAAACTCTGGCGCATGAGACGATACGTTGACGTTGGCGTCATTTGGACCGCAGCTGCAACACGGCGAACGGAAACCCGAGGCCGCTGTCGGATCACCTGCTGCACTAGCTGCGCGTTGCCTTCTGTGGTTGCCGTACGCGGTCGCCCTACCTTTCCAGCACGTTCATCCGTCACGTTCCCAGTCCATTGAAATTTTTCAAACAGATCCTTTATTGTATCGCTTTTCGGTCCTTTGGTTATATTAAACCTCCGTTGAATACTTCGTCTTGTTGCAACAACACTGTGTTCTAGGCGGTGGAATTCCAACACCAGAAAAATCCTTTGTTCTAAGGAATAAACCATGTTGTCTACAGCACACTTGCACGTTGTGAACAGCACACGCTTACAGCAGATACACGACTTACAGAATGGCGCACCCACAGACTGCGTTGTCTTCTATATCTTTCACATCACTTGCAGTGCCATCTGTTATTGAAAATTGTAACTACTGTAATTTCGAAAGTTTGTCCGCCTGAAAATTTACTGTTGTCCCAAGCATATTGCAACAAACGGTGTATTTCTATCGCTGCTCGTTTAGTTTTTATTGCCGTTTCAAATATACCGGTCATTTTTGAAACACCCTGTATATAAGGCAGATGAATGATCCAAATCTGCATCACTGCTCTGCTATTCGAGCCAAGTGGCTGGCAGAGGGTTCACATTACCACTTTCAAACTACTTCTCGACCGCACTACTGTTGAACAGCGCGTGGGAAAAATGAGCATCTTCATCTTTCTGTGCGAGCTCTGATTTCTCTTATTTTATTACGATAGTTCTTGCTGCGTATTTGGGGGTCAATGACATATTTTCGGAGGAAAACCTGACACAGAAAACTCGAATATTATATCAGTGATACACTCTCCCCTATTTCGCGACGGTATAAAAAAAGAGTTCCCTCCTTTGGACTTTTTCGATGTCCTCCGTCAGCCCTGAAAAGTGTGTGAATTACTAAGGGACCAAACTGCTGAGGTCATCGGTCCCTAGACTTACACACTACTCAAACTAACTTAAACTACCTTATGCTGAGAACAACACACACACACCCATTCCCGAGGAAGGACTCGAACCTCCGGACGGAGAGGCCGCGCAATCTGTGACATGGCGCCTCAAACCGCGCGGCCACTCCGAGCGGCTACGCCAGCCCTACTTGGTAAAGATTCCGCACCGCGCTGCGATATTCTAGCAGAGGAACTGTCAAGTCTAGTGTAGGTAGTCTGTTTTAGTAGATTTGTTGCATCTTCTGAGCGTTCTACAAGTAAAAAGCAGTCTTTGGATCGCCTTGCGCATAACGTTTTCCTATGCGATGGTTCAAAATTGTAATCCCTAGCTATTTAGTTGATTCCAAGGCCGGTTCGAGAACAAATTTACACAAAAACGACTTAAAATTGCCCCGCCCCCCCTCGCTCCGCCAACCCTTTTTCTTAGTACTCTTTCACCTGTGTCAGTTTTCGCTCCTAACTGTGATACGAAATGTGCACAGATCCTGCAATTGGATGTCTCTGGTGCCCCCCTCCCCCCCCCAGCTTGGCGGCCCAAGCAGGGGCTTGCGTCGCTTGGGTCCTCAACGGGCTCTGTCTGATACTTAAGATGTGTTACTTACTGTGCAAACTAAATTCAAAGTGTCCTTTTTAGTACTCACGAGCAGAACCTTACAATTTTCATTATTTAGATTCAGGTGCCACCTTTCGGACCATACAGATATGCTATCTAAATAATTTTGTAATTCATATTGAGGTTATGATGATTTTACTAGATGGTAAACGACAGCACCATGTGCAAAGAATCTAAGCGAGCTGTTCACATCTTCTATCATGCCGTTTATACAGATTAGAAACATCAGAGTGCCTGAAACATTTCAATAGCAGCTGTTGGAATAAAGTGTCTGAAATCGTTCACATTGTCTATCATACCGTTTACACAGATCAAAAACGTCAAAGTGCCTGAAACATTTCAATAGCTGTTGTTGAAATAAAGACCCTGAAATTGTCCGGGCGTTGTTTCTCTTTTATGAAAGCATACACGTCTGACTCAAATTACGACAAACCTTTCGTTGCAAATTGTTCCGCAACCGACTACCATACAAGATACCAACGTATGGGCTTCATTGCCGCCGTTTGTGGACTAGTGGGGTATCTCGACGGAAATATCTACATGGTGGATGAAGCCGTCAGAATGCCCAGAACAGGCCGGGGGGGGGGGGGGGGAAATCGTCCACCTCACGAAGCACATGCAACAAATCACGATGTGGCACCCTCGCCCACGAGGCAGCACACCACGTTAGACGAAATGTGAAAATTATGCAGCGGTGATTTGGAAAATTCTTCCGTATAAATCTGGCTGCGGAGAGCGCCTGTTCCCACCCCCTCCCCCCCCCCCCTGCCACCCCCTTTCCTACAGCAGCGAGCGAGTAAATCAGAGACTTCAAACATATCATCTTTTCTATACGCTCCACTGTGGAAACACGGCGCAGGTCAGCGATCAATAACACGCCACGCAGGGCTCGCTTACTTCCGTGAAGGGACGGCAGGGGTGTGAGAAGGGGTAAAAGAAGGCTGATGGCACGGGAGAGCGGACTGGGCAGGAAAGAAAGCGGAAGAAGAAGAAGAAGAAGAAGAAGAGGAGGAGGAGATGGGGCAGAGGAAAGGAACAGCAGAGCCCGGCCTGGGCCGAGTGTAACTAAGACAATGGTCATCGATCTGAGTGCGGCCAATGGGGGCGGTCGGCGCGGCCGGCGGGGGCGGCCAGTGGCGAGGCCGGCCGGCCGGGGGGCGTGGCCTGCGGGGGTGGACGACTGCCCGCCGGGCAGGCGGTCGATAGCCGCCGGGTCACCCTGGCCTGGCCTGGCCTGGCCGCGGACCGGTCGAACGCCGGCCGCCGCGCTCCGAATACACTGCCGGCTGGTCTCCCGTTGGGCGCTGCCACACAACGAAGCGTGCACACACGGTGTCCACACGTAACCCCGGTTACTCCCAAACGCAACTGAAAACACGGTGACTCATAGGTACATGCGGTCTGCATAAACGAACTCAAAAAGTTCTGTGCCAAAGAATTAACACACTTTTGCAATGGGATTCTTTCGTAACCCTTAACCGCAGATTGGTGCGACATCGACCCATGCGTGAATCAAATGACACAGTCTCCCACCAACACCCTCTAGTTCGGTGGAATTCGCCTAAATTTACTGAGAATTTTAAAAATAAGCCATTACAGAGAAAACCTGTCAAGTAACCCTGTGTGCCTGAAGGTTGGCAACCACTTGACGCATCTCCGATGTGCAGGCGCCTAGGACTACACTACTGGCCATTAAAATTGCTACATCGAGATGAAATGCAGATGATAAACGGGTATTCATTGGACAAATATATTATACTAGAACTGACATGTGATTACATTTTCACGCAATTTTGGTGCACGTCAGTACCCAGAACAACCACCTCTGGCCGTAATAACGGCCTCGATACGCCTGGGCATTGGGTCGAACAGAGCGAGGATGGCGTGTACAGGGACAGCTGCCCATGCAGCTTCAACATGACACCACAGTTCATGAAGAATAGTGACTGGCGTATTGTGACGAGCCTGTTGCTCGGCCGCCATTGACCAGACATTTTCAATTGGTGAGAGATCTGGAGAATGTGGCCCGCATCTCGTGGTCGTGCGGTAGCGTTCTCGCTTCCCACGCCCGGGTTCCCGGGTTCGATTCCCGGCGGGGTCAGGGATTTTCTCTGCCTCGTGATGGCTGGGTGTTGTGTGCTGTTCTTAGGTTAGTTAGGTTTAAGTAGTTCTAAGTTCTAGGGGACTTATGAGCACAGCAGTTGAGTCCCATAGTGCTCAGAGCCATTTGAACCATTTGGAGAATGTGCTGGCCATGGCAGCAGTCGAACATTTTCTGTATCCAGAAAGGCCCGTATAGGACCTGCAACATGCGGTCGTGCATTATCCTGTTGAAATGTAGGGTTTCGCAGGAATCGAATGAAGGGTAGAGCCACGGGTCGTAACACATCGTAATGTAACGTCCACTGTTCAAAGTGCCGTTTAATGCGAACGAGAGGTGACCGAGACGTGTAACCAATGGCACCCCATACCATCACGCCGGGTGATACGCCAGTATGGCGATGACGAATAAACGCTTCCAATGTGCGTTCACCGCGATGTCGCCAAACACGGATGCGACCATAATGATGCTGTAAACAGAACTTGGATTCATCCGAAAAAATGACGTTTTGCCATTCGAGCACCCAGGTTCGTCGTTGAGTACACCGTCGCAGGCGCTCCTGTCTGTGATGCACTGGCAAGCGTAACCGCATCCATGGTCTCCGAGCTGGTAGTCCGTGCTGCTGCAAACGTCGTCGAACTGTTCCTGAAGATGGTTGTTGACTTGCAAACGTCCCCATCTGTTGACTCAGGGATCGAGACGTGGCTGCACGATCCGTTACAGCCATGCGGATAAGATGCCTGTCAACTCGACTCCTTGTGATACGAGGCCGTTGGGATCCAGCACGGCGTACCGTATTACCCCCCTGAACCCACCCATTCCATATTCTGCCAACAGTCATTGGATCTCGACCAACGCGAGCAGTAATGTCGCGATACGATAAATCGCAATCGCGATAGGCTACAATCCGATCTTTATGAAAGTCGGAAACGTGATGGTACGCATTTCTCCTCCTTACACGAGGCAGCACAATATTTCACCAGGAAACGCCGGTCAACTGCTGTCTGAATATGAGAAATCGGTTGGAAACGTTCCTCATGTCAGCACGTTGCAGGTGTCGCCACCGGCGCCAACCTTGTGTGAATGCTCTGAAAAGCTAATCATTTGCGTATCACAGCATCTTCTTCTTGTCGGTTAAATTTCACGTCTGTAGCACGTCATCTTCGTGGTGTAGCAATTTTAATGGCCAGTAGTGTACTTCACAGGTTTTCTCTGTAAAGCCTTCGTTTGTTAAGCTGAAGCGGGAGGGCTTAATGGACTCCTCGCCGTTTTATTCATGCATAAGTCTATGTCGCAACCCTCTGTGATCACGCCACAGGACAACTGATAAAGCATAAGCACCCCTTGCTATTTCGGATTTTCAGATAACTTTCAAATTTTGTCGAATGGTTTGAATGGTCGCTAGTTGTTCCACCCTGTACACAAGAGCAAAAATTGCGATCGCACAGCACTCCATAGGGGCGATATCACGTTCAATGGGATTGCAACCCTGTAACGTCCGTCGAGAGGAGCTGAATCGCCGAGGAAACGTCAACAGCGTCAAAGGTTGTCAATAACGTCGTCCTGTTGTACATCCCACCGCGAACTGTTGTTACGACCACTAAAGGAAAGAGAAGGCGTGGCTTCGTTGAAGCCCTTTATGCTAACTCCTGAGGCTTCTGGGCTGCGGTGTGACTGAAATGGTTTCCTCGTCCACTTGTAACCTCCCCCTCACTTATCGACCTTAATGACAGTGAAAAATTAAACCGCGTGCACCTAATGGAAATTTGGGAAAAGCAATCGTCACCGAAGTTGATTTGTCGGTAAAGAGGGAGGAAAGGGTTACATCTAACTGAAAGGAAAAATGCTAATGAAACTGGTGGAAATTAATTTTGAAAAAGGGTAAAGTTAATAAAGAAAGTAAATGTGCGGCCGTTACGTTAACAATTAACTAGCGGTACTTAGATATTGAGATTTGGGGGAAATTACGGTCGCCAGTCCTAAGGACAATTACTATGGTAACTGAAAAAGAAAGGTTGTTACACATATAATTAGCACTAGAAGCGTGGCAACTGAAGGTTGACACGTGTAGTGTGAAAACTGAAAGTTTGTCAGAAGTAATAAATTTCGCTACACTCTGACTTAATTTAGCAAAAGTATTAATAAAACCGGAAAATCGAAGGTTAATTTAGTGACTGAAGTTAATAGTGAGCTTTCTTTCTGAAGCACATCGAAATTCAGTAAAATACGGTTAGTCTTGAACTACCTCAACAATCATTTCAAAAGCTACTTGAATCTACGCAATGTAGAAATAAGAGATTTAACTTTGAACTTGAATTAAATGATTCTGAACAATTAACAATAGTAAAATTTAGTACGTACCAAGCTGAGCTGCAGTCACAGGTGAGCTAAAATACGGTAACAAAACTCGCACTCTTAATTTGTGCTTGTGTAATCTGAGTATTGTAGCCAGCTATGAATGCCTTAACTGAACTTTGAAATTAAAGCAGTGAAATCGTATTATATTACTTTAATGCTGGCGTTTGAATTTCAACGACACTCGGGTTCATTTCGGAAAAGGAAGGGACCCTGCTTGGCAATGCAATTGGGACAATGAGCAACAAAGGTTCATGCTAAGTTGCTGTAATTTTGTGATGCAACAATTTTAAAAGTTTGAAAAGCTGAGGTCTGCCATACAGTTCTAAAACTTTACGTGCTTCCAGTCTTCCTTGTTGGTTGATTGAAGGTTTGAAGCCGTCGATCGAGGAGGTGGCGACAGTCACTCATTGTCGGCCGTCGCTGTTGCAGAAGCTGGATGTTGGCGCGCCTTCTTCTCGACACGGTCACCAGACGAAACGGGCTCTTGATGTGCGCCAGCTAATGCTTCCCGTCCGCGACACCATGTCAGAAACTATCATCGCAAGTCGAGCGCAATTACATGCTGCCAAACCCCGAAAGCGCGGCAACTCGCGGGAGCTTCACACAACACACCTGCTCCACTGCACTCCTCCGGCCAGACTCCCTCTGCTCAGCCCGCGCTCCACGCGGCAGAGTTAACACTCCCAAAGATCCTAAATACTCTGGTTCTCTACACGACCTATCGACGTATTCGTTCGATAGCAGTTTTCCCTAGGCAATATCCAGCGTAAAAATACCAATAATATTTACGAAACAAACCAATTATACATCAACATAAATGCATAAATATATATATAAAAATAGTAAAACAATTACAATATGTAAAGACACAGAAACGTCATATATTCAGGTAACAAAAATAAGGGAAACAAATTTATAGTACAATAGATGGAAATAGGAGGATATGCATTTCCGGCGTTACACACTCGTAGGAAAACCGCGTAGTTCCAAGGCTTGGCGTCGCGGTTCTGGCCTCCATCACAGAGGCGTTACAAGAAGAGGCGAAGTGTGGGTAAGAGAGGCTGTGACGACCTTGCCACCGTGTGATACGTCCACGGTGACGTTGGGCAGAATTTTGGTCAAATATGATGCCAATGAAACATTATTAACTTACCTGTAAACGTCACTTGAACTTCAGAACTCTAGACTTAGTTTTTCACACGTGTCTATACCAAAGCGTCGTCGAGCCCGGGGTAGTGTCGCAAGGCGCCACGCTGCTGCACCATTACAGAGGAAGGAAGAAGGTACCCCTCAGCCGAATTTAATAACTTATACTTTAAACAGTCCTGTTGGCAGAACATCCGCAACTGAGCATTATAGCAGATGTTGAAATTACCGCTTCAGTTGTAAATTACTTTATTTTCACACGACCGGTTTCGGACTGTTAATAAGGCCATCCTCAGGTGTCGTAGCTGAGCTGTGGTCCCCGAGCGTCGCGTGTTCCAGGGGCGGTGTGCTGCCTACGAACACACCGCGCCTTGTACACGCGGCGCTCGGGGACCACAACACAGCTACGACACCTGAGGATGGCCTTATAACAGTCCGAAACCGGTCGTGTGAAAACAAAGTAATTTACGGCTGAAGCGGTATTTTCAACCTCTGAGAACTTATACTTTCCTGTGAGAGACAATTGCGGGGTTTCGTAAAAGTGACCCTTTAATTCTGTTGCGCAGTATAAATTAGTATTATGCGAATTGTAGGAGGAGGAGGTAGAAAGGAAAGCAAAGGAAAGGGACTAATGATATCAACTGCATTGGGACTTAACCCGGAATCAGCAGCGAAGAGTGAAAATGTGTGTTGGACGAGGATTCGAGCCCAGGATCTCCCACGTTGTAGGCAGTTGCGTTATCCGCAGCGCCATCTGGACACAGTGTTTATCGCACGTGCGCGGATTGTCTCGGCATGCGCCCTAGCCGACTCACATTCCCGCCTTGCTCCACCTATCCGCAGTCCCTGCCCGTATCCTCGATGCTCGCTAATTTTAGATTGCCGCTGGAGGTCGAACGTAGATGTGCGTCCGCAATGAAGGTAGTGGATTCATTGCCCATCAAGGTGACTCAATTACACCGAAGAGCCAAAGAAACTGTTACACCTGGCAAACATCTTGTAAGGCCCCCGCGAGCACGCAGAAGTGCCGCAACGCGACGTGGCATGTACTCGACTGATGTCTGAAGTAGTGCTGGAGGGAATTACACCAGAATCCCGCAGGGCTGGAGATCTCTTCTGACCAGCACGTTGTAAGGCATCCGGGATATGCTCAGTAATGATCGTGTCTGGGTAGTCTCTGGAGGCGAGCGGAAGTGTTTACACTCAGAAGAGTGTTCTTGGAGCCATTCTGTAGCAATTCTGGACTTGTGGAGTGTCGCACTGTCCTGTTGGAATTGACCAAGTCCGTCGGAATGCACAATGGACAAGAATAGACGCGGGTGATCATACAGGATGTTTACGTGCGTGTCACTTGTCAGAGTCGCATCTAGACGTATCAGGGGTCTCGTATCACTCCAGCTGCACAGGCCCTACATCACTACAGAGTCCAGGGTGTCTACATGGACAAGGAAAAATAATTCCCGGATTTTTCCCGGATTTCCCGGTTGAAAATACACTTTCTCCCGGGTGAAAATACACTTTTTCCGTGTTAAGTGACAGTATACTTTTTCTCGGTACTTATCAATCATTTTATGGTTTTATACACCTGTGTAGAATTTCCCGGCACTTTAGAAAATGAAACTCAGGGGGAAAAAACACGTTTTGGAAAGATCTTCGATGTGCAGCAACATATGCACTGCATATTTCCGTGTTACGAAGGTATAAATTCGAATTCCATCAAACACCGCATGTTGCTTTCCAAAGCATTAAAATCGAGATTGCGACGCGCTTTTGTAAGCGAGTCTCAGCTCATGTCACCTGATCTCGCCAGCTGATGACGGCATTTGACACGTGATGTAGTCAGATCACTCTTAAGTAGCGCGAACACACAAATAAGAAAAATTAATGGATTAAATTAATGTAGAATTGTTGCTACACGGAAAGCAAAGCTATCACATATAATATTGGTCTCTAAGATTAATAAGCTGCAAGAGAAGCTAAGCTTCCACATGTATTCTTGATCTTTTTTGCGCGTCATACATCACATAAATGTGCCAGTAAATTTTTTTTAATAACGACGTAAATGTCTGATCTTCTGGGCTCGAAATTCTTCATATGGTCGTCCCCAAACAGTTGATTTTTAAATGAGAATCAAACACTCTGTGATTTAAGAAATTCGTCGTACACTCTCTCACATAGTTTATCTTACATAAAAGGAAATTTACTTTGAAAGTAACGCTTTTCAAAGCAATATTCGCAATATTTTTCCGTGACCTGTTAGAAAGGTACGTTTCAGCAGTTGCCAGAGAGCGCCAGATAACTGGCGTCACTGCGCTTGCGCAGCTACGATGACGCAGGAAGCCCGCATGTTCGTACGTGTGAAACGTAAAAGATCTTGCATTAAAACGAATCTAATGTAAGAAACTGTCACGTCACGCTCATTGGAGGCAATTTGTTGTTAAGAAGCACTGCACAGTGTTCCTAAAGCCTTTGACACACTTTGCTGTTGGCAGACGCTTGTAAGAGCACTGTGTTTTGTTGTTGTATATGGCGCATTTTCTTTGCGACTTAAGTTTTATTTTCGTTTTTTTCTCTCGTTCATGTTTTGTTGCTGCAGTATTATTCTGCAGAAGCGGGAAACGGTAAATTTTTTTGTTAGAGTATTGGTTCTTACCAGTAAAAATCACAAAAATTTAACTGAAAACTAAAACAATGAAAAATTCCCGGAACTCAAAAAGATTCCCGGGTTTTTCCCGGTTTTATCCCGGATGAAAAAATTTCCGGGTTTTTCCCGGATCTCCCGGTTGTCCCGGGTCGTAGACACCCTGAGAGTCTCCACCACTTTGAAAAATCCCCTGCTGACATGTAGGGTCCATGGATTCATGAGGTTGTCTCCATAACTGAACACGTCCATTAGCTCGATACAATTTGAAACGAGACTCGTCCGACAAGGCAATATCTTTCCAGTCATCAACAGTCCAATGTCGGCGTTGACGGGCCCTGGCGAGGCGTAAAGCTTTGTGTCGTACAGTCATCAAGGTTACACGAGTGGGCCTTCGGCTCCGGACGTCCATATCGATGACGTTTCATTGAATGATCCGCACGCTGACATTTGTTGACGGCCCAACACTGAAATCTGCAGCAACTGCGGAAGAGTTGCTCTTCCGTCACGTTGAACGATTCTCTTCGGTGGTCGTTAGCCCCCTTCTTGCAGGATCCTTTTCCTGCCGCAGCGAAGTCGGACATTTGATGTTTTACCGGACTCCTGATATTCACGGTACGCGCGTGAAATGGTCGTGCGTGCAAATCTCGACTTCATCGCTACCTCGGAGATGCTGAGTCCCATCGCTCGTGCGCTGACTATAACAGCGCATCCAAACTCACTTAAGGGGCTCCGGAAAGGCTCAAAATCATGAAAAGTTCAATTTTTACTTTTTTGCGTTTTCTGAATCTGCAGACTATTACCTTTTAATAGATATATAATTTATTCAATTCCCAAGACTACAACTATTTTTAAATTTTTTTTGAAATGTGTTCTACATGGGCGTGACCCACTGTGACGCTGTTAAACTGCTGTCAAACGGTGTTATTATTAACGTCCTTGTTCATCAGGTACATTTTAGTGATGTGAGATAAAGTATGTGTTGTGGTTAAACCTATTTTCAGAGACTTAGCAGCACCTGAACTGTTGAAAAAGTGTATTCACGGAAAAACTCAAAACCCCAATGAAAGTGTAAATAGTGTTATATGGTCGAGAATCCCCAAGACTGTATTTGTTGAAACACTTCACTTTGGTGTGTACGACGCTGTTGCGACTTTCAATGATGGCAACATTGTAAGGTGCAAGGTATTTAGAAATATGGGAATGAAGATAGGTTCTAACATGGTACGAGCGATGCTTGCTTTAGACAAGGAACGCCTTCGGGCTGCAGACAGGGCTGTAAAGAGTCTAGAAACACAAGCAAGAGTAAACAGGAGGAGGAACAAGAGGAAGCTGGAGGAGGAGTTTGCAGAGCATGAAGATAATCCATCCTATGGACCTGGAATGCACTAAAAAGTTAATCCAATCTTTGTTGCTCGATTCCCAAAACTTTTATTTTCTCATACTAATTACATGTTTTCTAAGGATCTTCCAAACATATTTCTTTCAAACTTTCGGTAAACGTTACACAGTACCTTCTGCATAATTTAACACAGCCTTTTTCCAAAAAACTGTACATTTTTGAATATATAAATAAAAAATTGCAAAAAATGTTGTGAATTTTCATTACAATTGAAAAAAATCATCTTTAATGACTGAACTAAAATTTTGTAAAATCCCTGTGTTAAGTTGTAGCCCATATTCCAATAAATAATCTGTAAAAAGTTCAACTTCCTACCTCAAATACTTTGTGAGGAAAGATGTAATTTATAAGCGTTATTTTAACATTGCAAGTATAGGGCGTTCCGGAGCCCCTTAAATCTTGATAACCTGCCATTGTAGCAGCAGTAACCGATCTGACAACTGCACCACACACTTCTTGTCTTATACAGGGTGAGTCACCTAACATTACCGCTGGATATATTTCGTAAACCACATCGAATACTGACGAATCGATTCCACAGACCGAACGTGAGGAGAGGGGCTAGTGTAATTGGTAAACACAAACCATAAAAAAATGCACGGAAGTATGTTTTTTAACAAAAACCTACGTTTTTTTAAATGAAATCCCGTGAGTTTTGTTAGTACATCTGAACATATAAACAAATACGTAATCAGTTCCGTTTGTTGCATTGTAAAATATTAATTACATCCGGAGATATTGTAACCTAAAGTTGACGCTTGAGTACCACTCCTCCGCTGCTCGATCTTGTGTATCGGAGAGCACCGAATTACGTAGGGATCCAAAGGGAACGGTGATGGACCTTAGGTACAGAAGAGACTGGAACAGCACATTACGTCCACATCCTAACACCTTTTTATTGGTCTTTTTCACTGACGCACATGTACATTACCATGAAGGGTGAGGTACACGTACACACGTGGTTTCCGTTTTCAATTACGGAGTGGAATAGAGAGTGTCCCGACATGTCAGGCCAATAGATGTTCAATGTGGTGGCCATAATTTGCTGCACACAATTGCAATCTCTGGCGTAATGAATGTCGTACACGCCGCAGTACATCTGGTGTAATGTAGCCGCAGGCTGCCACAATACGTTGTTTCATATCCTCTGGGGTTGTAGGCACATCACGGTACACACGGTACATGATGGCCACCACATTGAACATCTATTGGCCTGACACGTCGGGACACACTCTATTCCACTCCATAATTGAAAACGGAAACCACGTGTGTACGTGTACCTCACCCCTCATGGTAATGTACATGTGCGTCAGTGAAAAAGACCAATAAAAAGGTGTTAGCATGTGGACGTAATGTGCTGTTCCAGTCTCTTCTGTACCTAAGGTCCATCACCGTTCCCTTTGGATCCCTACGTAATTCGGTGCTCTCCGATAGACACGATCGAACAGCGGAGGAGTGGTACTCAAGCGTCAACTTTAGGTTACAATATCTCCGGATGTAATTAACATTTTACAATGCAACAAACGGCACTGATTACGTATTTGTTTATATGTTCAGATGTGCTAACAAAACTAACGGGGTTCCATTTAAAAAAACGTAGGTTTGTGTTAAAAAACATACTTCCGTGCATTTTTTATGGTTTGTACTAACCAATTACACTAGCCCCTCTCCTCACGTTCGGTCTGTGGAATCGATTCGTCAGTATTTGATGTGGTTTACGAAATATATCCAGCGGTAACGTTAGGTGACTCACCCTGTACACACGATTCTCATACGGCGTCACTGATGTGGTGCTATCCAGCGCCATCTGTTGGCCACTTTTTTGCACTATATTTTACCGTGAATTAGTCCATTTTCAAATGTTAATGCACTTTTGGGACATCCTCTAGAATGTCTCCTTTCGTAACGTTAATGCTGACTGTTAATATAGCTGATTGCACTGTCTGGTAGATTTTATGATCGACGATGTAATTTATATCACTATGCGACTCAATGACGAATTCATGGGTTTTATTATCTGACGCCATTCATTTTACATCGCCTAGGATGATACTGTAAACGCTTTAATGAACCTGATTATGGATATTCCGTGGACGGAAACTGGTTGGTTCAAAATGGTTCAGATGGCTCTGAGCACTATGGGACTTAACTTCTGAGGTCATCAGTGCCCTAGAACTTAGAACTACTTGACCCTAACTAACCTAAGGATATCACACACATCCATGCCCGAGGCATGATTCGAACCTGCGACCGTAGCGATCGTGCGCGTCCAGACTGAAGCGCCTAGAACCGCTCGGCCACAACGGCCGGCTCGACACTGGATGTTCAGTAAAGAAATTTCATCAGCAGCTCTTGGAGGTAAATCATGACGTTCTTCAAATATTTACGAGCTGTGGGTCACTACCTTCTGAAAATACTTCAGTATGGATGGCTGCAGCGTTGTCCCTCCTCAAACGCAGGAAAGGAATTCCGCCCACACTCCGCTTTATCAATGGGCTGCACAGTTTTGATTTGGCTCCTCTAACAGTGTGCTACGGCGCTTTGGCGCGTGAATTTTAATGTGGACCAGTATTCTAAAAACAAAAACTAATTACATGCTTTTTATTTTTTCAGGTTATAATTAAAGCTTCATGAGTACCCATCGTGTATGGGGACATTGTATCTATTGTAGTTTCTAGACAAATGAAATGTACCTTCGTCATTCAGAACTATTCGTATAGGTCAGAAAATTATCAGTTTTGTAACAACAATAAAATTCTTACAATGCCCCGTGCGATAGATTGCAGTTCGAGTAGTAGTTGGGATTAGCGCTTCATCAGAGGCAACAGTATCGTCAGGAATGCCCCAGAGAAGTGGTGTAATAGGACCGGTGTTATTTTCTGTACACATAATCTGGCATAGGATCCGGTTGTCTACTGATGACAGTGTTGGTTCAAATGGCTCTGAGCACTATGCAACTTAACGTCTGAGGTCATCAGTCCCAGAGAACTTGGAACTACTTTAACCTAACTAACCTAAGGACATCACACACATCGATGACCGAGGCAGGATTCGAACCTGCGACCGTAGCGGTCGCGCGGTTCCAGACTGTAGCGCCTAGAACCGCTCTGTGACAGTGTTGGTATTTGGGAATTGTCGAGGTTGAGTGACTAGAAGATGATCTAGACAATATTTCTAGTTGGCATGATGAATGGCACCTAGCTCTGCATTAAGAAAAATATAAACTAATGTGGATGAGTAGGCGAAGCAAACCAGTAATGTTTGGATGCTGCATTATTAATTTCCTGTTTGACATGGTCAAGTCTCTGAACGTCTAGGAGTAACGTTGCAAAGCAATATGAAATGGAATGAGCATATAAAGACTATAGTAGGGAAGGCGAATGATCTAATTCGGTTCATTGGGAGAGTTTTGGGAAAGTGTGGTTCATCTGTGAAGGAGAGAGCGTATACGACGCTAGAGCTTCCTGTTCTTCAGTACTTTGCGATCCGCACCAGGTCGCATTAAAAGAAGAAAAAAAAATGTTCAAATGTGTGTGAAATCTTATGGGACTTAACTTCTAAGGTCATCAGTCCCTAAGCTTACACACTACTTAACCTAAATTATCCTAACGACAAACACACACACACACACCCACACACACACACACCCATGCCTGAGGGAGGACTCGAACCTCCGCCGGGACCAATCGCACAGTCCATGAGGAGGACTCGAACCTCCGCCGGGACCAGCTGCACAGTCCATGAGGAGGACTCGAACCTCCGCCGGGACCAGCCGCACAGTCCATGAGGAGGACTCGAACCTCCGCCGGGACCAGCCGCACAGTCCATGACTGCAGCACCCTCAGACCGCTCGGCTAATTCCGCGCGGCTTAAAGGAAGACATCGTAGCACTTCAGAACCCGCCAGGGTAGTCGCGAGCGCTAATGCGCTGCTCCCTGGACTAGGGTAGGCGCGCCGGCCGCGGATCGAATCCGCCCGGCGGATTAACGACGAGGACCGATGTGCCGGCCAGCCTGGATGTGGTTTTTAGGCGGTTTTCCACATCCCGCTAGGCGAATACCGGGCTGATCCCCATGTTCCGCCTCAGTTACACGGCTCGCAGACATCTCAACACGTTCGCACTATTCCACGGATTACACTCGACGCAGACAGTTGGGGTACACTAATTCAGTCCCGGGGTGTATGGGGTGGCATCCGGCCACCCCTTAACCATTAACATGCCAAATCCGATTAACGATGGCTGCCCTGCGTAACTGCGGGACAAGGCTCAAGCGATAGACAGATAGATAGAATCGTAGCACTTCAGAGTGGGCCGCTAGATTTGTTCCTGTTGTGTTGGCAGAAGAGCCAACACCGTGTTACTAGAGGAGGCCGAAATGCACGCGCTTTAGCTCACGCAGGCTGGCGTGAGGAGGGAAGGGTTATACTGACGTGAGGTCTGGAACATGACAAGGAATTAGAATTCAGAAAGCGGACGTAATTAGTTTGATACTTAACTTTAATCCATTAATGATGAACGTCGCTCTTGACGGTACATGATTCACAATATTATATGTCCCGAAGACATATAGTAGCTGAATATGGCCCCTTGCTAGGTCGTAGCAAATGACGTAGCTGAAGGCTATGCTAAACTGTCGTCTCGGCAAATGAGAGCGTATGTAGACAGTGAACCATCGCTAGCAAAGTCGGCTGTACAACTGGGAGAGTGCCAGGGAATCTCTCTAGATTAGACCTGCCGTGTGGCGGCGATCGGTCTGCAATCACTGATAGTGGCGACACGCGGGTCCGACGTATACTAACGGACCGCGGCCGATTTAAAGGCTACCACCTAGCAAGTGTGGTGTCTGGCGGTAACACCGCAGTTCCGGTAGGCTCGAAGAACACGCAAGTACTGCAGAGATGCTTCGGGAACTCCAACGGGAATCTCTGGAGGGAAGACGATGTTCTTTTTTTGAAAAACTTTAGAGACCCGGCATTTGTAGCTTACTACAGAACGATCCCACTGCCGCCAACATACATTTCGCGTAGGGACCACGAAGATACGAGAAATTTGGGCTCATACGGAGGCATTTCCAGGGGCAGATGTGGACTCTGACCACAATCTATTGGTTATGAACTGTAGATTAAAACTGAAGAAACTGCAAAAAGGTGGGTATTTAAGGAGATGGGAACTGGATAAACTGACTAAACCAGAGGTTGTACAGAGTTTCAGGGAGAGCGTAAGGGAACAATTGACAGGAATGGGGGAAAGAAATACAGCAGAAGAAGAATGGGTAGCTTTGAGGGATGAAGTAGTGAAGGCAGCAGAGGATCAGGTAGGTAAAAAGACGAGGGCTAGTAGAAATCCTTGGGGAAGGGAAGAAATGTTGAATTTCATTGATGAAAGGAGAAAATACAAAAATGCAGTAAATGAAGCAGGCAAAAAGGAATACAAACGTCTCAAAAATGAGATCGACAGGAAGTGCAAAATGGCTAAGCAGGGATGGCTAGAGGACAAATGTAAGGATGTAGAGGCTTATCTCACTAGGGGGTAAGATAGATACTGCCTACAGGAAAATTAAAGAGATCTTTGGAGATAAGAGAACCACTTGTATGAACATCAAGAGCTCAATTGGAAACCCAGTTCTAAGCAAAGAAGGGAAAGCAGAAAGGTGGAAGGAGTATATAGAGGGTCTATACAAGGGCGATGTACTTGAGGACAATATTATGGAAATGGAAGAGGATGTAGATGAAGATGAAATGGGAGATACGGTACTGCGTGAAGAGTTTGACAGAGCACTGAAAGACCTGAGTCGAAGCAAGGCCCCCGGAGTAGACAACATTCCATCGGAACTACTGACCGCCTTGGGAGAGCCAGTCCTGACAAAACTCTACCATCTGGTGAGCAAGATGTATGAAACAGGCGAAATACCCTCAGACTTCAAGAAGAATATAATAATTCCAATCCGAAAGAAAGCAGGTGTTGACAGATGTGAAAATTACCGAACAATCAGTTTAATAAGCCACAGCTGCAAAATACTAACACGAATTATTTACAGACGATTGGAAAAACTAGTAGAAGCTGACCTCGGGGAAGATCAGTTTGGATTCCGTAGAAATACTGGAACACGTGAGGCAATACTGACCTTACGACTTATCTTAGAAGAAAGATTAAGGAAAGGCAAACCTACGTTTCTAGCATTTGTAGACTTAGAGAAAGCTTTTGACAATGTTGACTGGAATACTCTCTTTCAAATTCTAAAGGTGGCAGGGGTAAAATACAGGGAGCGAAAGGCTATTTACAATTTGTACAGAAACCAGATGGCAGTTATAAGAGTCGAGGGACATGAAAGGGAAGCAGTGGTTGGGAAGGGAGTAAGACAGGGTTGTAATCTCTCCCCGATGTTATTCAATCTGTATATTGAGCAAGCAGTAAAGGAAACAAAAGAAAAATTTGGAGTAGGTATTGAAATCCATGGAGAAGAAATAAAAACTTTGAGGTTCGCCGGTGACATTGTAATTCTGTCAGAGACAGCAAAGGACTTGGAAGAGCAGTTGAACGGAATGGATGGTGTCTTGAAGGGAGGATATAAGATGAACATCAACAAAAGCAAAACGAGGATAATGGAATGTAGTCGAATTAAGTCGGGTGATGTTGAGGGTATTAGATTAGGAAATGAGACACTTAAAGTAGTAAAGGAGTTTTGCTGTTTGGGGAGCAAAATAACTGATGATGGTCGAAGTAGAGAGGATATAAAATGTAGACTGGCAATGACAAAGAAAGCGTTTCTGAAGAAGAGAAATTTGTTAACATCGAGTATAGATTTAAGTGTCAGGAAGTCATTTCTGAAAGTATTTGTATGGAGTGTAGCCATGTATGGAAGTGAAACATGGACGGTAAATAGTTTGGACAAGAAGAGAATAGAAGCTTTCGAAATGTGGTGCTACAGAAGAATGCTGAAGATCAGGTGGGTAGATCACGTAACTAATGAGGAGGTATTGAATAGAATAGGGGAGAAGAGGAGTTTGTGGCACAACTTGACAAGAAGAATGAACCGGTTGGTAGGGCATGTTCTGAGGCATCAAGGGATCAGAATCGTAGTACTGGAGGGCAGCGTGGAGGGCAAAAATAGTAGAGGGAGACCAAGAGATGAATACACTAAGCAGATTCAGAAGGATGTAAATTGCAGTCAGTACTGGGAGATGAAGAAGCTTGCACAGGATAGAGTAGCATGGAGAGCTGCATCAAACCAGTCTCAGGACTGAAGACCACAACAACAACAAGGCTCGAAGAACACGCAAGTACTGCGGAGATGCTTCGGGAACTCGAACGGGAATCACTAGAGGAAAGACGATGTTCTTTTTTGAAAAAATTTCGAAGCCCGGCATTTAAAGCTTACTACAGAACGATCATACTGCCGCCAACATACATTTCGCGTAGGGACCACGAAGATAATATACCAGAAATTTGGGCTCATACGGAGGCATACAGACAATCGCTTTTCCCTCGCACTCTCTGTGAGTGGAACAGGAAAGGAGGAGACTAGTAGTGGTACAGGGTACCCTCCACCACGCACCGCGCGGTGGCTTGTCAAATAAGTATGTGGATATAGATGTACGGAATCCACTTCATCGGATCCGGAAGATATTCGTGACTGACCTTGTAATTTTTCTTTATTTATAATTGCCTCCTGAGATCAGTCGGAAGCGCGGAGAATGCTCGGCGGCAGCAAAACTCGCGCGCCAGCCCGCAATTACAGACTGCGCCGAAGGAACCTGTCCGAATAATTGGCGTAAAAATATCGGCGAGGGGCGGCCTACACAGATGATGTCAGCCCACTGACGTGGGCGTAGCCGAGGGGCGGTGGTTACCTTCGCCCTAATTGAGTGAGAGCACCACGAGGCAACGAGCTCTTCCGGACATTCTGGTTCGTCCGGTGCGGGAGGCACGGTTTTTGCGGCCGCCTGCAGGGAAGGATGCAGCTCTTTATCCTGAAAGCAAAGCGACACTCGAAGGCGATCTGGAGCGCGTGCCAGAATAAATTGCGGCGGTTTTACCTCTCGGCGAGCTCTTTCGCTCTTTTTCTTCCATCTCGCCCGAGTGGCCGACAGACGGACAAGTGGTGGAGTTGGAAATGGAGAGAACGGATGACGTGTTAATTGCAATGAAATAGATGCGCGCTGAGTATGACGTATCTGTGGGACTAGGCGTGGACAGAGAGAGAGAGAGAGAGAGAGAGAGAGAGAGCGCTACGCCCAGTCGACCAGACGAGAAGTCGCTCCGTAAGAATCTATTCGATGCGCTGAAAAAGCAGGTCGTTAACCCACACGCCCTTTCAGCTCCGACGCTAAATCTCTCGGATAGTAATAACAGTGCTCCGTAGCTCCGGCCCTTGACGTATTGCGCCCCCTAGAGGCTCGCCAGGCACTTTTAGAAATACTGAACAACTTATTACACGGCAAGGCTTGCCGAATGGACAGAGATTTAACCTGTCCCTGCTAAATGATTTGTAGATCCATACCCCTTTCTCCCTCGCCATTCAGTGGCGTAAGAAAGAGAAATAAAATATTTTTTTGTTGCAGCTACGAGGGGTGATCACAAAGTTTTAATTATCGCATCGAGAAAATAAGGTCACGTAATTAACTTTTTATCTGTTTTTAGATGCACTAAAAGTCCATAATTAATGTACAGCTATTGACAGAATTCCAGTGTGGGCTGTAATTATCCTATGGCAGCGAAACTTGGCAGATATAGTAATGCGTTTATGCGGAATCGATTTACGTTGGAAATTAATTCCAGTTGTGGCCACCACATACAAATCTGGCTCTGTACACTAACTGTATGACAGTATGGCATCCATGCAGTCCTGTGACGTGTCGTAACTTGACTGAAGAGTATGGCTATCGAGAAGAGAAACCGTGCGCTGTTAGACAAACTGTTTTATGTGAACGGCAGCTATTAGTGCTGCACTGAGAGAGTGTCGCCAACAGAAAGGTCTGAAGAGAGGCCCGATATTCATTGGTTTAAAGAAAATAACACTGAAATTCGTAAACACGGGCAAGCTTGGTGTGCCACCTAGAAGAGGAAGGCGTCCTATCCCGGTGGAAGCTGAGCACGCCAAGGCAGGCTCTGACGTATGCGTCACAATTTCAAACAGGTGGCGGCGCTGATACTGCAAATAGTATGGTACATAATGGAGGTCATTGCTACCCATGGCTCAGGCGAGATGTCTGAATCGTCATTTCAGCAGTATGAGCATATTCTGAATAGAGCATAACGTCATTCTACCAACCATGCATAGTGGAGTAACAACACGTAAATCACACACAAGAACGGCTTTCAGCACATTGACACTGCAGGAAGTAACAAGCTGACAGCCTGAAACGAAATGTTGGGACACCACGGCGCTGTGAAGAACGCTGATGTAACTAGAAAATTAGGCTTCATTCAGTCATCTTCTCGAATAGATAAGATCATTGTCCCACACAGACAGCTACACATACTCGGGCTTCAAATGGTTCAAATGGGGAAGAAAACCAATGTGCACTCCGTGTGCATACCGGGGGGGAGGGAGTCATTCCAGATGTGGAAAGGGTCCTTACGGATGCCATGAAGGATACAGGGTGCACCCATCTGCAGGTGGTTGCTCATGTCGGCACCAATGATTTGTGTCGCTATGGATCGGAGGAAATCCTCTCTGGCTTCCGGCGGCTATCTGATTTGGTGAAGACTGCCAGTCTCGCTAGCGGGATGAAAGCAGAGCTCACCATCTGCAGCATCGTCGACAGGACTGACTGCGGACCTTTGGTACAGAGCCGAGTGGAGGATCTGAATCAGAGGCTGAGACGGTTCTGCGACCGTGTGGGCTGCAGATTCCTCGACTTGCGCCATAGGGTGGTGGGGTTTCGGGTTCCGCTGGATAGGTCAGGAGTCCACTACACGCAACAAGCGGCTACACGGGTAGCAGGGGTTGTGTGGCGTGGGCTGGGCGGTTTTTTAGGTTAGATGGCCTTGGGCAAGTACAGAAAGGGCAACAGCCTCAACGGGTGCGGGGCAAAGTCAGGACATGCGGGGACCAAGCAGCAATCGATATTGTAATTGTAAACTGTCGAAGCTGCGTTGGTAAAGTACCGGAACTTCAAGCGCTGATAGAAAGCACCGAAGCTGAAATCGTTATAGGTACAGAAAGCTGGCTGAAGCCAGAGATAAATTCTGCCGAAATTTTTATAAAGGTACAGACGGTGTTTAGAAAGGATAGATTGCATGCAACCGGTGGTGGAGTGTTCGTCGCTGTTAGTAATAGTTTATCCTGTAGTGAAGTAGAAGTGGATAGTTCCTGTGAATTATTAGAGGTGGAGGTTACACTCAACAACCGATATAGGTTAATAATTGGCTCCTTTTACCGACCCCCCGACTCAGCAGCATTAGTGGCAGAACAGCTGAGAGAAAATTTGGAATACATTTCACATAAATTTTCTCAGCATGTTATAGTCTTAGGTGGAGATTTCAATTTACCAGATATAGACTGGGACACTCAGATGTTTAGAACGGGTGGTAGGGACATAGCATCGAGTGACATTATACTGAGTGCACTATCCGAAAATTACCTCGAGCAATTAAACAGAGAACCGACTCGTGGAGATAACATCTTGGACCTACTGATAACAAACAGACCCGAACTTTTCGACTCTGTAAGCGCAGAACAGGGAATCAGTGATCATAACGCCGTTGCAGCATCCCTGAATATGGAAGTAAATAGGAATATAAAAAAAAGGGAGGAAGGTTTATCTGTTTAGCAAGAGTAATAGAAGGCAGATTTCAGACTACCTAACAGATCAAAACGAAAATTTCTGTTCCGACACTGACAATGTTGAGTGTTTATGGAAAAAGTTCAAGGGAATCGTAAAATGCGTTTTAGACAGGTACGTGCCGAGTAAAACTGTGAGGGACGGGAAAAACCCACCGTGGTACAACAACAAAGTTAGGAAACTACTGCGAAAGCAAAGAGAGCTTCACTCAAAGTTTAAACGCAGCCAAAACTTCTCAGACAAACAGAAGCTAAACGATGTCAAAGTTAGCGTAAGGAGGGCTATGCGTGAAGCGTTCAGTGAATTCGAAAGTAAAATTCTATGTACCGACTTGACAGAAAATCCTAGGAAGTTCTGGTCTTACGTTAAATCATTAAGTGGCTCGAAACAGCATATCCAGACACTCCGGGATGATGATGGCATTGAAACAGAGGCTGACACGCGTAAAGCTGAAATACTAAACATCTTTTTCCAAAGCTGTTTCACAGAGGAAGACCGCACTGCAGTTCCTTCTCTAAATCCTCGCACAAACGAAAAAATGGCTGACCTTGAAATAAGTGTCCAAGGAATAGAAAAGCAACTGGAATCACTCAACAGAGGAAAGTCCACTGGACCTGACGGGATACCAATTCGATTCTACACAGAGTACGCGAAAGAACTTGCCCCCCTTCTAACAGCCGTGTACCGCAAGTCTCTAGAGGAACGGAAGGTTCCAAATGATTGGAAAAGAGCACAGGTAGTCCCAGTCTTCAAGAAGGGTCGTCGAGCACATGCGCAAAACTATAGACCTATATCTCTGACGTCGATCTGTTGTAGAATTTTAGAACATGTTTTTTGCTCGAGTATCATGTCGTTTTTGGAAACCCAGAATCTACTATGTAGGAATCAACATGGATTCCGGAAACAGCGATCGTGTGAGACCCAACTCGCTTTATTTGTTCATGAGACCCAGAAAATATTAGATACAGGCTCCCAGGTAGATGCTATTTTCCTTGACTTCCGGAAGGCGTTCGATACAGTTCCGCACTGTCGCCTGATAAACAAAGTAAGAGCCTACGGAATATCAGACCAGCTGTGTGGCTGAATTGAACAATTTTTAGCAAACAGAACACAGAATGTTGTTATCAACGGAGAGACGTCTACAGACGTTAAAGTAACCTCTGGCGAGCCACAGAGGAGTGTTATGGGACCATTTCTTTTCACAATATATATAAATGACCTAGTAGATAGTGTCGGAAGTTCCATGCGGCTTTTCGCGGATGATGCTGTAATATACAGAGAAGTTGCAGCATTAGAAAATTGTAGCGAAATGCAGGAAGATCTGCAGCGGATAGGCACTTGGTGCAGGGAGTGGCAACTGACCCTTAACATAGACAAATGTAATGTATTGCGAATACATAGAAAGAAGGATCCTTTATTGTATGATTATATGATAGCAGAACAAACACTGGTAGCAGTTACTTCTGTAAAATATCTGGGAGTATGCGTGTGAAAGATTTGAAGTGGAATGATCATATAAAATTAATTGTTGGTAAGGCGGGTACCAGGTTGAGATTCATTGGGAGAGTCCTTAGAAAATGTAGTCCATCAACAAAGGAGGTGGCCTACAAAACACTCGTTCGACCTATACTTGAGTATTGCGCATCAGTGTGGGATCCGTACCAGATCGGGTTGACGGAAGAGATAGAGAAGATCCAAAGAAGAGCGGCGCGTTTCGTCACAGGGTTATTTGGTAACCGTGATAGCGTTACGGAGATGTTTAACAAACTCAAGTGGCAGACTCTGCAAGAGAGGCGCTCTGCATCGCGGTGTAGCTTGCTCGCCAGGTTTCGAGAGGGTGCGTTTCTGGATGAGGTATCGAATATATTGCTTCCCCCTACTTATACCTCCCGAGGAGATCACGAATGTAAAATTAGAGAGATTAGAGCGCGCACGGAGGCTTTCAGACAGTCGTTTTTCCCGGGAACCATACGCGACTGGAACAGGAAAGGGAGGTAATGACAGTGGCACGTAAAGTGCCCTCCGCCACACACCGTTGAGTGGCTTGCGGAGTATAAATGTAGATGTAGATGTAAATGGCTCTGAGCACTACGAGACTTAAAATCTGAGGTCATCAGTCCCCTAGAACTTAGAACTACTTAAACCTAACTAACCTAAGACCATCACACACATCCATGCCCGCGGCAGGATTCGAACCTGCGACCGTAGCAGTCGCGCGGTTCCTGACTGAAGAGCCTAGAACCGCTCGGCCACCGCGACCGGCATACTCGGGCTTCTGGCGACTTCCTCTAATCAGGTGCAGTGAGCCAGCCGCAAGGCAGGACCTGTGATACGCTGACCATCATTCGCCAAATTCCGATTGAGACTGCAGACGTTCTCCGTGCATCCAAATTTAACCTGGATGAAGGTGGGATACAGCTGGTATAATTTTTATTAAAAATGAAATTCCTCCAGCTGTACTTAAGAGTTATTATTTACTTCCCTACTAGTTTAGACGTTGCGTCAACGCCATCTTGAGGGAACTACACTTTGATGAAATCAGTTGTGTGTGGCTCAGTCTGGAAGTCCGCGGTGATACCAACACGTGCTCCACATGCATGGCGGGCAGTAACTAGTGTCATGGCCCGCCATGGCCATGAAGAAGGCGATTCTACGGCACCACCAAAACAATAAATTCTTAAACCACTCCTGGCACTTCACACCGCACCCCACGCTTGGTAGGGGTCACATCCTTCCAATTCTTACAGTAGCAATCAACATCTCCGCTCTGTCAGAGTTATCAACGTGTGGCTTCAGCTGGATATGCCACCCCAGAAGGAACCTCTGGTCCTTCTTTCTTGCCGAACTGACACCATTATCAAAGCAACAGACGGCGTTACACGGTGTATTAGCATGGCGTGTTCTGGGGGGAGGGTTACTGATTTTTGTCATGTGTGCTTGTAGAGAGAGTCTCAATGTAGTGAATGTTAGTGGCACGATATCATCAAAAACCAGAATCAGAAGCGTTAAACACGGAGGCGAATCTTCAGAAGGGACCGTAGAAGTAAACCGTTATGAGTGAAGTTAGAACTCTAATGATGCGAACAACTTGTTTCAACAATCACTAACCTTAATGAGACAACGTTGTAAAACGATAGCACGCTTTTTACCGACAATTTATTGAAAACTAGACATTAAACTGCAGTTTTGACACCACTGTGATTACGCGGCTGGGAGTGTCTTACACTGAATTTAGCAAATGAACTGGCAAACGCTTGAGAAGAAGGAAAGAATAAGGGGAAAAAGATGTGTAAATACACCGAGAGAAAAAAAAATTGCAACACTCAAAAAATAATTAATGTAGAGTAATGAAATTTCGGGAATGGATTTTTCTAGGTAACATATTTAAGTGAATAAGATTGCAAGATCACAATTCAACGTGAGCGCGAGGTAAGCCATTGAAAATGTGAAATTAATGATGATGAGATCCCATACTGCGAGGAGCGTAGGGGACGAAGCGGGACACCCGCACCGCTGACTAGGCAAAGTCCTAGCGGAGGTGGTTTGCCATTGCCTTCCTCCGTCCGTAATGGGGATGAATGATGATGATGAAGACGACACAACACCCAGTCATCTCGAGGCAGGGAAAATCCATGACCCCGCCGGGAGTCGAACCCGGGACCCCGTGCCCGAGAAGCGAGAACGCTACCGGAAAACCACGAGCTGCGGAAGTTGGGCAACACATAAGTGGAACTGAAAAAGAGCAGTCGTCGTGCTGACCAAAACCCAGAAATGGGAACTGTATTTTCAGAGGCTTTTCGTGTAAAACTATTGAGGGCTAGCAAAATCGGTTCAGGCCTTCACATGTTAACTCTCACCGAAAATCGGTTTCCAACGTTCTGCTTTCGTTTAATAACCGGCGTAACCGCCAGAACTACGAATGAAAGCATGGAAACGTGTATGCATCGTGTTGCACAGATGCTGGATGTCAGTTTGTGGGATGGAGTTGTATGGCTTACAATACAAGGACGATTAATGCTGTTTGTGGATCACCATGGAGTTGTCGTCAAATAATGTCCCACATGCGCTCCTTTGGAGACAGATCTGGTGATCGGGCAGGCCAAGGTAACATAACGACAGACTATAGGGCATGTTGGGTTAAGATGTTGAAAAACCCTCCTGGAATGCTTTTCATGAATTGCAGCACAACAGGTCGAATCACCAGATTGGCGCACACTTTTGCAGTCAAAGTGCATGGGATAAGAACAAGAGTGCTCCTGCTTTCATACGAAAATATAATGTTACTTAAAATCCGTCTTGATTGCAAAAAAGTTTTTTTTTTTTAATTATTCATATGACCGGTTTCGGTTCATTCAGAACCATCTTCAGATCTGTAAAAATAATTATAATAATTTACTATTTCACGGAAGCAAAAGTTTTTCATCCTATCTAATCAACATCAAATGTACCAGAACGTACCTTATATTTCAGTTACAGGGGTAACCCGTCCAAATCCAGCAACTTTCACATGCTACGTCACATAAAATTGGTTGGCAGAGTGCACGTCATTTATATTAATTATAACACTATTACCGACAGGTGGCGTCTGGTACATTTGTTACATTCCATTTGTACATACTGTATTCAGTAGATATTTTTATATTAAAAATATTTGGTTGAAATATGTAGATGTCAAAGTTAAAATCTGTACTTGTCAGGATTAAAAAACAGTAAAATTATCATTGTTATACGATCTAAAAGCATAGGGCGATTTATATATCTATGGTGCTGGTGTGAACTTGTTTTCCTCTACGGTCTGCTTCCGTGGTTCCTGCCGTTTTGGTGTTGTGCCGCGGTGCGCTCAGTCGTCTGATGTCCATCGCCGCGGGCAAGAGGGCCGCACAGGAGGGCCCCGTCAACGACGCCAGGCGCTGCACGCGTCTTCCGGCTTCTCCACCGCGCACCATCTCTCATCCCTCGGCCTGAATCTCCACACGCAACAGTTGTCATCTTAGTAGGTCGTCATAAATGCTAAAATAGGCGTTATGACTGAATTCGTTTTGTTCGTTGAGGATTAAATTCGGATCTTTATTTTTGTGGGTGTATATTTCGATCTCTTCCAAAATGTTAAGAAACCGCCCCTTATGAGCTCTATGCAGGATTTCTAAATTGTTTTCAATATTCGTGACTGAGTGCTTTGTCGCAGCCATATGCGCTCCAAAAGCTGTTTTGTTTTGAGAGTAGGTGTGCTCCCTGAATCTGGTTTCAAAGTTCCTACCAGTCTGTCCTATATATTGTTTACAGCAGTCATTACATTTGATCTTATATACACCTGAGTCCTGAAATTTATTCCTACTATTACATATTCTATGCCGGAGCTTCAATTTTAACGTGTTATTTGTTCGGAACCCTATTTTAACGTCGGATTTACGAAAGCATCTTTCAATTTTGTCTGCAATTCTTCCATTTTAAGTGAGAGCTACATATTTTTTCTTGTTGTTCCTCTTAACTGTTACTTGACTTCCTTTTGTTTGTTCCATTTGCCTCTTCCTTATTTTCCTATAAATATTCATCACCTGCTTACACGTATATCCGTTCGCTACGGCCACTTGTTTTAAAATACTTAACTCCTTTTCTACTTCCTGTTGGCTTAGTGGCAATCTTAGTAGCCTGTATACCATCGAAGTAAAATATGCCCATTTGTATCGCAGTGTGTGACATACGAAAAGGCACCCCAGACCTAAACTCCAGGTGTAGGTTCAGTGTGTCTAGCATGCAGACACATTACTTGCAGGCCCTGAACTGGCCTTCTACTCACCAACACACGGCCTTCACGGGCACCTAGGTAGAACTAGCTTTCATCAGAAAGCATATCAGACCTCCACCCTGCCCTCAAATGAACTGTCACTTGACACCACCGAACCGCAAATGGTACTGGTTTGGGGTCAGTGGGATGTATGCTACAGGGCGTCTGGTTCGGAGCTGTCCTTGAAGTGAAGTAACCGTTTTGCAATAGTCCGTTGTCTCACAGTGGTGCCAACTGCTGCCCAAACTTCTGCTGCAGTTGTAGCACGATGCCCCACAGCCATACGCTGAACACGGTAGTGCCACGTGGCTGCCCGGAGCCCGGTCGCCTAGCAACCGTACATTCTCCTGACCTCCGCTGCCATCAGTCATATACAGTGGCTACATTCCTGCCAAGTCTCTCTGCAATATCGCAGATGGAACATCCAGCTTCTTGTAGACCTATAACACGAGCTCGTTCAAGCTGAGTGAGGATAATGGCGTCTTTGCCGCCTTAAAGACATTCGTGGCGAACATCAACTCACCACGTCAAATCTCAAAGGTAACTACCGGTCACGGCGGTTATAGCGTGTATTTCAAGCAAATCTGATTTGGATCCTCATTGTGGTGCGACTAGTGCCGCTGTTATGCGACTGGCGCGAAATCTGAATAGACGTCATCTTTCAGATATAGAAACACGCCTAACAACTTCCGTTTGTGTCGCACAGCTCCTACTTGGTCAGTGTATAACGAATAGATTACAGACCCAGTGAGGAAATGGAGACTGAATGGCATCTTTTGACAGCGGAAGAGGGTTGATCAAAATGAATTTACAGTACGTCACGGGTTGTGACGTACCACGATATGGGCAGAGGTGGTCAAGGGCATATAACAGATATATGAAGACAGTAACCGTTCTCGAAAGAACAGATACCATTGATGACCGTGCAGCTTCTCTAAAATAAATGATAATTAATTGAAACCCTCAGCTGCCGACAGGTGTTGTTGATATACCTCGATGGGGACACCTGAAAATGTGTGCCCCGACCGGGACTCGAATCCGGGATCTCCTCCTTACATGGCAGACGCTCTGTCCATCTCAGCCACTGAGGACACAGATGAACAGCGCGACTGCAGGGACTTATCTCTTGCACGCTTCCCGTGAGACCCACATTCCCATCTGTCCATCCCATCGAGGTATATCAACACCAGTCGGCAACTGAGGGTTGCAACTAATTACCATTTATTATAGAGAAACTGCACGGTCATCAATGACATCTGTTCTTTCGAGAACAGTTACTGTCTTCATATATACACTACTGGCCATTAAAATTGTTACACCAAGAAGAAATGCAGATGGTAAGCGGGTATTCATTGGACAAATACGTTACACTAGAACTGACATGTGATTACATTTTCACGCAATTTGGGTGCATAGATCCTGAGAAATCAGAACCCAGAACAACCACCTCCGGCCGTAATAACAGCCTTGATACGCAAGGGCATTGAGTCAAACAGAGCTTGGATGGCGTGTACAGGTACAGCTGTCCATGCAGGTTCAACACGATACCACAGTTCATCAAGAGTAGTGACTGGCGTATTGTGACGAGCCAGTTGCTCGGCCACCATTGACCAGACGTTTTCAATTGGTGAGAGATCTGGAGAATGTGCTGGCCAGGGCAGCAGTCGAATATTTTCTGTATCCAGAAAGGCCCGTACAGGACCTTCAACATGCAGTCGTGCATTTTCCTGCTGAAATGTAGGGTTTCGCAGGGATCGAATGAAGGGTCGTAACACATCTGAAATGTAACGTCCACTGTTCAAAGTGCCATCAGTGCGAACAAGAGGTGACCGAGACGTGTAACCAATGGCACCCATACCATCACGATGGGTGATACGCCAGTATGGCGATGACGAATACACGCTTCCAATGTGCGTTCACCGCGATGTCGCCAAACACGGATGCGACCATCATGATGCTGTAAACAGAACCTGGATTCATCCGAAAAAATGACGTTTTGCCATTCGTGCACCCAGGTTCGTCGTTCAGTACACAATCGCAGGCGCTCCTGTCTGTGGTGCAGCGTCAAGGGTAACCGCAGCCATGGTCTCCGAGCTGATAGTCCATGCTGCTGCAAACGTCGTCGAACTGTTCGTGCAGATGGTTGATGTCTTGCAAACGTCCCCATCTATTGACTCAGGGATCGAGACGTGGCTGCACGATCCGTTACAGCCATGCGGATAAGATGCCTGTCATCTCGACTGCTAGTGATACGAGGACGTTGGGATCCAGCACGGCGTTCCGTATTACCCTCCTGAACCCACCGATTCCATATTCTGCTAACAGTCATTGGATCTCGACCAATGCGAGCAGCAATGTCGCGATACGATAAACCGCAGTCGCGATAGGCTACAATCCGACCTTTATCAAGGTCGGAAACTTGATGGTACGCATTTCTCCTCCTTACATGGGGCATCACAACGACGTTTCACCAGGCATCGCCGGTCAACTGCTGTTTGTGTATGAGAAATCGGCTGGGAACTTGCCGCGTGTCAGCACGTTGTAGGTGTCGCCACCGGCGCCACCCTTGTGTGAATGCTCTGAAATGGTAATCATTTGCATATCACAGCATCTTCTTCCTGTCGGTTAAGTCTCGCGTCTGTGGCACGTCATCTTCGTGGTGTTGCAATTTTAATGACCAGTAGTGTAGTTAAATGACTTCGTCCGTGCGAACGCGCACAGGTTGTCCTAACTCTTACGGGAATCACCACCTCAGTGTGCGCGAGTAATGAGTGGCTGGGCAAATATTTATTAGGTACATTACGTATGTAGACTGTGGACAGTTGGGAATGTGGGTCTCACGGGAAGCGTGCAAAGGATAAGTCCCTGCAGTCACGCTGTTCATCTGTGACCTCAGACGGATAGAGCGTCTGCCATGTAAGCAGCAGATCCCAGATTCGAGTCTCGGTCGGGACACACATTTTCAGCTGTCCCCACCGAGGTATATCAACAACACCTGTCGGCAGCTGAGGGTTTCAATTAATTATCATATAACAGATACTTTCCACGCCAAAGATGATATATAACAGACACGAGTACAGATGCGGCACTGGAAACACCATGACATTCAAGGAGGAATTACAGAGAAGTAAAGCCAAAGTTTAATTAGCCGAGGAGCAGAGAAAGAGAAGAGATTTGTAAGAAAGCTTCAATTCTACGCGGTCTACAGTTGGCCATAAATGACACAAGAAAAAAAATCACTCAATTTATGGATCAGCTCTTCAGAAGATTCGCCAACTGGGTGCCAGTGAAGTGCTTAATCCACACTGCCTACACGGCCACCTTTGTATTCACTTATTCAGTGAGAAACTGTCTTGAGTTTTAGTGCAAAGTGAATTTCAACTCCGTTTGTAGCTGAGCCGCATCCCTTGCTTTTTAGCACTTACTATTCGCGTGGCTCAATGCGTCGTGTAATCATTTCTCCGGCGACTTGCGTGTCACGTGCCTCAAACACCTGTATAACTGTCTCTTAAAGGTGTCTGTGATGGGTGTGCAGTATGGTGTTACGTCTGTGTTGTTACCAGTAAAGAGAAAAAGGAGAGGGAGAGAGAGAGAGAGAGAGAGAGAGAGAGAGAGAGAGAGACCCAGCACTGTCTCGGAAAGTTTTACTATTCACGTACCACGCGATGTGCTACACAGGGCATTTCAGAATTTTCCTTTAGCCTTAATTTATGTCCATACCAGCTTCAATATCTCAGAAAAAGATCTTTTACTATCCTCAGACCAAGTGGTTAAGGTCTCCTTCAATCGTGAACGTTGAATTTTTTTTATCGAGTATCTCGTGTAGTGTTATACCTCCTCTTTTCAGGTGTTCTTTCATCGCAGTGGTCTTCCTTATTGTCTCAATTTTGGCGTTACTGCGAAATAGCAAAACTCTGCAACATGTCTAGTTAATCTAATTACTACCATTCTTTTAATATACCGAAGTAAGTTAAGTCTACGTATTTTAACATAGAAATAAATGATGGTAGACTTTTCAATATTTCTATAGGCTCTCAGATTGCACGTTCCCTCTTCACTGTGTTTTGGTATTAAAATTTTTTTGAATGCTTTCTGGTCACCGTTTTCTATTTCTTTAGTGTTTTTCTTCCTGTCTAAAATGGGTGCACTTTTGTGCGCTGACTTTGCTATAGTGCCTCGCCTTGGCACGTTTCGATGTTCATATTTTTTCTTGTAAATATCTTTTGCAAGTTCAAATGCTGTTTCCATTTTCGGCAAAGAAATTCGTAACTAATCTAGGACTTCTCTTGATTTTAATGGTTTCAGTTTCTAAACTTATGGGAGCCAGTAAGATAAAACTCTATTTGTACGACCTGTGTGACACTAAACACTTACGACTGCACTCAACAAACAATTGCTTGTTATATTTATCTGACAGTTCGAAGAAAACTGACGGAAAAGAATCACGTTAACTATCAGTCGTGTCGCTTAACTAAACTTCCGGTTATTACGTAAAAACTGACAAGACTTAAAAGTGTGCTTTCGTAAAAGCATACTAATAGTTTGAAAAATTCGAACATGTAACAAGGACGTAAGAATACACGAAGGAAATAACAGGTAAGTAATATGTTACGACATCAATTTTTATTATAATTAACTTTTCGTTCAGCATTTTAAAGGCCAGTTTGTATCATCAATGACAGTGATGGTAATGGTAGTAATAATAGTAAATTAGGTTAGGTATATTTTTGTTCCATAGATCAATGGTTAGAAGAAACAAACTTCTCTCAAACATGAACTGTATATGCATGTGCACTGAGTTGCATATTACAATTCTTAGCTATTGACGCCACGCATCATGAAACGGAAAATCAGTTTACAACATTTATTTACATGACTGCCCTCACAATGAGCAAAAGTTATATTTTACGTAACAATCACGTTATTTGAAATTGCCAGTACTATATACACGTCAGTGAAGTCTACTAAGAAATTCGGCAGTGGAGGAGAAGGAGTTAGCCACCAATAAATCCTTTAGATTCCTCTTGAAATGGACGTTGTTAGTAGCTAAATTTACTAAGGCTGCTGGCAAGTTATTAAGAACGTGTGTTTCTGAATAATGAACACCTTTCTGGACGAAAGCGAGTGGTCTGAATTATTTATGTAGATTATTCATATTTTTCGAGTACTGATTCAATGAACTGAACTGTTGGTTTTTAAAAAAAAGATATTTATGTCAAATTCCATTAGGTAATAAATGTATTGATATTTGGGAAGCAGTAGCTAGTATGCCCAATTCATTGAACACCTCTCTGCAGGAGGTGTTTGATTTCACATCACAAATAATTCGTATTGAACGATTTTAGAAACGGAAAACTGTAGCTCGGCTTGATGAATTACCTCAAAAAAATTGACTCGGTATGACATTGTAGAGTGAAAGTTAGCCAAGCATACTAGTTCTTTGCTTATTTTCATAGCACTTATGTTGGAAAACACCCGTATTTCAAATAAAGTTTCGTTTAGACACTTCAGCAGTTTTGCGGTATGCTTTTCTCAGTCGAATCCCAAGAATTTAATACTGTCAACCCATTGCTTATGCTTGTCATCTTATTTCAAACGTATGCTGGATCATATCCTCGTAGCAGTACTGAATTGCATATAGTGTGTCGTTTATAATTAGAGCTGTAAAATTACTATAGGCTTTCGTAGACCATCATAAGTAAGTGCAGAGCAGTAAGTCTTACTCAGTTTGTTTGTTTATGGTACAGTCCTGTGGGACCAAACTGCTGAGGTCATCGGTCCCTAGGCTTACACACTACTTAATTAACTTACACCAAGGACAACACACACACACACACACACACACACACACGCACACACACACACACACACACACACACGCCCGCCCCAGGGAGGACTCGAAACTCCGACGGGTGAAGCCCCGCGAAACGTGGCAAGGCGCCCACGAACAAGCGGTTTCATACTAACAAGGGAACCTCCCCATCGCACCCCCCTCAGATTTAGTTGTAAGTTGGCACAGTGGATGGGCCTTGAAAAACTGAACACGGATCAATCGAGAAAACAGGAAGAAGTTGTGTGGAATTATGAAACAAATTAATAAAATATACAAACTGAGTAGTCCATGCGAAGATAGGCAGCATCAAGGAGAATGGGAGTCTAGGAGCGCCGTGGTCCCGTGGTTGGCGGAGAGCAGCTACGGAACGAGCGGTCCTAGGTTCAAGTCTTCCCTCGAGTGAAAAGTTTAATTTTTTATTTTCAGTTTACGTGACAAACTCTTATGTTTTCATCATTTTTTTGCGAGTGATTATCACATCCACAAGAAAACCTAAATGGGGCAAGGTAGAAGAATCTTTTTACCCATGTACAAGTTAGGTGGGTCGACAACATATTCCTGTCATGTGACGCACATGCCGTCACCAGCGTCGTATAGAATATATCAGACGTGTTTTCCTGTGGAGGAATCGGTTGACCTATGACCTTGCGATCAAATGTTTTCGGTTCCCATTGGAGAGGCACGTCCTTTCGTCTACTAATCGCACGGTTTTGCGGTGCGGTCGCAAAACACAGACATTAAACTTATTGCAGTGAACAGAGACGTCAATGAACGAACGGACAGATCATAACTTTGCGAAAATAAAGAAAGTAAAATTTTCAGTCGAGGGAAGACTTGAACCAAGGACCTCTCGTTCCGCAGCTGCTCACGCTAACCACGGGACCACGGCGCTCCTGAGCTCACATTTTCCTTGATGTTGCTTATCTTGCGCATGGACTACTCAGTTTGTATATTTTACTAATTTTTTTCATAGTTCCACACAACTTCTTCCTCTTTTCGCGATTGATCTGTGTTCAGTTTTTCAAGGCCTATCCACTGTGCCAACTTATAACTAAATCTGAGGGGGGTGCGATGGGGAGGTTCCCTTGTGAGGAGATTACCGTAGAAACCGGAAGTGTTACGTCTTCTAGAAACTGACTGAGGATGTATATAGGGCCACGTAACCAAAGAAACATTTTTGCTTTACATAGATATCCTAATGTCTATTATGTAAAAATAAACAGTATTTATAGCAAGATTAAAAGTGTCAATGTTTAATTCAGGTTCTATTAGACAGTGGGATATAGCATTAAAAATAAAGAAAATATAACAGATTTTTCATGCAGCGGTAGAACATGTAATTTCCCTCAAAAAGTAGGTAAAATAAAAAAAGCAAAACAAAAATATATCGAACTCCGCTTCAATACTTGATCGAACGTATATAAAAATGATTCTGTTACTCATCAAAAACTTACGCATTTATCAATAATAACGGGAAACTCTTGCCTTTGCTCATGAGGAAGAACGTTCAACGGAGTGCAAAACAACATTAATTATATATACCGTACATTATTTCTTACGTAAGGTAACTCATTACACTAAAGCACAGAAGTTACGCGATCAACTAAGTTTAATTATCTAAAAAAGGCAATTTGTATTCTGAAAGGATATAAAGTGCACAATGGACTAACACTGATGTGCGGTTCTCATTACGCAAATAATAATAATAATAATAATAATAATAATAATAATAGTCGTAGAATCCCAGTTCCTTTCTTACACATTCATTTATGTTTCTTGCCCTGCCAATGCTACCAATACTACTGGTAACCCTACCATTTATGAAATGTACAAAAACTTCCGAACCGTGGTTTTGGTACAGCGCAACTCTGCAAGTGTAGTGAAAGGGAACTAGCTAGGAGCTACTTGTATGAGGCGTATTCCGAAAATTAAGGTCAGATCGGTCGCGAAATGGAAAGCACAGCGAAAATCGAAAGTGTTTTATTTGCAATAGTTAGCCACATCTTCCAGCGACGTCTCTACATAGTTGCCGCTCCGTCTGAGATACGTGAGGCGTTGAGATCAGAAACGGGACTTGTCATCATTTTTGGGGTATATGAGTTATTACTGTAGTTGGTATTTTCACACGATTCCGCATCTGTTAGTTCTAAAATGGGACTTGTTCAGTTCATTTTTCCTGTCAAAATCAGTGTTGAAATTACGTTTCGTGCAGAAAGAGGACTTGTCACAGAGACAAGTCCCTATATTGCACGAAAGAACGTGAGGCCTGAGGGCAGAACTGTAGCGGTTTGCAGTAAACAGCTATAAGATTTCCAAATGGCTTCGGTGACGGAACCGTCAGACGAGTCCGAAGACGATTTACATGAATTTAGAAGGAAGAAAAGACGCCCCGAATTGTGTAAGAAGAAAGTGATTAAACAAAAGAAGGTCAAGGGTCTGCAGTACGCCAATTGGAAAGGAAACATTGATCCTAGGAGGGAAACAGGTGCAGATTGCAGGTAAATAGTCATAATGTGCATTGTTTGAATTCTCTGTACATAATGTAATATTCTGCAGCAGAGGCAAGTTGTGTAGAAACATTGTACTAAAATGTGAATATAAATTCCTTTCATGAACGCAAATTTGAAATTTATAATTTAGTTGTAATACAGGAAATCGGTAAAAATATATTATTCGCCGAGTATATAGGTTAATAATACGCTAATATCTGTTTACAGATGCCGGCGTGAACGTTTAGAGAAGTTCTCATTTGCTGAGAAGGAACTATTGTTGACAGAATTCAACAATATGCCCAACAAAGATGGACAGGATGGGTACTTGAGTGCTCACATTCTTCCCTTCTTTCCAAAAGCAAGGAGACCACGCCCAAATTCCATTACCAATCGTGAAAGGACAGAAAATTACTGCTATAAGGTAACTTGCATGACAACTGTAATATTATTTTATTAACCATTTCGCCATTTCGTTCCCGAATTATGTACATCTTTGATCCACGTTTTGTAAAATCTTTAAGGCAATTAGTTAAGGCATATATTTAATAGGTTTACAGTATTACTATTATGTAGATTTTTGTTTTATGATACTAGTTCACTTGTAACTGCAGGTTAAAGTTGGCTTCAAGGAAACTATTGCATGCAATAAAGCTTAATTATTGCACTCCATGGCATATCAAAACGCCGAGTGGAGAGACTGTGCAGCTTAAGTCAATATTTCAGTACAATGACTGTTGTCTAAATCAAAAAGGGGATATATCAGTCATTTTCTATTAGTTGCCGACACAGAAGGAAGCCGCCAGCACTTTTCGCCGATTCTCTATGCTGATACGTAGTTCGTTGTCTGTGCCAAAACATTGACTTTATAGCCAGCGGTTCACGTTGACAAAGATGAAAATCAGAGTGAGCAAAGTCCGGACTGTATGGAGGGCGATCAAACACTTCCCATCAAAAACGCTGTAGGGTCGTCCTCATTGCCCCTGCAGAGTATCGGCCGAGAAGTGTCATGAAGAAGGAAATGCATGACAGTTATGTTGTGTGGGCTGCAGCAAATCAGGCGAAATCCCTCACGCGCACTATACTTCGCGGGAGCCAGTGTTTCCTAGGCGTCTTTACGTGCTCACACAGCGCTCAGAACTGAAAAGACAGACGTGACGCGATCAACGGGTATAGTAGAGACACTGTCCAACACACCTATGCAAAGCTGGATTTCCAGTGTGGTTTCCATTTCGTGACCGATCGGACCTTACCTTCGGAACACGCCTCATAGTGTTATTAATACGATAATCACATATATGATGATGCTCAGCGTGCCATGATTTTACAGTTATATATAAATAGGCAATTATTTGCTTATTCACGTGTCTAACTCGACGAGATTAGGGAAGTTATTCGGTTCAGGCCCTGTATCTACACCAATGGCCATTAAAATTACTACACCAAGAAGAAATGCAGAAACGGATATTCATTGGTCAAATATATTATACTAGAACTGACATGGCATTACATTTTCATGCAATTTGGGTGCATAGCTCCTGAGAAATTAGTACCCAGAACAACCACCTCTGGGCGTAATAACGGCCTTGATACACCTGGGCATTGAGTGAAACAGAGCTTGGATGGCGTGTACAGGTATAGCTCCCTATGCAGCTTCAACGCGATACCACAGTTGACCAAGAGTAGCGAGCGACTGGCGTATTGTGACGAGCCAGTTGCTCGGCCACCATTGACCAGACGTTTTCAGTTGGTGAGAGATCTGGAGAATGTGCTGGCCAGGGCAGCATCGAACATTTTCTGTATCCAGAAAGGTCCGTACAAGATCTGCAACATGCGATCGTGCATTATCCTGCTGAAATGTAGGGTTTCGCAGGGATCGAATGAAGGGTAGAGCCACGCGTCGTAACACATCTGAAATGTAACGTCCACTGTTCAAAGTTCGGTCATGCGAACAACAGGTGACAGACGTGTAACCAATGGCACCCCATACCATCACACCGGTGTGGCGATGACGAATACACGCTTCCAATGTGCGTTCACCGCGGTGTCGCCAAACACGGATACGACCATCATTATGCTGTAAACAGTACCTGGATTCACCCGAAAAAATGACGTTTTACCATTCGTGCATCCAGGTTCGTCGTTGGGTACACCATCGCAGGCGCTGCTGTCTGTGATGCAGTGTCAAGGGTAACTGCAGCCATGGTCTCCGAGCTGGTAGTCCATGCTGCTGCAAACGTCGTCGAACTGTTCGTGCAGATGGTTGTTGTCTCGCAAAGGTCCCCATCTGTTGACTCAGGGATCGAGACGTGGCTGCACGATCCGTTACAGCCATGAGGAGAAGATGCCTGTCATCTCGACTGCTACTGATACGAGGCAGTTGGGATCCGGCACGGCGTTCCGTATTACCATCGTGAACCCACCGATTACGTATTGTGCTAACAGTCATTGGATCTCGACCAACGCGAGCAGCAATGTAGCGATACGATAAACCTTTATCAAAGTCGGAAACGTGCTGGTACGCATTTCTCCTCCTTACACGAGGCATCATAACAACGTTTCACCAGGCAACGCCGGTCAACTGCTGTTTGTGTACGAGAAATCGGTTGGAAACTTTCCTCGTGTCAGCACGTTGTACATGTCGCCACCGGCGCCAACCTTGTGTGAATGCTCTGAAAAGCTAATCATTTGCTTATCACAGCATCTTCTTCGTGTCGGTTAAATTTCACGTCTGTACCACGTCATCTTCGTGGTGTAGCAATTTTAATGGCCAGTAATGTAGTTCGTACCGTAATTTGCACTTTTATTCTTTTGACAGATCTGACGATTGTTCCTATGACAACCGAAATTACGTCTTTCAGTGCAATGATTGTGATTTCGTTGTTTGAATTAAGAAGTGTTCGAAGTAATCAGTAAGGATAGTACGCAGCGGCATAATCTCTACAACTGAATCGAAACGGTTACGGCGGAATCGGACAACGGAGGCGCGACGCTAATTGAATTTTTGTACGGTTCGGCCCGCGCCAGCCTAACTGCTGCGAGACACGGAAGAATCCCATTGCCGTGAATACAGCCGGCTTCTGCCGCCCCTAATGCGGCCGTTTCATTACGGAGGGCGACATCGAGCGTGTGTTCAGCGGACGGGTGTGTGGGTGGCCGGTGTGGCATTTCTCCGCGACAGAGAAGCGAGCGGCAGCAGAGAACATCAACTGCCGCCCTGTACTTTGAGAGAACAGGCCGCTTCCTAGCGAAGGACGAGCAGTGTACGCGAGAACCGACAGTCGATCGATTTTGAACGGAAGTTGCTTGTGAGGGAGCTATGCAGCGTTACCAGAGTCGAATTCTGGTAAAACCTTCGACCATAAATATAATAGACTGGCCCTGACGTCATTTTCGTGGCTCCAACATCTCTGGGCTGAAGTCACGTGAATGTTGGCAAAACATGGTTGTTTCGTGTTGCGCTTATGGCTGTACTCAGCGTTTTGTCGGGGAAATGGCATTACATTTCACGTGTAAGTGTGTCTAAGATGGTGCAGATGCGTTTATTGAAATCTGCTGAAGTGACTTCTATATGTTTTTTACACTTGAAATAGAGTATCACGTAAATTAAAGTGTTCAAAGTGATGCCTGTAAAGTCAGACTCATATTACATTTTGGAAAGTATCTGTGATAATTCGGTTACAGAAGTAAGTATAATCGTTTCTCGTTGCTACTCACAGGTTCCCTAAGGATGAAAACCGAAGACATCTTTGGATACAGGCCCTGAAACGGAAAAACTTTAAGCCGTTTGCACATGCGCGACTTTGCTCGAAGCACTTCGCGGAGAAGTGTTTTGATAGGTTAGTTATTATTTACAATGTATATCTATAATTTGTATTTACAGTGTCTGTCATTTTTAAACCTAGGCTCCAAAATTATTTTCTCAAACTGCGAAGTCTCACCTTTCATCTAAAATATCATATTTTTTAAACTGATAGTTTAAACTTTTGTAAAAATAGTGGGAACTGAACCTTTGAAGCGCACCTAAAATTGATACTATAAAATGGACCTGCTCCTAAAGTAAACAATTTTGACACCTATAGTTGACATAATTCCCATAGTCCGCTTTCTTTTATAAGTGACTAAAGCTCGAAACGTGGCGAATACAATGTTTAAAGTTTTGACACGAGCCCACTCTTACTGTTTAAAAGAATTTTAACGACTTTTTACTATAATTGATAGTTTATAGTAATTTCGTCCCGCTGCCCACCAGAGTGGCGTTCGATGTATTTGTTAGATTTTATAAATGGTACTTTGAACAAATCCAGGTCAAATGTAGTCCTGGCATAATTTTTCACAAATAAAAAAGTAGTTTTTGTTGGAAGCGTTTGGCAGTCAATTGACAAATGTGGGGAAAATCCGATACAAACATAGGATGGCAGACCGCTGATTTGAAATCCCGCCACGTTTTGCCAACAGTCACGTGGTTTATGTTGGAGCCACATTAGCCCCATAGCTTCTGCACAGCAAGGCCAGTCTACTAGTATCTATGGTCGAAGGGTAAAACAGAGACCGACTGTAACCTAATGACCAAAGTACGAGCGTACAAAATATCAGACCAGCTGCGTGACTGGGCTAAGCAGTTCCTAGCGAACATAATGAGATTCTCACTCTGCGGCGGAATGTGCGCTGATATGAAACTACCTGGCAGATTAAAACTGTGTGCCGGACCGAGACTCGAACTCGGGACCTTTGCCTTTCGTGAGCAAATGCTCAGCCGACTTTTTTTTATTATCAGAATGACTTGGTAGTATCATGACATTTCAGTAGACCATAGTCAAATAATCATGTAATACAAGCTGCAAATTGGGAGAAAAAATTAATTATGATAACAGAATAATACATCAAAGGAAAAGAACGAGAACATAGCCCACAAACCACCACCAAGCTCACATGATATGTATCAACAATTATTTTTGTATAGTTTTTTAGTAATTTTTTAAATTTTGTTGTATTTTTATAGGTTGTAATAGAATCCAAAAGCAGAAGTAGAACGAAACCAGATTACATTCTAAATAGCAAACTAAGAGTAATCCCAATTCGATTGCAAGGATTTTATATGCTCATGTGTGTCTATACTTCATCTATACATAATAGAAATGGAAGCGATGCTGAGAATTTCATACGCTCATGTGTGTCTATACTTCATCTATAGACAATAGAAATGGAGCGATGCTGAGTCAAAATACAATTTAAAACGAACAGGGAATCCAGGAGAGGACAGGCCGAAGCAAATCAGATGGGAACATACCTAACAAAGAGAACACCTATCATCAGAAATACTCGTATGAAATTAACCAACATCTTGCCGACGGAAAACAACAGTCAACATGTTAGCGAAGAGGTCTCGATATGGAGGCATTCGCAAGCATGTCCGAGAGGCAGTGATCACGTACTGCATGAAGTTCATGTCTTCTTCCCCATCACCTTCTGCGACATAATGAACGAAGTGTCCCAGCAACCACATAACGGTATACGTTTTCGATCGAGGAAAGAAAGAACAATCTGGGTGCAATATGATGTTCGTAGTGTGTGAAGTCTCACAAGATCGAGTAAGGAAGGCCAGTTGTGTGCAGATCGAAGACCAGTTTGCCATATGACCTTCACAAGTAAAGCGATATCGTACAACGACTACATAAATCCCTGTTGCTAAGCCCAATACGGAAAGTCGTTCGTTCGTTGGAATCAAGTTATTTACTACCTTATACAAAGAGGATGCTACGCGCATCGGCAGAACCTGAAGACTGATATTGAACCAAACTGTCGTCCAGGTTGTTTGAGGCGATTCTCTGTCAACGAAGGACTGCTTCCCGGCGAGTCTATGAATTTCATGGCGATGACGGGTCTCTGTACGATGTAAGCCCCTAAATAGCTCACCGCAAGGGAGATAGAAGTCACTAATGTGTTTTATAATTTATGCGACCAGCATCAATAGGGGGTCCAACACTAACGGGACGTTTGCAAAAACAGACATAATGTCTTATGGGATAACAGCAATCAGTGATTTTATAATGTTGCTTAAAATCCGTCTTGATTGCAAAAAAAAATTTTTTTTTGTTATTCATATGACCGGTTTCGGTTCATTCAGAACCATCTTCAGATCTGTAAAAATAATTATACTAATTTACCATTTCACGGAAGCAAATGTTTTTTATCCTATCTAATCAACATCAAATGTACCAGAACGTACCTGATATTTCAGTTACAGGAGTAACCCGTCCAAATCCAGCAACTTTCACATGCTACGTCACATAAAATTGGTTGGCAGAGTGCACGTCATTTATATTAATTATAGCACTATTACCGACAGGTGGCGTCTGGTACATTTGTTACATTCCATTTGTACATACTGTATTCAGTAGATCTTTTTACACTCCTGGAAATGGAAAAAAGAACACATTGACACCGGTGTGTCAGACCCACCATACTTGCTCTGGACACTGCGAGAGGGCTGTACAAGCAATGATCACACGCACGGCACAGCGGACACACCAGGAACCGCGGTGTTGGCCGTCGAATGGCGCTAGCTGCGCAGCATTTGTGCACCGCCGCCGTCAGTGTCAGCCAGTTTGCCGTGGCATACGGAGCTCCATCGCAGTCTTTAACACTGATAGCATGCCGCGACAGCGTGGACGTGAACCGTATGTGCAGTTGACGGACTTTGAGCGAGGGCGTATAGTAGGCATGCGGGAGGGCGGGTGGACGTACCGCCGAATTGCTCAACACGTGGGGCGTGAGGTCTCCACAGTACATCGATGTTGTCGCCAGTGGTCGGCGGAAGGTGCACGTGCCCGTCGACCTGGGACCGGACCGCAGCGACGCACGGATGCACGCCAAGACCGTAGGATCCTACGCAGTGCCGTAGGGGACCGCACCGCCACTTCCCAGCAAATTAGGGACACTGTTGCTCCTGGGGTATCGGCGAGGACCATTCGCAACCGTCTCCATGAAGCTGGGCTACGGTCCCGCACACCGTTAGGCCGTCTTCCGCTCACGCCCCAACATCGTGCAGCCCGCCTCCAGTGGTGTCGCGACAGGCGTGAATGGAGGGACGAATGGAGACGTGTCGTCTTCAGCGATGAGAGTCGCTTCTGCCTTGGTGCCAATGATGGTCGTATGCGTGTTTGGCGCCGTGCAGGTGAGCGCCACAATCAGAACTGCATACGACCGAGGCACACAGGGCCAACACCCGGCATCATGGTGTGGGGAGCGATCTCCTACACTGGCCGTACACCACTGGTGATCGTCGAGGGGACACTGAATAGTGCACGGTACATCCAAACCGTCATCGAACCCATCGTTCTACCATTCCTAGAGCGGCAAGGGAACTTGCTGTTCCAACAGGACAATGCACGTCCGCATGTATCCCGTGCCACCCTACGTGCTCTAGAAGGTGTAAGTCAACTACCCTGGCCAGCAAGATCTCCGGATCTGTCCCCCATTGAGCATGTTTGGGACTGGATGAAGCGTCGTCTCACGCGGTCTGCACGTCCAGCACGAACGCTGGTCCAACTGAGGCGCCAGGTGGAAATGGCATGGCATGCCGTTCCACAGGACTACATCCAGCATCTCTACGATCGTCTCCATGGGAGAATAGCAGCCTGCATTGCTGCGAAAGGTGGATATACACTGTACTAGTGCCGACATTGTGCATGCTCTGTTGCCTGTGTCTGTGTGCCTGTGGTTCTGTCAGTGTGATCATGTGATGTATCTGACCCCAGGAATGTGTCAATAAAGTTTCCCCTTCCTGGGACAATGAATTCACGGTGTTCTTATTTCAATTTCCAGGAGTGTATATTAAAAATATTTGGCTAAAATATGTAGATGTCAAAGTTAAAATCTGTACTTGTCAGGATTAAAAAACAGTAAAATTATCATTTTTATACGATCTAAAAACATATGGCGATTTATGTATCTATGGTGCTGGTGTGAACTTGTTTTCCTCTACGGTCCGCTTCCGTGGTTCCCGCCATTTTGGTGTTGTGCCGTGGTGCGCTCAGTCGTCTGATGTCCATCGCAGCGGGCAAGAGGGCCGCACAGGAGGGCCCCGTCAGCGACGCCAGGCGCTGCACGCGTCTTCCGGCTTCTCCACCATGCACCATCTCTCGTCCCTCGGCCTGGATCTCCACACGCAACAGTTGTCATCTTAGTAGGTCGTCATAAATGTTAAAATAGGCGTTATGATTGAATTCGTTTTGCTCATTGACGATTGAATCTGGATCTTTATTTTTGTGGGTGTTTATTTCGATCTCTTCTAAAATGTTAAGAAAACGCCCCTTATGAGCTCTATGCAGGATTTCTAAATTGTTTTCAATATTCGTGACTGAGTGCTTTGTCGCAGCCATATGCGCCCCAAAAGCTGTTTTGTTTTGAGAGTAGGTGTGCTCCCTGAATCTAGTTTCAAAGTTCCTACCAGTCTGTCCTATATATTGTTTACAGCAGTCACTACATTTGATCTTATATACACCTGAATCCTGAAATTTATTCCTACTATTACATATTCTATGCCGGAGCTTCAATTTTAACGTGTTATTTGTTCGGAACCCTATTTTAACGTCGGATTTACGAAAGCATCTTTCAATTTTGTCTAAATAACTAACGGGACGGACACAAAGAAACAAACGAGACGTGAATGTGTGAGTGTCTTGTGTCATCGTCAGAACAGTACGGCGCACATAATAGCATCTGCGTCTTCCTCGGTATATCAGTCAGCCCCCCCCCCCCCTCCCCCAAAGGAGCGAGGCTTCGTGATCATCTCGTACCGTAAGCGAAATTTATGTCTTTCCCATAAGGAACGACCTGAAAATTGCAGTAATTTCTTCACCATCATCGACGGAAGCGGATAAACTTGGGCCACGTAATAAGCATTGCACAAGATATATGTATCCAGTATTCGGACTTTCTGGAGCAGAGAAAGAGAACGCCTTTCATGCTCTAGTATCGCTCCCTGACTTTTTTTCGTAACAGACTCCCAGTTGAGCGCCGCCATTTTGAGTGGACAACGAGCAATGACGATACCGAGAGACGAATGCCGATCCACTGCAGTAGCCCATGGAACAGCGGCGTCATCAAAACCTCGCAAGGGAAGGAACTTGCATTTACCTTCATTCAGTTTTGCACCTGAACTCCGACAAAAATCATCGATTACAGCCTTCAGTAGAGGTATTTCAGCAGGATTGCGAAGTAGAGCCATCACGTCATCCGCGTATGCACGAACAGCTATAGTCCCGCCGGAAAGCGTCCAACCTGTCAGCTGGGATGATAGCATCCAAAGTAGTGGCTCCAGAGGCAACACAAACATAGTCATTGACAGCGGGCGTCCTTGAGGCGTTCCCCTACGGGTATTTTTGGGGGCGTTAGTTGACCATTGACAACCACCGAAGCCGAAATACCCGTAACCAGATTTGAGAGCACTCGCTGAGTGTCAGTAGTGAAACCAAGTGCCTCCAGAATCCGAAGGAGAAAGTCGTGATTAACACGATCAAATGCCTCATCGAGGTCTAGTAAAGTAAGGGCACAATGGAGGTACGTTACAGCAGCAACCGAAACCACGTCACGACACTCGTCTGTAGGGGCAAGAATGGTACGACCAGGTACGCAGCTTTGATGTTTTGAAACAATCTTCTCCATCAGAGCCAACATCCTACTATAAACTGCCCTCGCCACAGTCTTATAATCAAAGTTCAACAAAATAAGTGGGCGAAAGCTATCAGGAGCAGCCGGTCCAGTGCGTTTCGGCATTAAAACAATTTTTCCCACTTTGAACCAGTTCGGCACTACTCTGCCCTGTAGCACTTCATTCAAAAGGGACGTAAATGTAGCACCCAACAACGGCAAAAAGCGCACGTAAAATTCCTTGGGAAGTCCGTCTAGAGATGGGGACTTTTGAGAAGGCTATCCCACAATAAGTTTGTAAACGTCCTTAGGCTGAAAGGCAACTAAGAGCTTTGCATTATGTTCGGGTGTAATTGTCGTTTCCAAGATGCTGACTGGCGGGTCGTAAAAGGTTTCACTGGACTCATCGATGTCGTAGATGTCTACATTGTACTGGTTTAAGATACGCACTATATCAGCTTGAGCCAGTGCGATACGTCCATCGTTTGTCGTGAGAGAATGAATACAGGCGCGTCGGCGACGGCTCTGATGCCGAAGCAAATGATATAAGGAAATCTGTTCTTCCGCCACCAATGAACGCGGCTTGGATCGGATATTCAAACTTTCCATTTGTATCCTCTTCAAGGTCAACAATTTTGCCTTTTTACACGCCTAACATCCCAGCACGCAGAGGGGCGTGATCCGAAGCAGCATAAAGTTCACAAAGGATGGAATAGTAATACTAGTAAGTTCTCCGAAAGTCTCGCGCCTTGGCAGCGGAGAAAAGTATCAAAGTTTTCCTGAACCTCGGTTTTGAAAGCTGTGTCCACCAGTCAAGGATGGAAGAGTATTTCCCAGTGGACCGTAGAGTACGCTCCCACACGGCTCGTATCACGTCATCGAGAGGGGGATCAGCTAGGTGAGCAACGTTTAACATCCAAGGACGACCAAACAGTTTGACTGGTTGCCGTTCAAGATTGAGAGTTGTGGTCACAGTACAGTGATCTGTAAAGGAAGCTGGGACAATTTCAACAGTAAGAATACTATCGCTCAGTCAGTCTGATAAGTAAAACGTATCTAACCTGCTACTAGAAGTCGCAGTAAAGTGGGTAAATTTAACTAACGTCGGGTATTTATATATCCAGACGTCATGCAGGCGTAAGGAGCGGGCCAATTCTTGTAATTCGCGACAGAAAGTAAAATTTGGAGAGATTGATCTGCACCACCCAACAGAATACCCGGAGGACTCTTACGCAACAGATAAACAATCTCCTGTTTATAAAAACGTGAACGATGCACTGCGCGACCAGTGCCAGAAGGGGCATACAAAAGAACCAAGGTAAGATTAAAAAGTTGACAACCTATGCCCCTGCCAGAATCCAACAATTCCACCTCAGTGATAGGGATGCCTTCGCGAAAGAATCAGGCGGTCCCCGTAGGATATTCGGGTGCTACGTTAAAGATCATACGGAAACCAGGTAAGGAGAAATCACTAAATAACACCTCCTGTAAGAGCACTATGACCCGGCATGAATCATATATGAACTGATGCAGCGAAGCCAATCACAATTCTGATTCCATACGATTAACATTTAAGGAAAGGAACGTGTAGGCTTGAGTCATTTCGATCACTGCTATACACGGATGTACGGAACGTACTGAGCAGAATTAGGTAGACAGCTGAGCGTCAAGGTCCATTGCGGAGTCCACGGATAACTCTAAGCACTATGGGACTCAACATCTGAGGTCATCAGTCCCCTAGAACTTAAAACTACTTAAACCTAACTAACCTAAGGACATCACACACATCCGTGCACGACGCAGGATTTGAACTTGCGGCCGCAGCAGCAGCGTGGTTCCGGACTGAAGCGCCTAGAACCGCTCGGTCACAGAGGCCGGCGGAGTCCACAGATGAATCAGACATCGGGGGACCAGAATCCCCATCATCATATATTTTTTTCTTAGATTTCTTAAGTGCCACCGCAGGTCAGGTTGTTGACGCTGTTTCTGTCGGCTACGTGGGATGGCGGCGTCTGCAGTCGGAGGTGTGGGAGGGGTCAGAGGCACAGCTTCCTGCCCCTCAGAACTAGGGTCATGTAATGCAGTTCCAGTCACTGAGGTGGAAGCATTCAGTGGAACTGCCAATGTAACAGGTGGTACTTGTTCGCTAATTTTATTCTCCTCGAAAGTTGCTGTAATCGGCAAATGCAGGAAGCCGTCGGCGGTTGAAGACAAAGAGCTGAAGGACATTTCATCGTCTCAGACTGTAAGGGAGAACACAAAGACGAAGGGAGGGGGGGGGGGGGGGACTCGGCTCATTCTTCGCACACTGGCAGCTCAGAAGGAGCCACTCCGCGAGCAGGAGGCGTGGTGGAGATAACTTCTGCGCCACTCACCCAACCACAGGAGGCATCGTAGCATCGAGAGGAGCAGAGGACACATTCGATGCGGAGGAGGTTGGGGCAGAAGACACAGCCTAATCCTCACCCTCACCATCTTGAGTGCGACGTCGCTTGTTTGTCACTGTTACGGGTTCTATTCGGGGTGCAATAGGATTCTGAACCTGTCGCAGACGTGAAGGCGGAAATTCATTTACACGATTATCAGAACTGACGTTTTGTTCATTATGATCTAAAGCAGAAGTAGGTCAGACGTCGGGAGTAGAAGGAACAAGCTCAGCAGCCGCCAATTTGCGACGCTGCATTAAGGACGGCTTTAATATAAAAACCTTCCGCGGGCAATTAGACCGAACGTGCCCACTTTGATTACATAGGAAGCAGGTTCCCTCTTGACCAGTATTTTTTTTTTTTTTTTTTTTTGTCATCAGTCTACTGACTGGTTTGATGCGGCCCGCCACGAATTCCTTTCCTGTGCTAACCTCTTCATCTCAGAGTAGCACTTGCAACCTACGTCCTCAATTATTTGCTTGACGTATTCCAATCTCTGTCTTCCTCTACAGTTTTTGCCCTCTACAGCTCCCTCTAGTACCATGGAAGTCATTCCCTCATGTCTTAGCAGATGTCCTATCATCCTGTCCCTTCTCCTTATCAGTGTTTTCCACATATTCCTTTCCTCTCCGATTCTGCGTAGAACCTCCTCATTCCTTACCTTATCAGTCCACCTAATTTTCAACATTCGTCTATAGCACCACATCTCAAATGCTTCCATTCTCTTCTGTTCCGGTTTTCCCACAGTCCATGTTTCACTACCATACAATTCTGTACTCCAGACGTACATCCTCAGAAATTTATTCCTCAAATTAAGGCCGCTATTTGATATTAGTAGACTTCTCTTGGCCAGAAATGCCTTTTTTGCCATAGCGAGTCTACTTTTGACGTCCTCCTTGCTGCGTCCGTCATTGGTTATTTTACTGCCTAGGTAGCAGAATTCCTTAACTTCATTGACTTCGTGACCATCAATCCTGATGTTAAGTTTCTCGCTGTTCTAATTTCTACTACTTCTCATTACCTTCGTCTTTCTCCGATTTACTCTCAAACCATACTGCGTACTCATTAGACTGTTCATTCCGTTCAGCAGATCATTTAATTCTTCTTCACTTTCACTCAGGATAGCAATGTCATCAGCGAATCGTATCATTGATATCCTTGCACCTTGTATTTTAATTCCACTCCTGAACATTTCTTTTATTTCCATCATTGCTTCCTCGATGTACAGATTGAAGAGTAGGGGCGAAAGGCTACAGCCTTGTCTTACACCCTTCTTAATACGAGCACTTCGTTCTTGATCGTCCACTCTTATTATTCCCTCTTGGTTGTTGTACATATTGTATATGACCCGTCTCTCCCTATAGCTTACCCCTACTTTTTTCAGAATCTCGAACAGCTTGCACCATTTTATATTGTCGAACGCTTTTTCCAGGTCGACAAATCCTATGAAAGTGTCTTGATTTTTCTTTAGCCTTGCTTCCATTATTAGCCGTAACGTCAGAATTGCCTCTCTCGTCCCTTTACTTTTTCTAAAGCCAAACTGATCGTCACCTAGCGCATTCTCTATTTTCTTTTCCATTCTTCTGTATATTATTCTTGTAAGCAGCTTCGATGCATGAGCTGTTAAGCTGATTGTGCGATAATTCTCGCACTTGTCAGCTCTTGCCGTCTTCGGAATTGTGTGGATGATGCTTTTCCAAAAGTCAGATGGTATATCGCCAGACTCATATATTCTACACACCAACGTGAATAGTCGTTTTGTTGCCACTTCCCTCAATGATTTTAGAAATTCTGATGGAATGTTATCTATCTCTTCTGCCTTATTTGACCGTAAGTCCTCCAAAGCTCTTTTAAATTCCGATTCTAATACTGGATCCCCTATCTCTTCTAAATCGACTCCTGTTTCTTCTTCTATCACATCAGACAAATCTTCACCCTCATAGAGGCTTTCAATGTATTCTTTCCACCTATCTGCTCTCTCCTCTGCATTTAACAGTGGAATTCCCGTTGCACTCTTAATGTTACCACCGTTGTTTTTAATGTCACCAAAGGTTGTTTTGACCAGTATAGATGACACGAATGCTGCAAGTAGACGAACACAGACAGACAGTATAGGCGGAGCGGAGGCGCTACGACTCACTCAGCAGACAGAACAACACTGACGAGGAAAACTTCACACAAGCGACGCTGCGGCAAGTGAAATAAACAAGAACCTTCCCGCTCGGCGCTCGAAGCGGATCTGACTGAGCCAACCAAGGACGACTCACGACTCATCCTCACAGCTTCAATTCTGCAAGTATCCCGTCTCCTACCTTCCAAACGTCACAGAAGCTCTTCTGCGAAGCAGGTAGGAAACGAGGTACTGGCAGAAGTGAAACTGTGAGGAGAGGTCCCCAGTAGTGATTGGTAAGCACAGTCGGTAGAGCACTTACCGGCGAAAGGCTAAGGTCCCGAGTTCGAGTCTCGGTCCGGCGCCCAGTTTTAATCTGCCAGGAAATTCCAGAGTACAACATGTCGTTCGTTTCATACGGGCCGCTATGAATTCCTCTACTGAGCCAGTCTCTTCATCACTTGATTTTGTATTAGTTATAAGTTTTTCTAATGGTGCACAAAAAAGATATCAAATGGATGTAAACAAATAGAGCCCGCCTCCACGTGGCGGGACACGGGCAACGGTGTGAGTGGGGACGGGAGCCGGGGTGGTGTTACTTTCAGTCACTCCGGACCCCGGACCCAGTCACAGCGGCTAAGTGGTAACGTACGACCCACCATAAGAAATTAGACGGCAGGTCATAAAAATTAAGCAGCTAGTGAAAAAAAATTCTCTTCATCTCTCAATAGTACTTGCACCCAGCGTTCTTACCTCTTTGTTGGATGTATTCCAGTGTCCACATTCCCCTACAGTTTTATCTTCTACGGCTCCCTGTAGTACCATGGAACTTATTCCCTGATGTCCCTTTTGTTGTCAGTGTTTTCCACATGCACCTTTCTTCGCCATTTCTGCGAAGAACTTATTGATGTCTAATCAAACCACCTAATTTATAATATCATTTTACAGCAGCACATCTCAAACGCTTCGATTCTCTTCCAAAGAGCATGATTCACTACTATATAATGGTGTACTCAAAACGTACATTCTCAGAAATTTCTTCCTCAAATGAAGCCCTATGTTTGAAACTAGCACACTTGTTATGGCCAGGAATGCCCTCTTTGTTGTGCTAGTCTGCTATTTACGTCCTCCTTACGTTGTCCGCCTTGTGTTATTTCGCTTTCTAGGTACCAGAATCCCTAACTTTGTCTACTTGCTGGTCACCAATTTTATAGCGAATCTCGTTTCGGCTAGTACTCACACCTTTCGTCTATCTTTGGTGTGCTCTCAATCCATACTGTGTGCTCGTTGGGCTTCACGGCTACTCAGCAGCAACTGCAGTTCTTCCCCACTTTTACTCAGGATAGCAATGTCGTCAGTAACACTTATCACCATGAATTTTACTCCCGCTCTTGAACCCTTCCTTTATTTCTCTCATTGGTTGTCGCATGTACAGACTAAACAGTAATGGTCTCATACTCATTCTAACCCGAGCACCTGTAAATGTTGCATAATATCCGTCTTTCCCTATTGCTTACTTATTTTTCTCAGAATTTCGAACATCTTACGCCATTTTACATTATTGACAAATCCTTTGAACGTGTCTTGATTTTTCTCAATAGTTCGTCAAGTATAAATCGAAATTTCTGGAGTGCCTCGCTTGTGTCTATACCTTTCCGAAAGCCAAACAGATTGTCAGCTACCGGATCCGCAGTTCTCGTGACAGAGAGAAATCTTTAGACGTAAAGGTAACTTCGGGCGTACCTCATGAAAGTATTTTAGGACCATTTCCGTACACAGTGTAAGTAGTTACAATCATTAAATGTCTGAGAGTATGCGTGCCGTTCAATTTAAAATGGTACGACTACATAAAACTATTCGCACGTAAGGTAGATGACAGTCAGATTGAAACTTCCTGGCAGATTAAAACTGTGTGCCGGACCGAGACTCGAACTCGGGACCTTTGCCTTTCGCGGGCAAGTGCTCTACTAATTGAGCTACCCAAGCACGACTCACGCCCCGTCCTCACAGCTTTACTTCTGCCAGTACCTCGTCTCCTACCTTCCAAACTTTACAGAAGCTCTCCTGCGAACCTGGCAGAACTAGCACTCCTGAAAGAAAGGATATTGCGGAGGCATGGCTTAGCCACAGCCTGGCTGGCAGAAGTTTCATATCAGCGCACACTCCGGTGCAGAGTGAAAATCTCATTCTGGAAACATCCCCCAGGCTGTGGCTAAGCCATGTCTCCGCAATATCCTTTCTTTCAGGAGTGCTAGTTCTGCAAGGTTCACAGGAGAGCTTCTGTAAAGTTTGGAAGGTAGGAGACGAGGTACTGGTGGAAGTAAAGCTCTGAGGGCGGGCCGTGAGTCGTGCTTGGGTAACTCAGATGGTAGAGCACTTGCCCGCGAAAGGCAAAGGTCCCGAGTTCGAGTCTCGGTCCGGCACACAGTTTTAATCTGCCAGGAAGTTTCATATCAGCGTACACCCCGCTGTAGAGTGAAAATTTCATTCTAGAAACATCCCCCAGGCTGTGGCTAAGCCATGTCTCCGCAATATCCTTTCATTCAGGAGTGCTAGTTCTGCAACGTTCGCAGGAGGGCTTCTGTAAAGTTTGGAAGGTAGGAGACGAGGTACTGGCAGAAGTAAAGCTGTGAGGACGGGGCGTGAGTCGTGTTTGGGTAGCTCAGTTGGTAGAGCACTTGCCCGCGAAAGGCAAAGGTCCCGAGTTCGAGTCTCGGTCCGGCACACAGTTTTAATCTGTTAGGAAGTTTCATATCAGCGCACACTCCGCTGTAGAGTGAAAATTTCATTCTAGAGACAGACAGATTGATTGGAAGAATTCTCAGGAAGTGTAATCCATCCCCCGAAGGGGGTAGCTCGCAAAAACTCCATTCGACCGATACTTGAACAGTGCTCGTAAGTCTGGGATCTTTATCAGGTAGGACTCATAGAGGAAAGACGGAGGTTCCGAAGAAGAGCAGTGCGTTTCGTCACAGGTTCGGTTAATAAGCGCGAAAACATCGAGGAGATGCCCATCCAACTCTAGTGAAAGACGCTATAAGAGAGGCGTTGTGCATCAAGGTGTGGTTTATTGTTAAGACTCCGAAAGCGTACGGAACCGCGCTGCTGCTACGGTCGCAGGTTCGAATCCTGCCTCGGGCATAGATGTGTGTGATGTCCTTAGGTTAGTTAGATTTAAGTAGTTCTAAGTCTAGGGGACTGATGACCTCAGATGTTAAGTCCCATAGCGCTTAGAGCCATTTGAACCATTTGAAAGCGTACGTTCACCAACACATCGCTTTCTTTGATATATTTCACGCCAACGTTTGAAACCCTAGAGTTTCCTGTCAATATAAGACGTCTAAAATTATGGAAATAGTTCAAACTAACAAGGAAGTCGTGTATCTAAATACTGTATTCTTGTATTTAGAGCAGCTTAAGCGAAGGACCGCAAGTGCAGGAAAATAAAAAATTAAAAAAAAAACAAAAAAAAAAAACACAGTAAAAATGTCCAGGAGCGCATCTGGTAATCTTTCAAAACTAAGCTTTCGTGGTGTTTGGAAAGGTTACGTATTGTACGTATTACTGGTTTCCATTTCTGGCAGAGAGACTGGAACTTCTAACGCAGAAAAAAAAGAAGTATGTCGGAGACTGAGAACTATTAAGCCAGGAATTGGGAGATGCGTCTTGGACGTTACAGCGAGAGATAGAAGAACAAACAATCGTATCAGATGACAGACCAGACTGGAAAAAATAATTATCCGCTTAATTAAGACGAAAACGTGGTGAGTGGATTTTACGACTTGCCGAATGAATAGTTGATGGACCATAGTAGTTGGCATTTCAGGCAGCTACAATAACATGAATATTGTAGATTACAGGTACTATGTTACACACGGTTATCCGAAATTATATGAAATGACAGTTTCCACCAAGACGGACTGGACTGCACAGAGTCTTGCTATCTGCCCGCTATGTATCGCTCACCCTGAGGTGGCGAACATACCCGATGGTGTGGTGGACGGACAAGTGAATGTGGTGGTCTACCAACGAGCGGATTACAGTGCTTCGTCGAGGCTCAGTTTACAGCAGGCAGGGGGTGGTGTGGGGCGGCGGGTTGAATTTATTGTTGTATAAATGCTCCTATTATTTAGAATGTTATTTATGCTGTGTTTCGCCGTTCTCAACACTGGCTCTCTAACTACAATTTTGGCAACCAGAAAGTGATTAGCAAAACGTGAAGCCTGTAATTAGAATTCCTAGTGCCCACTTCATCTGAGAATACACTTATAGCTACAGCTTATAGCTCTGAGGAATTAGGAGATTGTCTGGGATTCATAATCAAAAACGATCGTGAAAAAAATGTTTTCTGTATTCTGAAAGTCACAGATAAAAAGAAAAGAATCCACACAACCTGACTAACAGAGCAGTTCAGAGTCTAATGCGCTGATGCAACTATAACTGTCCAGATTAAATGTTTAAATGAATGCTCGCCATGATTTGATGAATATGTTCATCAAACGCCACACTAATTAATGGTAGAATGTCTGTCCCGCGACGGCACGTGAAAATACGACATACGCAAACTGAAGATAGATTATTAAAGTCATCCCCGAATTAACACTTCACTCGAAAACGATTTCATGGTTACGCGTATCCCGAGTAACTTAATATGGCACCCGAGGCTGTTTGTAGCAGTGATACCGATGCGACGCGACTCCCGACACAGATGGCGTGCTGTTCAGCGTCTGGAGAGCACTGGGGCCTTCTTCTCTCGCGCGGCGTTCTTATATATAAAGCCGCGGTGCGGACGGCTAAGGGAACGCCTGATCAAATCGGCTCTCCCAACTAGCCGCTGGGCTAGTAATGCACCACTTTAAGTTACTGAATAAATCATAGCTTCTTTTGCTGATGGCCGATGAAGCTCTCAATTTAAATGTGCATTCAGCACACAGGTAAGTAATTATAATAAAAGTCTGACGTGGCTAAGTAAAATATTTTGGGCGAGAGAATTAATTTAATTACACTACACGCAGTGGACGAGCTCTGAACCGGCCCTTTGGAGATACGCTATCGCTATAGTTTTATAGGTATTCTAATGAAACTTCTCACCTCTTTATTATTATAGCGGATCTCCATACTACTTAAATATAAACATCCTAACCTTATTTATTCGCCTACTTAATCTATCTTGCTTCCTTAAGTTTTAAGACAGAAACCAGAAAATCATGAATTTCAACTAAAATCTTAATTTGTGAGATCCAGAAGACTGTTTCTATTAAATAATTATGGAAAAGGAATGTAAATATAAATTTTTAAATCTCTAGCGCCAATGATTTTTACAGAAAAACGTCCAAATTTCGAAAATTGTTAAAGTTATCGAACTGATATTCAACACATATTAACTTGGTATTACTCCTGACGTGCTAGAAACATTATTTACTTGATTTCTAAAGTATTGCGCAACATTTATGACGTCAGAGCTAGTTACAGCGGACTGGCTAGCACACAATGGAAAGAATGATGTGAATTTATTACAGCGTGAGTAGGCTGCTTCCCTACAGTGGTATGGTGCCGAAAGTACACTTCAAAACTCGCAGCACGCAGCAGTGGAAGCCGAGCACTGTTGCGGCGTGTTATTAAGCCGTCAGTTACGGACTTTAACGGAGAGACGATTCTTGACGTGAAAGAAGTCACCCTCTGCAGCGGGTCGGATTGGCCGTTGTAAATGTACTGGGCGGCGGTATTCTGTGGCTCGCTAAAAGTGGAATACGATAAATGCTAAGCGCATTTAACTGGTGTCGCACTGGGACTGGGGGCGGTGTACGCTGATGGAAAGTTATTCTGTTTGGTTGAACAGATCTGAGCTTTGATTCGGCATGACGTGGATGAACATCTGCAAGCCTGTAAACCTTTTTTCACTGCCTGTGCTTTAACTGTTTAGTGCTCTTAATACTGTTGAGCTTTAGTAGACTTATGAATTTGGTATGTCGATGTGATGGTTGCTTTTTCTTAAAAAAAGTGTCTTATTTCAATATGTGAGTTAAAATTCCATTTAAAGCTATTGTGTGACTTCCATTTTATTGAGTTGTCTTATCGAACATACCTTTCTTTAACTACCTTAAAATTGCAATCATTGCCCCATTAGTTTAGCAACCGTTCACTGTTTCTTATTGAACGGCTATTGATAGAGTGTTTTAACTTTTTCAAGGAAAGTAGCTGCTGTGTAATTTCGAGGTGCTATTAGTGCTATTAACTGAAGCCACGCTGTGTAATTTCGAGTGCCATTAACTGAAGCCGTTAATATTTTACATAAAACTCTTTTGTAAGTTTTATTTTTTATGAAAATTTTGTATTAATTGTGTTCTGTCGTAACCACAACCGCCGGAACGAAGACCTCGGCCGCTCAGTCCGTATTCGGACAGTTGTAGACGGGCACTCGCAGAACAGTTAAGAGTGATCCATAGCCATTGCTTGTTTGGACATTGTCTATAGCAAGGAACATTACTGTTTGCATGTCGCCCATCGCTTGCGACACTTGTTGTAAATACAAAGTCAAGTATTGTCAATCTGCTTTATTGAAATAAAACTACTAATGTTATTTTCTTGAACTGTTGTATAGCATTCCGAAAACGCAGCATCCCTTAGGCACCCTATAAGCGACGAGTGGACAGGAAACCACAAATTGTACCTATTGTCATTGTCTTGTGTAGCCCCGAGCTCGGGGTGGGTTGTGAAACCATCATGTTTGTTGTTACACGCATGTTCGTTCCTTGTTTTAGAAGTTTCCTGTAGTATCCTGTAGTCAGAGTGTTCTTGATACGGCAGCCGGCCGCTGTTGGCATAATGTGGAGCCAGGGGGTGTGTTGTGCCAGTTTCTAACAGAATTTGCAATTAACGATGTTTTTTGGTCACACTGAAACGGCTGTGAATAGTCGGTTCATAAGACTGTTCCTAGATTTTATTCAGTTACGGTTCATGTGGTTCACCGCGTAATTGTTGTGGTTGTTAACCTTCTCAGGAGGAGTGAAGAGCGGAACTATGTGAAATTCTAGGGCTATACGACGTAAAATGCATGGATTTGTGGCATTGCATTAATATTTCAATATATTCTAAGAGCGAAATTGGTTATCGTCTGCTGGGAGCAGAGGATGTGTGCTTTTTCGTTATGAGTGGAGACAGGATGACCAACTCAAAGATACCTGTACTTGGGCAGAGAGGTTTATCCCTTTCGGTCAGAGGTTCGTTTTGTAAGTAGGCTGTTTAGGTTTTCATGTTGGTAACGCCACGTAGCGCTTTGTATGAAAATCACTGACTGTGTTGTGTGCAATCTGTGGCTGGTTGGCATTGCTGGAATATTTGCTATTGCAGTGTTGGGCAGTTGGATGTGAACAGCGCGTAGCGTTGCGCAGTTGGAGGTGAGCCGCCAGCAGTGGTGGATATGGGGAGAGAGATGGCAGAATTTTGAGACCGGACAATCTGGACGTGTGTCCGTCAGAAAAAGGAAATTTGTAAGCCTGGATGTCATGAACTGATATACTCGTACATATGATGACTTTTGAACATTATTAAGGTAAATACATTGTTTGTTCTCTATCAAAATCTTTCATTTGCTAACTATCCCTATCAGTAGTTAGTGCCTTCAGTAGTTAGAATCTTTTATTTAGCTGGCAGTATTGGCGCTCGCTGTATTGCAGTAGTTGCAGTAACGATGATTTTTGTGAGGTGAGTGATTCGTGAAAGGTATAGATTATTGTTAGTCAGGGCCATTCTTTTGTAGGGATTATTGAAAGTCAGATTATGTTGCGCTAAAAATATTGTGTGTCAGTTTATTGATGATCAGAATAAGTAAAGAGAGAAATGTCTGAGCACGTTCAGTTTTTATCAGCTGTTTGAAAATCAAATAACGAAAAAGGGTACCAGCACAGTCATTTATAATTTTCAAAGGGGACTTTTCAGTTTGTTTGTCAGGTTGGTGGAGGAAGCGAACCCCTCGTAGATTCTGTTTACCAGTGGTTGCGAGAAGCTCGATTAAGAACGGACACTTTTCCTCTGGTTCTTGGTAAGTACGAATGTAGCTCCAAAGTCAAGGCGGAGATACGATGTACGTAGAGTCGCTTTTAGCCTAAGTTAAATGTCGTTGAAATACTTAAGCTCTTCAGCATAACTGTAGCGTCGTGATTTCAGAATCAATTTGTGCGACGAGGTTTTAGTATTAGCTAATGATTATGTTCGATAGTTATACTGATTAAACGTTGCTTTGTTCAATTGGAACTACATGGTGAGCAGGATCCACCACAGACATGATTAGACCGATCTAGCGAACGTGTCTCTAGCGTGAATGTGAGTGTAAGTGAATCTTCGTATGTGTGTGATTTTATATTTTTATTCTTCCATGATTTTTCGAATCTATCTTTCGTGTACTTTTATCTTCAGGTTGTAATTCGTACTTGCGACTCAAGAGCATGCCATTCTACTATTGCACTGTAATGCGCCTTGTCTCTTGCTGATTTAATTTGTTTTGTGCGCGTTTTATTTGTATAATTGTCTGATCTTCGTGATTTAAATGATACCTTTTGTACCGGTTTAATTTGGTGTCCATCACGTGTGCTTCGGATGATCGGTGGCTCTCAGCCCTGGCGATTTAATTCTAAATTGTTCTGTTTCATTGCTACTGTGATTCTGACAAGGAATTTCGCTTACTTGGTGGCTTGGAAAAACTTTCTATTCTTTCGCCAGGCACCAGGTACTTGTAGTTAAATGCTTTCCTCCCTTAATATAAATTGTGTTCTGTGAATGGGAAAATTGTTTCATAAATGATAACATTGTGCCTCCTGTACGTTATTTATCGTAC